>NW_027361758.1:3627500-4100000 GCF_039654945.1 Dendrobates tinctorius
CACAGAGGCTTGAGAATGAATTTGGTAATGTTTTGTAAAGGTATGCAGGTTGGACCAAGTCGCAGCGTTGCAAACAGACCTGAGAATGAATTTGGTAATGTTTTGTAAAGGTATGAAGGCTGGACCAAGTCGCAGCCTTGCAGACCTGTTCTGCCGACGCCTGGTGCCGAATGGCCCAAGAGGCGCCCACTGAGCGGGTAGAATGCGCCTTAATCCTTGCTGGGACAGGTGTGTCCTTGACACTGTAGGATGTCTTCAAACAGAGGCTGGACAGACATTTGACTGGGATGATTTAGCGAATCCTGCTTTGAGCAGGGGGTTGGACCAGATGGCCCAGGAGGTCCCATCCAACTCTACGATTCTATGATTCTATGATTCCTGAATAGCCAAGCGAATTCACCTGGCTAGCATGGCTTTTGAAGCGGCTAGACCCTTCCTATGCCCCTGTGAAAGTACAAACAGGCATCTGACTTGTGGAAGGGAGCCGTCCGCGAGATGTTCCGTCTCAGAGCCCTAACCACATCCAGGGTGTGGAGGGCCCTCTCAATGCAATGGACTGGTGCCGGACAGAAAAAAAAGGCAAAACAATTTCCTCATTGAGATGAAAGGAAGACACTACTTTGGGCAGGAAAGACAGGGACGTCCTGAGAACTGCCTTGTCCTGATGAAAATTCAGTAACGGAGGACGGCAGGACAGGGCCGCTAATTTCGAATCTCATCTGATTGATGTAATTGCTACTAGAAAGACCACCTTCCAAGAGAGAATAGCTAGTGGTACGTCCTGCAGTGGTTCGAAAAAGGAGCCTCCTGTAAGGCTCCGAGAACCAAGTTAAGGTTCCATAATTCTAATGGCCCTTTATATAGGGAGGCGCCACATCGGAAACTCCCTGAATGAACAGCTACACCTGTAGGTTGGTGGCAATTTTGCATTGGACTAGAACTGACAAGGCTGAAAATCTGGCCTTTGAGTGAGCTAAGCGCGAGGCCTGACTTTAATCCGGATTGCAGGAATTCCAATATGGAAGGAATGGAAAACACCAGAGGGGATCAACAATAGTCCTTGCACCACGAGAAGGTGGTTTTCCAGGTGCAGTGATAAATGCGTATGGATATGGGCTTCCTAGCACTAATCTAAGAGGAGATCCCGTTGTGAGAAAAAAAAACTAGCTTGTGCTAACAACCAGGATTCAACGGCCACGGCGTCAAAGACAGGACCCCGAAGTTCTGGTGGTAAATCAGGCCCTGGGAGAGTAGATCCATGCGATCTGGAAGTCGCCAGGGAACGTTGGCGACTAGTTGTACTAGTTCTGCGCACCATGGACGGCGCGACCAATCTGACGTGACTAGGATCACTGGCACTCCCTCTGCTCTGATTTTCTTGATGACCCTCGGGAGCAAGGGAAGAGGGGAAAAAAGCACGGGAGCCGGATCCGATGCCACGGCAGAACTAGGGCGACCGCTCTGATGGCGCATGGATCGTGCAATGAATCGAGGAACCTTGTTGTTTAGGCTTGAGGCCATAAGATACACATCCGGAGTCCCCCAGCGATGGCAAATCTGCTGAAAAAACTTCCGGATGAAGAGACCACTCTCCTGAAGCAAGGCCTTGGCAACTGAGAAAAACCACCGCCCAATTGTCTACACTCAGGGTGTGGATTGCTGAGATGGGCGAATGGTTGGTCACGGCCCAATGGAGGATGTGACTCACTTCGTGCATAGCCATCCTGCTCTGAGTACCCCCCTGCCGGTTGATATACGCCACAGCCGTGGGGTTGTCGGATTGTATCCTGATGAGGTGACCTGCGAGGAGATGGTGGAAACTGAGTAGGGCTAATCTGATCGCTCGAATGTCCAAGATTTTGATGGTTAATTCGAGAGTCACGTCTCCCCAACGACCCTGTGCCGTGTGGTGACGAAAAAACCGCACACCATCCCGGAAGACTGGCATCGGTGGTCACCACCGACCATCGTACTGGGAGCTTTCCTTGATTCAGGGAGGATTTCAGTGTCCACCGCTTGGGGGCTTGCCTGACCCGCAGCGACAGAAGGAACAGACGGTCCAGTGAGAACGGGTTCTTGTCCTAAGTTAACAGCAACGCATGTTATAAAGGGCGGAAATGGAACTGTGCGAATGGGACCGCTCCCATCGCTGCCACCATCCTTCCGAGAACTATCATGCTGAAACGTATGGAGTGAGAAAACGGTTGGAGCTGTTGCGAAAGGGTCGAAAAAAAAACGAGTCGGCTGTTGATTCCGAAAACGGCCGGACAGCCCTTTGTTGGGGAAGAAACTCTCTCCCCCCGGAAGTGTCAGAAATGAGCTGGTCTAGTTCTTCTCCAAATAGGCGACCAGCTTGATATGGCAGAGAAGTCATTGATCTCTTGGAGGTGGAATCTGCCCGCCAGTCACATAGCCATAGGGCTCTTCTAATGGAAACTGCATTAGCAGCTGCCTGAGCAGCGCAATTAGCGGCATCTAAAGAGGCGTCCACTACAAAATCCCCTGCGTGAATTATCTGCTTGGCGACACTGGTTGTCTCCGAGGGATGATTGCTACCTTGGAAGGCAGTAATTAAGACTTCTGCCCAAGTGGCCATTGCCTTAGCCACTCAAGTCCCCATGAAAGATGGGAAAAGTGCCGCTCCTGAAGCTCTAAAAACTGAACGAGCAAGGTAGCCAATTTGACGATCGGAGGGGTTTCTGACTGAAGAGCCCCCAGAAATGGATAAAAGCATTTTAGAAGCAAGACATGATACAGGGGTATTTAGCCTCGATAGGCTTTTGCCCTGTGAACCGTTTATGTGGTCGGTTCCTATGTTTCTGGACAATGTCCTTAAACTCCGGATGGCTGGCAAATACCCTGCGTACACTTTTAGCCTTCTTAAAGGAGATAACGTGTTCCGGAGTGGGAATATTCTTCTCGTCCGTCAGAAACTTGTTGACTGACTGTAAGAGAATTAAGCGACTCATGGACATTTGGGGGATTCTGAGGGACTGACGTGTCAGACTCGAATTCAGAGTCATGTTCTCTGCGAACATTAGGAGAGGGAGAGCGAGAGAAAGAACTCGCCAATGCTGAAGCGCGAGCGTGACTAGGGGACGCGTCATGGGTCCGCTTTCTACAGACCTGAGGATCCCATGAACGAGCAAGGCCCCTGCTAGTGGACGGTTCCTGGCCGTCGCCAAAGCCCTACTCGGGTGGTAAAGACGCGTTCTGACTTAAAAAGAGGATTCCTGGAGTGAGTCTATAGCCTTGGTCAGTGACTCCACAGACCGTGACAAGGACGCAGCCCACTCAGGGGGACTAAACGCAGGAAGCACCTTGCAGCGGATGGCGTTTTAGCACAAGCCGGGTCACAATCCGTGCAAAGCGGATTAGTCTGGGCACTGGGCAAGGCAGTCTTGCAAGTGGTACAAGCGGTAAAGAAAGCAGTGTGCGTCTTAGTAGCCCCCATTTTGCCTCTTTAGATTGAAACATAGTGCCCCTGAAAGGGTTACAAGCAGAGCCTGGGCTGCAGCTGCAGGGAATGTGCAGAGAAGGGGTTAAGCTTTGCTCTGAGGGCAGATGCAGCTTACCCGCGGTCCTGATGCTGTGTCCCTGGGAGGAATAGCGGTGGCCCTGTAGCGTCACCAGGTGCTGTCCATCAGTGTGCGCACCCCCGCAGCCGTCACAGAGCCCGAGGTGCAGAGAAGGGGTTAAGGACATGGCCCCCGAGACTAGCAGGGCACCTCTCGTACAGAGAGAGAAGCGCCAAAGACATGGGCGGCAGCGCTAACGGTGGGCGGCGCTATATAAATTGCGGCCTAGTAGGCAGAAAAGCCAGGGACTTCATTTTTGTCCTACCCGCAGCGAGCACCAGGTGAAGGGGGGAGCGGGGGGCCGTGACGGCACGCCGGTATACCGCCGCTGAGACTAGGTCAGCGCTTCTCCCGGGGACCAGAACCCGACCCCATACCTCCAATCTGGTGCTCGCGCCAGCTGAGCTGTCCAGGAGCCTTCAGATCTCATCCTCCCGGAAGATGTAGCAGAGCCAGGGGAGTTCTTAAAGGGGTATACCTCAATCGATCCTCCCTATGGGCAGGGGGATGGAGAGGCCATGGGGCTGAATCAGGGCATCTGAAAGCGCTTCCAAAGTCTTCTCCCTGAACTCCGTGCGCTTGCCCTCGTATCTGTGCGGGGAGACCAGGACCGTAAAGGAACCGTCGCCCAGAAGAATCAGGTATGCCCCAGTCTTTGCAGGAAAGTGTATGGTTAGATATACTCTGCGTGTTCGCCTGTTGTTGGTTCGGGGGAGAGCGGTCCGTTGAAAAGGAACCGTCGCCCCCTTCACTCCGTTAATTAAAAAATTAAAAAGAATTTACAGAAAATTCAAAAATGAAAAGCCAGACCCAAGTGCCTCCTACAGACACTAAGCAAGAACTGGGGAATTCCCAGCCATTGAGAGGGTGTATACTGCAGGGGAGGAGTTAACTTTTTTTCTGCGTTCACTTAGTGTCCTCCTAGTGGCAAGCAGCATAACACCCACTGTCTGTGTCCTCCAATGAGGCGTAGGAGAGATGCCTATTTTTCTCCTCACAATTTGGGATGCGTTGTGTAATCCGGAGTGTTTTACAATCTGAAAAATACGATATTTAATCGATAATGGTCCTGATCAATGCATTTTGCAAGAATTGCAAAATTGCTAAAGATTTGCGACTTTTGGCATTTTTATACCAGTCACGGACAGCTCAGCCATAGTAGGTGGGGCAGAACAAGGCATGGCAAAGCCCACATGGGAAACTTCATAATTTATGCCGCTAGAATAGCGTAAATTATGCAAGGAAGTGACAGTGGCGCACAGTAGTTGTAGTATGCTCATAATTTACTAAGCGGTGCACAACTCTTAATGAATTGTATGCATCTTACTCCAGCCATGGCTTTATTAAGACTGGCAAACCAAAGTTATTCTTAATGTATCAGAGTCTAACTCTTTTGGGAGAACACTGCCTTTTTTGAGTTAGACTGTATTTGTAGATCTTTGAAAGAAGAAAAGAAAAAAATACATTGGTCACTCAAGCAAGGACTAGTACAGTCAATGTTTTTAAAAACATCACTCTTGTCTTGCTGGCTTATTTATGACACCAAGCCAGTTTTGCTAATTTTAGTCACAAGGTTAAAGGGGTTATTACCGCTATGTTTGCCCCCAGTAAAACAACAACAACATTTATACTCGGCGCTGTTTCAACAGTTTTGACACTAACTCTCCCAGGGATTGCACTGTAATGTCACACAATCACTGTGGCCAATCAGCACTGACTGATCCTGAGAGGACACTGACTCACTTCATTCTGATGTCTTGATTTGTAGGAAGGAGGGAGAGTAAAGCCAACAATGACTGGCCATAGAGACAGAGTAGTGGACAACCCTTTTAAATTTAAAGGCCATCTGGAACGGTTTTTTTTTAATCACAATACCCATTAAAGGGAATCTGTCAGCAGCTTTTTTTATGTAATCTGAAGACAGCAGGAGATATCCCTGAATCCTGTGTTTCAGTCTGTGTTAGGGCCACGTCACACACAGCGAGATCACTGATTTTGTGACGCATCAGCGATCTCTCCAGCGATCTCTCTCTGTGTGTGACATCCATCAGCGACTGCCCCCCCGCCGGGTATCGCTGATCGTGTAGGATCGTCCTGGGCCATTTTTTGATCGCTGGTCTCCGCATCGCGTGTGGCAGCGGGAGATCAACGATCATCGACGCTGCACGCTGGTATCTAGGGTAAACAGCGGGCAACTAAGAGCCGCACGGCTCTTGGATACCCACTGTTTACCCTAGATACCAGCTTGCTCGCTGGTTCTGATCGCTGGTGAATCTGTCTATGTGACAGGTCACCAGCGATCAGCCTAACTATGTCCCAGCGATCCCATCCATGTCGGATCTTTGGTGGGATCGCTGGGACATCGTTGCGTGTAATGGGGCCTTTACTTGTCAAAGCCTGCTGTTTACTAGCTGTGAAGGATTTATCAGTAAGAGATTAACATTGCCATGATTGTGAGCTGCTTATCACAGGAGGGGGCGCACTATCTATGGAGTTTGTACATGGAGAGCATGGGGTGGACGGCGCAGCTTTCTCAGATCTGCTTTTTTCCAAATCTAAAAGCTCTGATTGTGTTACAAAGGTTGCAGCCTGTAATCTAAGGGCCTCGTCACACATAGCGATCTCGCTAGCGAGATCGCTGCTGAGTCACAAGTTTTGTGACACAACAGCGATCTCACCAGCGAGATCGCTGTGTGTGACAGCGATCGGCCCCCCCGCCGGTATCGCTGATCACTGTAGGAAAGCCCTGGACTTTTCTATGGTCGCTGGTCTCCCGCTGGCCAGCACGCATCGCTGCGTGTGACAGGCGGGAGACCAGCGATCATCTGGTAACTAACGTACGTGCGTCCCTTAGAAACCCGATGTGTACATTAGTTACCAGCGCGCTGATGCAGGGAGCTGGTAACTAACGTACACATAAGGTATCTAAGGGACGCATGTCCTTTGGATACCCGATGTGTACCTTAGTTACCAGCTCACTGCATCAGCGCGCTGGTAACTAACAAACACAGCGACACCGCGCGCTCGGCGTCGCTGTGCTGATCGCTAGTGAAGCTGTCTGACACATTGATATCGTTGTCGGGATCGCTGGTGAGTCGTTATGTGTGACGGGGGCCTTAAGTGATACATCCTTGGATTCAGCTTCTCTTTTTCCTATATTACACTACTCTCAGATTGTAGCCAGTTTGAGCATAGCTAGGGTCGATTAACATGTATTTACATCCACATTATATCAAAAACTATAAAGACCAATATCCATATTACTGTTCTTAATTTACACTTTGTGCTTTTAAAACTACTCACTATAAAGCCCCCGTTACACACTGCGATATCGCTAGCAATATCGCTGTAAAGTCACCGATTTTGTGACGTTGCAGCGATATTGCTAGCGAGATCGCTACATGTGATACTTACCTCCGACCGGCTCCCCCGCTGGTTATCGCTGATCGCGCGAGAAGCTGCTGGACCATTTCTCGTCGGGCGCTTCCTGCTGTGACGACGAGCAGCGCGTGGAGCCGGGCGGGAGGACGGAGGATCACCGCGTCTGACAGGTAAGTAGCGATCCCCGTCCCCAGCGATGTCGCTGGTGAGATCTGCCTGTGTGGCAGCTCACTAGCGACCACCTAACGATGCACCAGCGATCCTGACCGCGTCATATCGCTGGTGCATCGCTAGGTGTAACGGTACCCTTAGGGTATGTGCACACGTTGCGGATTCTGCTGCGGATCCGCAGCGGATTTGGCCCTGCGGATCCGCAGCAGATTCTGCTGCGGTGTACATTACCTTGTTAGCCTATGGAAAATAAAAACCGCTGTGCACATGCTGCGGAAAATTCCGCGCTGAAACGCAGCGGTTTATTTTCCACAGCATGTCAATTCTATGTGTGGAATTTGCAGCATTTTTACACCTCTTCCATTATAGAAATCTGCAGGTGTAAAAAAGCAGGCAAAATCCTCACAAAAACCGCAGAAAATCGACACTAAGTCAGCAGGTAATACACAGGTCATTTTACCTGCGGATTAGCAAAATCCGCATGGAAAAATCCGCAGCAGAACCCGCAACGTGTGCACATACCCTGACACTGCTCCCAAGTGCTCCTCCTTTCTTCAGGGCCCTCTATGGCACAGATTAAGGGATGTGGCTTGTTAATTGATCCTTATATACGCCAGCCCTCTGAGAAAGACTCCTATCCTAACCTTGTTCAGCTCTGCCTTTTCACTCCCTGCATGCTCTTTTCATAGTTTGTATGTGACATTTCATAGCTTACTTCTGAGCTACTTTACAGGTTACATAAAAGCTGTGAGGGCGCAGGCAGGAATAGCAAACAGGCCATAGCAATACAAAGAAACAAGTACACACCGGAGATGAGGCTGTCAGGGAGCTAGCTTGCAAGGAAGCAAGCCAAGTTCCTTTATCTGTGATCGCAGGGAAGGAGGCTTTTGTAAGGGCCCCGTCACACATAGCGATCTCGCTAGCAAGATCGCTGCTGAGTCACAAGTTTTGTGACACAACAGCGATCTCACCAGCGAGATCGCTGTGTGAGACAGCGATCAGCGACCAGCCCCCCGGTATCGCTGATCGTTCTAAGAAAGCCCTGGACATTTCTTTGATCGCTGGTCTCCCGCTGGAGAGCGTCCCTTAGATACCCGATGTGTACCTTAGTTACCAGCTCCATGCATCAACGTGCTGGTAACTAATGTACACAGCGACGTCGCGCGCTCGGCGTCGCTGGTGCTGATCGCTGATGAAGCTGTCTGTTTGACAGCTCACCAGCGATCATGTAGCGACTCACCAGCGATCCTGACGCGTTGATATCATTGTCAGGATCGCTGGTGAGTCCCTATGTGTGACGGGGCCTTAAGGAGGCTGTCTTGCATAAGGATCAATATGCAAGTCACAGTCTTTGATATGTCACATAGTGTCACAGAACGAAGAGGAAGTACTAAGGAGCGGCATCACAAAGTAACTACAAAACCACATGAAATGTCAACTGTTACCATGTGGATGTAAATACTATTAATCTCCCCTTGGATGCAAAGAAAAAAAAAAAGCAAACAAATTCAATTTTTGACTTGCGTTCACTGTATAACACGCTAAAGAATAACTGTCATTTTAATTTGTACTTTATACATCAATAGTACATTTGAAAATAAGCAATTTTGTAATATATTTTATCAGAGAAATCTGCTTATTTTTCCTCCAGAACTGATTATTCATTCTCAAAATTCTCAATTCCTGGATAAAATCTGTATTTAGTGAAGACAGATTTTTACATTACAGAGATACAGACATCTTATGTCGGGTCCCCATCCATATATGAGGCAGACTTCTGAGCCGAGCCCACATCATGCGCGGCAGATGCCAGCTGTGATAGATAGCTGGAATCTGCCTGCAACTACAGCAGCTGGAGCACGCTACGATCATTGTAGTATAACCACTTAAATGCCAGTGTCAATCTCTGACTGCAGTACTCAAATGGAACAATCGCAATCGAGCACATGGAATGGCTTCCACTGGCTTCACAAGACACGATTGTGGGTAAACGATGGCTTGTCATGGCAGCAGTGTGATAGATAGCTGGAATCTGCCTGCAACTACAGCAGCTGGAGCACGCTACGATCATTGTAGTATAACCACTTAAATGCCAGTGTCAATCTCTGACTGCAGTACTCAAATGGAACAATCGCAATCGAGCACATGGAATGGCTTCCACTGGCTTCACAAGACACGATTGTGGGTAAACAATGGCTTGTCATGGCAGCAGTGGGCTTGTCGATGACCCCGGTCAAGGCCATTTCGGATCTCCTATGAAGAACAGCCTGTGCGTGGACGCCATAGAATGTCTTATTAAATATAGAACGCAATACCGTGGTATATCACAGGTTCAAGTCCCCTCACACATACTAAAAACTCAAATAAACCCACTTTTATTCTACTAAAAAGAAATGCAAAAAAAAAGCATGTTTAGCATCACCGGATCTGAAAAAATACGATCAAAGCGTAAAATTAACCAGATTGGTAAACACTGTAAAGACAAAAAAATTGAAACCCCAGAACTAGGTTGTCACAACAATGCAGAAGTGCAATAACAAGTGACTAAATCATCGTATTTACCCCAAATAGTACTGGGAAAAATGTTTGCTTGCCAAGCTAAAAACAAGACTTCAGGACGACAAAAAAAAACAAAAAAAAAAAAAAAAAACACACAGTTGTGTATTTGTGGGAGGTTTTTTTTGCATTTCATAGCATTTGGATTTTTTTCATGCTTTTCAGTATATGGGACAGTAAAATGGATGGTGTTTCAAAACAATTCGTCCCACAAAAATGAAGCCCTCATATGGCTACATGGAAGGAAAAGATAGAAAAGTTATGGCTCTTGGAAAAAGGAGATGAAAAAAACGAAAGTGTAAAAATGGGGGAAAAAAAATCCCATATCAGTAAGGGGTTAAAACAATTTTCTGAAAACTTCTTTACACACCATGTAGAATAAAAATAGACTGGAAGCAATGCTCCAATGGATATCAGTGAAACAAGTGGACTTTAGTCACACAGATGCATGCAATGTTTCAGCTCCTGACGTGCTTGAAAAGAGGGCTGAAAAGTCATATGTATCTGTGTAAATTAAGTCCACTTGTTTCACTAATGTCCGTTGGAGCCTTCTATTTTTTCTACATTTGGAGGCTTCTTGGCTGGTTGCTTGCGAAAGTATTGCACCCACAATCCTAGGATGGTGCTGCTATTTTTCCTTCTTATTACATACTGTGGAGACACATGTACATAGTAAAATGGGATCAAATGAAAAAGTTAAATAAACTAAGCAGGCAGAGATAACATTATTTACTGTTTTCTTACCGTAGTGTATTCTGTGATGGATTCAAGAAGAGCGTATGTCGTTTGGGACAGGAGGGTCTGCGTACTGTCTGCTACCAGAGATGCCGCCCTTTTTATCAGCGACTCGTTTGATAGTGTCGGCTCCGATCTCTTCAGGAATATGTGAAGGAAAAGTACAACCAGCCTCTTATTAGAAATCATACATTAGCTGTCAGTCAGAAATTACAATTAAAAAGTAGCATTACCACCTTAAAGTTCTTCATACAACCAGAAAGCAACAAGCACTTTTAGGCTGGGGTCACACTAACCGACGCAAAATACGGTCAGTATTTTACATGCGTAATACGGATGAATGACACCTAAACAGTGCTCCGTATGTCATCCGTAAGCAAGGTGTGGTCGCGTATTTTGCGCATGTAAGCATCCGTATGGCGAGATTTTCTCGCAGGCTTGCAAAATGGACATATAATGGAGCCCTATGACAGGGTTTCTAACAGAAACCAAAGAATAGATATAGACACATAGAATGTGTATATTATATATACACATACATTCTATATATATATATATATGTATTCTATGTGTCTATATCTATTCTTTCGTTTCTTTATTAAACCTGTCAGTGTGAGTTTACTGTATAGTGCACTGAATTGCCGGCTTTGCTAAAAGACACCTGGTGCGTATTTCTCGCAAGTCACATGTGTGGTCCGTGTGTAATCCGTATTTTTTTGCGCACCCATAGACTTGCATTGGCGTATTACGGCCGTAGTACGCTGACAATCGCAGCATGCTGCGATTGGCACGGAGCGTAGAATACAGATGAGAAATATACGCCTGGTGCGAGGGACCCCATAGAGAATCATTGGTCCGTGTCTAATGCGTGCTTTTAGCGCCTCTCACTCGGCCGTATTCCTCGCCAGTGTGACCCCGGCCTTAGGGTGACCAACTGATTGTGACACGAGTAATATTTAAAGGGGTAGTCTGGACAAAATAAAATCTTATTCAGGGGACTGAATGTGTGAAAAATAATAATCTTCAGAATACTCCACTACTGGTACTCATCTGGATCATGTGCAGGCTGCTCCAGGGTCTGGGAACAGAAAGGAAACAGAGGTCATCGCCAGATCGCTATGGTCTGTGATTGGCTACTCAAAGTAACTTGGCTCCTGCAGCCAATCACAAGCCACCTCTGTTTAAACAGTGAGGTCTCCTTTTCCTGTCCTAAATTGGCCTATGTGGGATCCAAGTAGGTGTCAGTAGGGGAGTATAACGGAGTTTATTTATTTTACAGTCCACAGGGCAAGGTTTTATTCTGACCACAAAATCCCTTTAAGCCCTGTAGAATGCTTGGATTACAGATTCACAAGACTATATTCAAGATGCTGGAAAACCATGCTGTGTGTATTGGGTATACACGTTTCAACCATCTGCCTTTATGGAAGTCTTACAAAGAGGAAAGTGAACGGCACCAGCGGAACACATATCACACATGTGGATGATTGATCCTGTATTACTGAAGCGAGGCGGAATCATCAACTGGTATACGACTTGCATCTCTTCTCTCCCCGCATGCCTCCTTGACCTGCACGTCCGACTTATTGTCCATGCCTTACATGGTGAAATAAAGGACTTTGGAATATTTTATTCAACTTGGTAAGAGACACATTTCTTTTGAACATTCAGTATATTTATGGACGTCTACCCAGACTGTCAAGTAGTTTAGTTCAGAGATCAAATTCTACAATAAAATTTCATACAAAAAAAAAAAAAAAAAGAGTCACATTACCTGTCCCACCGGAATAGCACAGAGACTGGCCCCTAATCCCACCGACAGCACTTGACGCCATGACCCTTTAAAGAGGTTACAAACGTGTCTTCTGTAGAAGTTGGGATTAGACTGCCTGCCAACAAGAAACTCCTGATTATTAATGGCCGTGTCCCCCACTTATAATGAAGTCACTATAGCAATACTACAATCCCCAGCATCCTTTATCTAGTGCTGCAGGTCAGGGGATGTAGTGGCAACACAAGAGCCATGATAAACTGGGGTGATTTATACCAACGGTTTAAAAGTAAAACTGTTCTTCCTTTAAGCAACCGATCAGAGGTCAGCTTTCTAAAAGGGGTTGTCCAACATTAAAAAAAAAATTGCTATCTTTAGAACAAATTATTCCTAAGACAAGCAGCTAACCACCTGCTTTCACCCCCATGGAGCTAGTGCAGGCCGCCCTGCTGGTTGGATGCACTTACTGCACCGTGCCTATGGCATAGAACCGCGGAAGTTTGTGATTGACTGCAGCAGTCATGTGACTAGAACAGTGCGTCAGAGATTGTCTGTTGACGAATTGTAGTCAGTCACAGGCTGCAGCGGTCCTGTGACATCCAGAAGGGACAGTCATTGCTTCCAGAGCCGCTGCAGACCACAGGAACAGCCTGTACTCAGGCAGGGGAGTTACAATACACAAACTGCTTCAAAAGCAAAATAGGGAATGAAGTATATAACAAAAATTCATAATTTTGCAATGTTTGGGGAAATTAAAAAAAAAAAAGTTATTCTTTAAAGGGGGTGTAAAGATCCAGCCGCTGACTACAGGGAGAGACCCACTAGTCCAGCAGGATTGTTTTTTTCTGAAACACCGACAAATGTCAGAGCAGAGAACACCAAGCTGCAATCCTACAGTCAGGATCTTACTAATGCTGCCCGATGTTCAGTGAGCATTAATCTGATGACACGTGCCCTTTAATGGTGGACATCCCCTTTAAGCAAATCTTGAAATATGACAGCTGGGCTATGAGTGATGTGTGAATATGGCCGCCCTCATGTTTACACAGTAGGAGTCTGTCACTGTGAGGAGACGCTTTACCAGTTCCACAAGAAGCCCCCTCACAACAGACAGAAAGCAGGACGCGCACACAGTGAGCGGAGTCTAGGGCTGACACACGGGAACGAACGCTCAGCGTAATGAGCACACTACACTGTATACGGCGGAGAACATGGCGGTCACCGGCTGCACGTACCTGAGGAGACAGGAGAAACTCCACAAAACTCTCCTACTGAACGACGCCATCTTGCGGGAGGCAACAGGAACTATGAAGTAACTTCCGTACAGGAACGTGTCAGGTCGGCAGGAAATGAAGGAAGGACAGAGAGCGGAGGACCGGAAGTCGCTTGTGTTCCTTTCCTTAATCCTTAACTTCCTTACAGTAGGCGGAGAATCGGAGATTGTCAGGCTGATCTGAAGAAAGATACTAGATACCTGACTAATCAGTGACTGACAGCAGAGCCAGACCTCTGTGCACCGCCTGACTGACAGGACAGCCTGACCGCTGTGCGCCACCTGACTGACAGGACAGCCTGACCGCTGTGCGCCACCTGACTGACAGGACAGCCTGACCGCTGTGCGCCACCTGACTGACAGGACAGCCTGACCGCTGTGCGCCACCTGACTGACAGGACAGGCCTGACCGCTGTGCGCCACCTGACTGACAGGACAGGCCTGACCGCTGTGCGCCACCTGACTGACAGGACAGGCCTGACCGCTGTGCGCCACCTGACTGACAGGACAGGCCTGACCGCTGTGCGCCACCTGACTGACAGGACAGGCCTGACCGCTGTGCGCCACCTGACTGACAGGACAGGCCTGACCGCTGTGCGCCACCTGACTGACAGGACAGCCTGACCGCTGTGCGCCACCTGACTGACAGGACAGCCTGACCGCTGTGCGCCGCCTGACTGACAGGACAGCCTGACCGCTGTGCGCCGCCTGGCTGACAGGACAGCCTGACCGCTGTGCGCCGCCTGGCTGACAGGACAGCCTGACCGCTGTGCGCCGCCTGGCTGACAGGACAGCCTGACCGCTGTGCGCCGCCTGGCTGACAGGACAGCCTGACCGCTGTGCGCCGCCTGGCTGACAGGACAGCCTGACCGCTGTGCGCCGCCTGGCTGACAGGACAGCCTGACCGCTGTGCGCCGCCTGACTGACAGGACAGCCTGACCGCTGTGCGCCGCCTGACTGACAGGACAGTTTGATGCCATGTTTCTCCTGACAGGACAGTCTAATCGCCGTGCGCCACTTGACTGACAGGACAGCCTGACCGCCGTGTGCCGCCCTATGTAAATAATAATCTTTATTTTTATATAGCGCTAACAATTCCGCAGCGCTTTACAGTTTGCACATGTAGGGTCGGTGGGCCGGGCTGGGGGTGGTCCCTCTGGATACCGCGCAATAACGTACAGACACAAGCTGGAGGCAAGTTTCGGGTGCAACAGGTCCAAGTTTATTCTTTCCCTCGTCGTCCACCAGATGGCCTCGCAGCACACCGCACTTTCCTTCACAGTTCTCCAGTTACAGAACACAGGGTGACACACTTTCTCCAGGGACGTATATTTACGTACCGTCCCCTTTTACACTCAGTGACGCTCTGACAGCTCCGTCACTGTGGCTGCCTTAGGCCTATACACCAACAGTAATGTTACTGGTCAAGCGTCGTTCCCATACGGTGTCCCACACCCAGAGCCTCGTCTATGCTGCGGTACTTCGTGTCAGGACCACCCCCCTGACTTCCTTTCTCCTCAGTCCCCCCTGGTTGGGTTTTCCTCACAGTGCACCAACTGTCACAGTCTCCTCGTCACTTGAGCTCCCCCTGGGGACTGGAACTTTCTGGAACCCTCCTGTCAAATTTATAACTTTCCCGGTTCCCTATAACTCTGCCCCCCATGACCAACGGTTTCTTAGCCCTAAGCTGATGTCAAGTCCTATGCTCACACTCCTCCCTGCCCTCTAATGTCAGTTCAAGGTACTGCACGTCACCTACACTTTCCTAGCTGTTTTCCCTTTTTAAATCTGACCAGTCAGTCCGTCCGTCAGGTCACCTTCCCTACACACACATTATCATCGCTGTCCCCAAAGGAGCTCACAATCTAGATTCCCTATCAGTATGTCTTCAGAATGTGGGAGGAAACCAGAGAACATGGAGGAAACCCACGCAAACACGGGGAGAACATACAAACGCCCCGGGATCCCCACACATGGAGGCCTCAGGACATTGCAGCCGGCTGTAGCTGTACTGACTGCTCTGGTCATCCTCACCAGGACTAGTCAGCAGCACTGGGCATGATTATAGGGTGACATTAGTAGCAGCTCATCAGAAAAATGCCGGTGATGTCATTCATTATATGTGGGAGAGCGCCAAATCACATCCCGTGGAGGCAGCCATGACACAGACATCCACCTGGACTCCTCTTTTCCTGCCTTTGTGACAGGGTCTCTAAAGAGAAACTTCACTTTGAACCTGTTTTATCACATTTGGCAGGCACTATTATTA
Organism: Dendrobates tinctorius; assembly: GCF_039654945.1. Classification (NCBI taxonomy): domain Eukaryota; kingdom Metazoa; phylum Chordata; class Amphibia; order Anura; family Dendrobatidae; genus Dendrobates; species Dendrobates tinctorius. Next base: position 3,643,235 of record NW_027361758.1, read on the forward strand.
CCTGGTGAGGGTCCAGGTTCTGAGATCCCCCTACTGATCACCTAACACCCCCAGACAGCGCACCCACAGAGAGGGGTACGGATTGAATAGAAAGCATAGGCTCAGTGTTAGCCCCGTATGCTGAGCTTCACACTGTTCAGGGTTCTAGACCTGGATCCCCACCAATCTACAGGCAATTAAAGGGAACCCCTCACCAAATTAGCCCCATATGAGTAACGGCCACCACCTTTCAGCCCTCATATACAGCATACTAATAATGCTAAAAGATAAAACATCTTTTATTATTCTAACCTGGGGGTGGTCGGATCCGAGAAGCGTAGCTGGTCCTGGTCTGGCACCTCCCTTCTTTCGATGCCATCCTCCTTCTGTGTGAATGACGAGTGCTACGTCATTCACACAGTGTTCCCCAAGATTGCACATCTGCACAGACGTACTTCTCTGCCTGACTAGGGCAGAGCAAAAGTACTTCAGTGCGCATGCTCCGGGTAAGGTCAAAGAGCCCTGGTGCATGCGCACTGCAGTGCTTTACTCTTCCCTAGTCAGGGCAGGAGGGCGATGCTGGAGAATTTTGTGTGGATGACGTAGCACTTGTCATGCACAGAAGGAGGAAGGCAGTAGAATATGCCCTTAGTCAAGTATAACAGCAGAAGGAATCACGCAGATCCCACTGCTACCACCAATTTGTCAAGAGGACGCACTTGTGCAGCGTCCAATCGTCAGGACAATTACGCAATTTAGTGATGGAGGAGGCCACGGCTGTTTCCACTACTAGGCAAGTTATTGGGAAACTCACTGTGAGCGTATGGTATATACACCTCCGATTTCAACACATGGAATATATACACTCACTGGCCACTTTATTAGGTACACCATGCTAGTAACGGGTTGGACCCCCTTTTGCCTTCAGAACTGCCTCAATTCTTCGTGGCAGAGATTCAACAAGGTGCTGGAAGCATTCCTCAGAGATTTTGGACCATATTGACATGATGGCATCACACAGTTGGCGCAGATTTGTCGGCTGCACATCCCTGATGCGAATCTCCCGTTCCACCACATCCCAAAGATGCTCTATTGGATTGAGATCTGGTGACTGAGGAGGCCATTTGAGTACAGTGAACTCATTGTCATGTTCAAGAAACCAATCTGAGATGATTCGAGCTTTATGACATGGCGCATTATCCTGCTGAAAGTAGCCATCAGATGCCTGTTCTTAGCTGAGAGGAGTGGTACCCAGTGTGGTCTTCTGCTGCTGTAGCCCATCTGCCTCAAAGTTCGACGCACTGTGCGTTCAGAGATGCTCTTCTGCCTACCTTGGTTGTAACGGGTGGCAATTTGAGTCACTGTTGCCTTTCTATCAGCTTGAACCAGTATGCCCATTCTCCTCTGACCTCTGGCATCAACAAGGCATTTCCGGCCACAGAACTGCCGCTCACTGGATTTTTTTTCTTTTTCGGACCATTCTCTGTAAACCCTAGAGATGGTTGTGCGTGAAAATCCCAGTAGATCAGCAGTTTCTGAAATACTCAGACCAGCCCTTCTGGCACCAACAATCTTGCCACGTTCAAAGGCACTCAAATCACCTTTCTTCCCCATACTGATGCTCGGTTTGAACTGCAGGAGATTGTCTTGACCATGTCTACATGCCTAAATGCACTGAGTTGCCGCCATGTGATTGGCTGATTAGAAATTAAGTCTTAACACACAGTTGGACAGGTGTACCTAATAAAGTGGCCAGTGAGTGTATATACTGTGTATATATATATATATATATATATATATATACACCCCAGTATGATCACTGCTAACTCCACAATAACAAAATGAACTACTAGCTGCCACCACCAATCGTTTATACCGGCCAATTGGACACCTGTTACAGGTAGCATATGGTTTCAGGGGTGCGATTTACAGAGCAAGAGATACAGAGCTATTAAGTTTTATATATTTAATCCAGAAAGGTAGGCAGTGTTTATAAAAAAAAAATATACAAGGATGTTACAAAATGAGAAAAAAACAATACGGTGTATACAATCACATGGAATAAAAAGGATAACAAAAGAAAAAGTACTAAACTTGTGCCACAGAAATGGCTCAGAGCTTAGCTGAGAGTAGCACTTCTTAGAACAACCCCTTACAGCAACAGACGGAACCACAGAGTTCTGCGTCTTCCAGGACTGACGACAGATACTCAAACTTTGATTTTTATTAGATCAAGGTTACGCCCACTTATGGGGTAATGATCATGGGATGTGCTAGGTCTTTTTGAAGTTTATGATACCCAACTTTCAGGATATCTTTGCCCCTGGAGATCCCAGGTGGGAGATATTGTTGTCATGTTCCCTATCTTAATTTTACCTTTCTATAGAGATGAAACATGGCATGGATGGCATCATCCATCTTACCGATATTACGGTGGTGTTCCGCTGGCCATATGGTGATGACAGTGAATGCGTATGTTCGTCCCTTTGATACATTGCCAAAAATATATCTCCCATAAATATTAGATCGAAGGAAACCTCAATAATTATCACTGACCACTTAACCCGGGGAGTCTGAGATACTTCATGTGAATAGACGAAGCTCTTGCCTCGGGACTGTACTTCTCTGCCTCTGAGTATACGAATCCCACACTTGACTAGATAGCAAAGCCACTAAAGAAGACTCAAGGCCTCCAAAAATTCATTTTTAAACAGCAGACAAAAAGGCAGCAACACTTACCTGCCCAAATCTTGAAACAAAGGCAATACAGGGTGCAGCCAGCCCATATAGCAATATGTCAGCAACACAGGTGCAAAATTCCAGATCAAACAGCAACTCTCCCACACTTGGCTGGTTCTCAGAGATCCCTTGTTGTAATTACCTGTTCATGGCAGGAGGTCTTTTTCCACTGGAGGTTGATGTGTCAGCTCTTTATCACTTCCTCAATTAGTAATCCCATATGTGCAGTGTGACGGTGCTATGTCCCCTCTCAGTAGATATCTTTATGGATTTTATATTTTTTCTCTATGACACCCTCTGGGTCAGATGGATAGGGGACATATTTTAAATAGAAGAATTACCCCTTCACGACTTGGGCTACACTCCCATTTAGGTGATAGTGAGTGGTTGCCAATAAGTGCTAGGCAGTACACATGCATGGCCAGTATCTCAACACAAACATCACTGGTTGGACAATGTTAGATTATGTTAGCAATGTATTAATACATTTCCTTCAGGAACAACACAATGCAGAGTTATAAGAAACGATGCTCCACAATTGTTAGATTATCTAAAATGCAATCATTTTCTGTTTGAATTCAAACTACACATCTGTTATCTCCACTTACAAATGAAGAGAAATGATGGGGGGGTCCCTTTACACAGATCATTAGCCGATATTACTGGGCTTCACTAATTTTAGTCTTAGTTGTATATAATCCAAACACAAACTAGAATACGTAATCAAAGCCACAAGCTAGTAGTCGGAGCACAGGAGACTGCAGACAGGCAGACAGAGGACATCAGGAAACAGGCAGGTGGAGGGCAGGAAACCGCAGACTGGTGGGGAACTGTCACGCCGTCTCTGCATACTCACCTGGCCACCGCTCCCACGCCGCAGCTCCCCGTCGCCCTACATCCACGGAGGTCACCTCTGACAGGCTCGAGGCCGGCGGCGTCTCTGCATGCCATAGGCTGCGGCCACGCCTCCCTCCTGCTTCTTGTGCTCCGGCTATGCCGTGACCCGGAAGCACCTCCCTGACCAATGGCAGACCAGACGGGCATATGAGTCCGCTTCCCCCTGAGGGAGGCATAACAAAATAGTCCAAAACTAATAGCCACCTCAATTCAGCATATTATATCTCAATTTCTGCCACAAATTTGGGCAGACATAACAAAGGCAAATAGGCACAAAATAGGTGAATCAATAAAACCAATCATTTATTAATAAATTTCATCAAATTCTTTTTTACAAGGAAATTTCTAAAAAAAGGGAGTACAAATGTAATGATAGATGCACACAGAATTAAGCTTTATGCAACATAATCACAGAATGTTTTTCCTTTTTTAATTTTTTTTTACATACAAATTATCTCCAAATAGTGTTTATTTCTTAAGCATAAGCCCAATAGTTCTAAAAGCAGAAGAAACACATCTTTGATTAAATAGTGTGAAATACACACTGCTGAAGGTAAATAACAATTGGGTTTAACTCCCTATACTCTGTGTATACCATGATAATCAAAGACAAGGCTAACTAATCCTTAATGGAGTAATCACAATGCATAAATGCTCAGATAGTAGCGACTTTTGTTCTCAATGTTTCTCTGATTAATTACAAATACTTATAAACAAAAATGCATAAGCTTACTTGATTGTGTAAATTTGTATCTAATTGTTGTAACAAAGGAACAACCTAACTGTGTGTGCGGCAAAAAAAAAAAAAAAAAATTTCTCCTTAATGTGAATATATCCAATGCCTAGTGCAAAGAACTACAGGTTAATCATGTGTCCTGCTTAATATGCCAGCTATACTGATTCAATTTGAAATAAGCTATTCCTGCATGATGTAACAATGCAATCCTGTTTGCAATTATACAACAACTTACATATATACGCCCCCTATTGAGGAAGCCAGTATGGCGAAACGGTGCTGTCGGGGTAACCAGACACGTGTATGAGAGAGCCGCAGAAGTTTTATACATGTAAGTTGTATAATTGCAAACAGGATTGCATTGTTACATCATGCAGGAATAGCTTATTTCAAATTGAATCAGTATAGCTGGCATATTAAGCAGGACACATGATTAACCTGTAGTTCTCTGCACTAGGCATTGGATATATTCACATTAAGGAGAAAATTTTTTTTTTTTTTTTTTTTTTGCCGCACACACAGTTAGGTTGTTCCTTTGTTACAACAATTAGATACATATTTACACAATCAAGTAAGCTTATGCATTTTTGTTTATAAGTATTTGTAATTAATCAGAGAAACATTGAGAACAAAAGTCGCTACTATCTGAGCATTTATGCATTGTGATTACTCCATTAAGGATTAGTTAGCCTTGTCTTTGATTATCATGGTATAAACAGAGTATAGGGAGTTAAACCCAATTGTTATTTGCCATCAGCAGTGTGTATTTCACACTATTTAATCAAAGATGTGTTTCTTCTGCTTTTAGAACTATTGGGCTTTTCCCTAAAAATATTTAGACAGAAGTTTATATAAATATAGCTTATGAATTTATGCTTAAGAAATAAACACTATTTGGAGATAATTTGTATGTAAAAAAAATTAAAAAAAAAAGGAAAAAAACATTCTGTGATTATGTTGCATAAAGCTTAATTCTGTGAGCATCTATCATTACATTTGTACTCCCTTTTTTTTAGAAATTTCCTTGTAAAAAAGAATTTTATGAAATTTATTAATAAATGATTGGTTTTATTGATTCATCTATTTTTTGCCTATTTGTATTTGTTATGTCTGCACAAATTTGTGGCAGAAATTGAGATATAATCCCCTGAGGGAGGCGCCTGATCGTTGTGTTTCCTAGCACACTGGGCCTCGCTTCATCGTCTGCTCCCTGCAGCAGCCTCTCAGTCCTGTTATCCGTGTTCCCTGCTGTATTCCGCAGTCCTGCCTCCGGTGCTCTCTCCGTCCTCCAGTCCTGCCTGCGGTGTTCCTGTTCCATCCTGCTCCAGTCCTTCCGTCCTACTCCACTCCTGCCTCCGGTGTTCCTGTTCCATCCTGCTGCAGTCCTTCCGTCCTACTCCAGTCCTGCCTCCGGTGTTCCTTTTCCATCCTGCTCCAGCCCTGCCGTCCTACTCCAGTCCTGCCTCCGGTGTTCCTGTTCCATCCTGCTCCAGTCCTAACGTCCTACTCCATTCCTGCCTCCGGTGTTCCTGTTCCATCCTGCTCCAGTCCTGCCGTCCTACTCTAGTCCTGCCTCCGGTGTTCCTGTTCCATCCTGCTCCATTCCTGCCGTCCTACTCCAGTCCTGCCTCCGGTGTTTCTGTTCCATCCTGCTCCAGTCCTTCCGCCCTACTCCAGTCCTGCCTCCGGTGTTCCAGTTCCATCCTGCTCCAGTTCTTACGTCCTCCTCTAATCCTGTCTCCTGTGTTCCTGCTCCAGCCATCCCTCCACGTTCCAGTCTACTGTCTTACTCCATTCCTGTCTCCTGTGTTCCGGCTCTGCCCTGTCATCTACACTTCAGTCCCTCCACGTTCCAGTCTACAGTCTTCACTCCTGTCTCCTGTGTTCCAGCTCTGTTCCGTCATCTACACTTCAGTCCCACTGTCCTACTCCAGTCCATTCTGAGCCGCCCCTCTCGGTACCGGCTACCTTGGTACTCGAATCCCTGGGCCTGCTCCTAACGGTCCCTGTATAAGGGTCGGTTCCATCTGGCAGCTCGCCCGGAGTCCCTCAGTGCCACAGCCCAGAGGGTCCACTCCTGGAGATTCCGGCTTCAGACTAGCCACGCTAACAGAAACATCAGGAAGGCAAAGTGTAACTGCAGACAGGCAGAGAATGTGAGGAAGCCGCAGGAAAAAGTGCGCAGCAAACCAAGGTTTAGCAACATAAAAGTCTTAATGCAATACCAAGACACAAGGGTGTGTCCCAGTGAGCTTTATAATTGTCTGGGCTGATGCTCAAATGGGATCGCGTCGGGCCATCTGCAAAGCCCGACATGGAGCACCAAACAGTTTAGCACACTAGGGTGAGGGACGCAAAGCACGGACACAGGAGGGGTGTGTAACAGCCTTGATGCTGTCTGGAGGGTGATGCTCATCTCTCTTCAGAATTCCCTATGGGTTATTCAATTGGGTTTGGATCAGGAGACACTTGGCTACTGAATCACTTTCACTGTGTTCTTCAGAAATGGAACAGTAGCTTTAAATGTGTGTTTTGGATAATTGTCATGTTGGAAAACTGCACATCTACCAAGGGCACATAGTGATGGTATCATCTTCATTTGCAATATAGAACAGTACACCCGTGTCTTCATGATACAATAATCGAACTGTAACTCACCGATACCAGCTGCACTCTTGCAGCCCAACACTGCCAGCACCATGTTTCACTGCGGCACCATGTACTTTTCTTTGTACTCAGGCTCGGACTGGCCCACCGTTGGATCCTTCGGTGGGCCCCGCCCCCGCCCGACCATGAATGTCACTGAACAAGCCCGCTCACGGCCCAGCTGCTGGTACCAGTGAATCACAGTCACCTCTCCTAGCATGTCTCTTGCAGCCCCCTGTGCTTATTCCATCTTTAATCTCAGCGATGTTCTATCTTCCTGTATTCAGCGGCCGCTCATTACCTATGCGCATAAGTAATGAGCGGCTCATTACATATGCGCATATGTAATGAGCGGCTCAGCTGAACCACGTGGACGCTGAAAGCAGGAAGTAGAACAGCGGTGAGATTGAAGATGGAATAAGCACCGGCCTGGGGCTGCAAGAGACATGCTAGAAGAGGTGGTGAGTGCCTCTGTCCCCTCTGTTTCCATTTGCATGACTGATGATCACTTACAGTACCCCATTTGTCTGTTCCAAAAACAGTACAGATATGTGGAAGGTCTGGAGAGACGTGAGCAGCGCCTAACTTTTCTGTCAGTGCCTGCAACTTACACGCTGCAGAATAACAGACTCCTGTACACCACATAAGCGCCTATTGTCACATCTCATTTATTTGACATACGCATTTTCAGAATACCTAAAGCTGAGAAAGCTGAGCACAATTTATGCTGCCAGTGCCATGGGCAAATATTCAATATGGATCCATGCCCTCTTACCCTAGCTTCACCCTCCTTTTATAACTAATCCCCCGCCTGTTTCAATTTACATATCCTACATAATATGGCGTCACCTAGTCCTGTCCCTGCGCTCTGCCCTGTCCTGTTCCTGTGCTCTGCCCTGTCCTGTCCCTGCGCTCTGCCCTGTCCACTCAGCTGCACTCTGCCCTGTCCCTGCGCTCTGCCCTGTACCCTCAGCTGCACTCTGCCCTGTCCCTGTGCTCTGCCCTGTCCCCTCAGCTGCGCTCTGCCCTGTCCCCTCAGCTGCACTCTGCCCTGTCCTCTCAGCTGCACTCTGCCCTGTCCCTGTGCTCTGCCCTGTCCCTGCACTCTGCCCTGTCCCCTCAGCTGCGCTCTGCCCTGTCACTGCACTCTGCCCTGTCCCCTCAGCTGCGCTCTGCCCTATCACTGAGCTCTGCCCTGTCCCCTCAGCTGCACTCTGCCCAGTCCCTGCGCTCTGCCCTGTCCCCTCAGCTGCACTCTACCCTGTCACTGCGCTCTGCCCTGTCCCCTCAGCTGCACTCTGCCCTATCACTGCGCTCTGCCCTGTCCCCTCAGCTGCGCTCTGCCCAGTCCCTGCGCTCTTCCCTGTCCCCTCAGCTGCGCTCTACCCTGTCACTGTGCTCTGCCCTGTCCCCTCAGCTGCGCTCTGCCCTGTCCCTGCGCACTGCCCTGTCCCCTCAGCTGCGCTCTGCCCTGTCACTGCACTCTGCCCTGTCCCCTCAGCTGCGCTCTGCCCTGTCCCTGCGCTCTGCCCTGTCCCCTCAGCTGCGCTCTACCCTGTCACTGCGCTCTGCCCTGTCCCCTTAGTTGCGCTCTGCCCTGTCCCCTTAGTTGCGCTCTGCCCTGTCCCCTCAGCTGCGCTCTGCCCTTTCCCTGCCGCCACTCTCTTCTCTTTGGGTATGTGCACAAGTTGTGGATTGTGCTGCGGATTTGGCTGAATCCGCAGGTAAAATGACCTGTGCTTTACCTGCAGATTTTGTGCGGATTTCGCCTGCGTTTTTACACCTGCGTATTCCTATAATGGAATGGGTGTAAAAACGCTACGGATTCCGTACAAAGAAGTGACATGCTGCAGAAAATAAACCGCAACAAATCTGCGTAGAATTTTCCGCAGCATGTGCACAGCGGATTTGGTTTTCCATGGGATAACATGGTACTGTACACCGCATGGAAAACTGCGGATTCGCAGCCAAATCTGCAACATGTGCACATACCCTTCCTCTGCCTGTGCCAACGCTCTCTTCTCTTTCTCTGCCTGTGCCAACGCTCTCTTCTCTTTCTCTGCCTGTGCCAACGCTCTCTTCTCTGTGCCGCTACGCTCTGCATGCACCTGAGTTTTGTACAGGCCACAATATGTTTTGCGCTGTACACAAGAAATGGCCGTCAGTGTCAGTAAAACTTCAAGGAAATCTATCAGCAGAATTCACATTCCAATCTGCCTGCATTAGCGGACCTGATGAGGCTGGTGAACTGACTGCAAATCCATGTCTGGTTGGCTGGATAATCCTGCATGAAGGTTTCGCTGCCTGAATCTCCACTGGGCGTTTTCTGAGCGCTAGTCGGGTTGTGAAATTCTCATAAGGTCCCAGGATTATACAATCATTCCTACAAGCCGTGCACCAACCGGAGGAGCACAGGAGGGAGCGCTGAGTAATTACAGGGGGTGGGAGGGTGAATGCACAGGTTACACAGCCTGGAGCTGTAATACTCCTATGTCACGGGGAGCGCTGCTCCTGCAGCTGTACATTCTATCATCCCACAAGGGAGAGACGGATGTGAACTACAGCTCTGGAAAGTAATACAGCAGGTAGCTCAGGATCAGTAATGAAATGTTATAATTCTGTATGGAGGCCTATGTGGTGCCTATAATACTGTATGGAAGACTATGCGGTGCCCGTAATACTGTATGGAGGACTATGCGGTGCCCATAATACTGTATGGAGGACTATGCGGTGCCCATAATACTGTATGGAAGACTATGCGGTGCCCATAATACTGTATGGAGGACTATGCGGTGCCCATAATACTGTATGGAGGACTATGCGGTGCCCATAATACTGTATGGAAGACTATGTGGTGCCCATAATTCTGTATTGAGGACTATGTGGTGCCCGTAATACTGCATGGAGGACTATGTAGTGCCCATAATACTGTATGGAGGACTATGCGGTGTCCATATTTCTGTATGGAGGCCTATGTGGTGCCCATAATTCTGTATGGAGGACTACATGGTGTCTCATAAATCTGTATGGAGGACTATGTGGTGCCCATAATTTTCTATGGAGAGATACGTGGTGTCCCATAATTCTGTATGGAGGCCTATGTGGTGCCCATAATTCTGTATGGAGGACTACATGGTGTCCCATAATTATGTATGGAGGACTATGTGGTGCCCATAATTTTGTTTGGAGAGATACGTGGTGCCCCATAATTCTGTATGGAGGACTATGCGGTGCCCATAATACTGTATGTAGGGATATGTGGTGTACTGTATGCTATGCCAGGCCTGCCATTGCCATTAATGATCCCTCTTCTGGATTCTTCTGTTTGGTTCTTGTATGTGCGGTGATGGCGCTGACATCCTTGTGTTCAGACATCTTTTCTCCAAGTCTCTAAATTAAAATGTCCACTATTGTACTAATGTACGGCGAGGGGTTCCGTCGGTCCCCGCAGCTAATCGCACGGGTACCGGGAGGCTTTCGCCGCTAAGACCGGCAGGCAGCAACGCTGCCTGGCTGGTCCGGGCGAATTTTAGCCCCCCCCTTCAGATCTGAATGCTTCGATTGGCTGGGCTGTGTAGCATCTACCATGGAACGCTTGTTGGGACAAAGTGATCACTATACCCCCTACGTCAATCCTTGGGGGTGTAGATTCCAAAATGGGGACACTTTTTAACTTCAAAGTAACACTGGTCAGATTTGCAAAAAAATGGCCTGGGCATTAAGGTGAAAACAGGCCTGCGGCCCTAAAGGATTAAATGAATCGTAGTGCGGAAAGATCTGCAGCATATGAACAACGGTGCAGCTTTTAGTAGAATTAGGATGCTGAAATGATGCAGATTTGGCGTGGGATATACGGCAAAAGAACCCATGGTGTAATTCTGCGGTCTCAAAGCCTAAATGTTGAGTTGTACATTACTGTAGGTGGGCCCCTAAAATTCATTCCCTTGGTGGGCCCTACACACCCCAGTCCGACCCTGTTTGTACTTCTCACCTTTGCGACACCATACAGTTTTGAAAACATCAGTTCCAAAAACATTTATCACAAGCTCATCACTACAGAGTATAAAGGCCCAGTAGACCAAGATAAATGTTATAGGTTAAAAAAAAATGTTTTCTGAAACTAAGTTTTGTAAAAACATTTAAATTGCTCATGTGTTCTGTGAGATACTGATAGAAATCTTACTTTTCAAAGGGGGGTGTACTTATTTATGCTGAGCATTCTCTATATATATGGTGGTGGCACCACAGCTTCAGGTAAACCATGCTTTGTACATGTTCTATTTAGTGTTCTTTTACAATTCTCACTGTTCGGTGTGCTGTTTCCAGCGTTGTAAAATCTCCGGGGTCTTGGCTACTCTGGAGAACGCAATTGGGTCGGTTTTTACCATGCCCTGTCATGTGATTGCCGTTATTCACTGAACAACAGCGATAAAAAAATTCAGATTTTCCATTCATTTCTCCTCTGATATGATCTAGCATACCAGAGGAGAGAGAAATGGGGTCACCTGAGCACCCCCGATACCTCTGCCATCCCCGGATCCTCCTGCTCCATCCCCCAGCCCTCAACGTCATCTTCCTGGCAGAAACTGGCTGGCGCATGCGTAGTATGCCCACTGAGAGCTGCCAGCCGGTACCCGTAACAATAGATTGTTCCTATTGGTTCATTTTGAACACTGTGATAGACCCTATCACAGTGATCAAAATAAAAAAAATAGTAAAACAGACCCCCCCATTGTCACCCCCTTAGATAAAAATATTAAAATAAAAAAATTTAATGTTTTCCATTCTTTGCAGTTAGGGTTGGGGTTAGAGCTGGAGTTAGGGTTGTGTTAAGGTTAGGGTTGTTGTTAGGGTTGGGGTTGTGTTAGGGTTGTATTGGGGTTAGGGTTCGGTTGGAGTTAGGGTTGTGTTTGGTTAGGTTTGTGTTTAGGGTTAGGAGGAGAGTTGGGGATGTGTTGAGGTTAGGGTTGGGTTTAGGGCTGTGTTAGGGTTGGAGTTAAAAATGGGGGTTTCCACTGTTTAGGCAGATCAGGGGTCTCCAAACACGATTTGGTGCCCGCCATCAATTCCAGATGATTTTGTGTTCTAAAAGTCAAACGGTGGCTCTGTCCTTTCTGAGCCCTGCCATGCGCCTGTCAGGAACACCGCACTGAACTTGCTCACTGAGCCAGTGCGCGTGTCCTGAGTAAAGCGAACTGTGCTCAAAGATACCTGTGGAGCGGGCAGCAGCTGAGTAGGTGCGTACTTCAGAACAGCAGGACCTGAAGCACGTGACTGCTGGGGACATGGCCTAAACTCCAGCTGCAAGAGAACTTCTAGCAGGGTAACTGCAAGACAAAGTTACCAAGGGGCATAGACAGGGAGGATAGTCAGGACGTAGCCAATGAGTCATATACAGAGATAGCTGCACGGTACAAGAGGGGCAAGCAGAGAGTAGTCAGATAACAGGCAACGAGTCATACACAGAGAGGGTAGCGCAGTACAGGATCAACAGGCAAACTCACAACGGGGAACAGAACCGGGTCAGAACCATATAAACAAGCTATAACAACGAACAGGCACAGGCACACGGAGGTCACCACACTCGACCAAAGGCAAAAGTATAACTGACAGGGATTGGAGCTGCCCAGGGGTTTAAGAAGCTCTCCCAGAACCAAAGAGAGGCCACAATCATTAACCCCAGGTGTGCAGGTCAAAACCTGCACTGAGCTCCAGACATTAACCCCTGATGTGCAGCTCAAAAACCTGCACTGGGATCATGACAGTACCCCCCTCTCAATGGGGGGGCCTCTGGACCCCCAGGCTTCCCCGGATTACTTGGCATGGAAAGCCCGAACCAGGCGAACTGCATGTACAGGGCGAGCAGGGACCCATGAGCGATCCTCTGGTCCATATCCCTTCCAGTGGACCAGATACTGCAAAGAGCGGCGCACCCGCCGAGAGTCCACAATATGTCCGACCTCATACTCCAATTGACCCTCCACCAGCACTGGAGGAACAACTAGCTCTGAGTCCTCTTTGACAGAACCTACGGATTTCAACAGAGATTTATGGAACACATTGGATATTTTTAAGGAGGCGGGGAGATGCAACCTATATGCCACTGGGTTGACTATCTCCATAATCTCGTACGGACCAATGAACTTTGGTCCCAACTTAGCTGATGGTACCTTTAAGTTGGTGTTATGTGTGGAAAGTCATACCTTCTCTCCCACCTGAAACATGTCTCCGCAGACTCTCTTTTTGTCAGCAAAATATTTGTACCTCCCCTGGGCCCGAGAGATATTACGCTGGACTTCAGCCCAGAGGTTTTTTAACCCTTGAACGGACCCCTCTACCCCTGGAAAACCGGAATCTATCCGTGAAAACTCCCCAAAATGTGGATTAAACCCATAGTTAATCAGGAATGGGGACATGTTGGTGGACTGACTCACCCGGTTGTTAAAAGCGAATTCTGCCAACGGTAACGCATCACACCAATCCTCCTGTCTGGCGGAGGTCAGACACCTGAGAATTTGTTCCAGGGATTGATTGGTGTGTTCTGTCTGACCATTACTCTCCGGGTGATATGCCGACAAGAAGGAGAGTGAGATGCCCAATTTCATACAGAACGCCCTCCAAAATTTGGCCACAAATTGCACACCTCTGTCAGACACCACATTCAGGGGTACCCCATGCAATCGGACCACATGCTGCACAAACAACCTTGACAATGTTTCTGCTGAGGGTAATGCTGCCAAGGGAATGAAATGGGCCTGTTTACAAAACCTATCCACCACCACCCAGATCACGGTATGGCCCCTGGAAGGTGGAAGGCCGGTAATAAAATCCATGGAAAGATGAGTCCATGGCCTATCAGGAACCTGTAAAGGTATGAGTTCCCCAGCCGACCGGTTATGCGAGCTTTTGGAACGGGCACAAACACCACAAGCAGAAACAAATTTCTTGACATCGGACCTTAGTGAAGGCCACCAAAAACCCCTCGCTACTGCCTCTCTAATGGCCGTGATACCTGGATGAGCACTCAGCCTAGACTCATGAAAATCCTGCAGAAGTCTAGGCCGCAATAAATCTGGAACAAACAATTTATCCCCTGGCCTGGTTGCCGGAGCTAGGGCCTGAGCCCTTAGAATTTCTTGTTCCAACTCAGATGAGACCCCCGCCACTACCACCCCTGGGGGAAGAATGGAGGATGGCTGCTCGGGGGGAGACACCGGGTCAAAACTTCTGGACAGGGCATCTGCTTTAACATTTTTGGACCCCGGTCGAAAAGTAATGGAGAACTGAAATCGTGAAAAAAAAGTGACCAACGGGCTTGTCTAGGAGTAAGCCTCTTAGCAGATTCAAGGTATGCCAAATTTTTGTGATCCGTGACAACCGTGATAGGGTGAGCCGCCCCTTCCAAAAAGTGCCTCCATTCCTCAAACGCCAGCTTGACCGCAAGAAGTTCTCTATTTCCTACATCATAGTTTCTCTCGGCTGAAGAGAACTTCTTGGAGAAGAAGGCACAGGGTCTGAGATTGGTAAGGGTGCCCGGACCCTGGGACAGCACTGCCCCCACCCCTACTTCAGAAGCATCCACCTCCACAATGAATGGTCTGGACGGGTCTGGTTGGACCAACACCGGGGCGGACATGAAACATTTATTAATAGCTGAGAAGGACTCCTTAGCGAGTACAGACCAATTTTTTACATCAGCGCCCTTCCGGGTAAGATCCGTGAGTGGTTTAACCACTTGTGAGAAACCTTTAATGAATCTCCGATAATAGTTCGCAAATCCTAAGAAGCGCTAGAGCCCCTTGAGATCTCGAGGCTGAACCCAGTCAGTGATCGCCAGCACCTTCTTAGGATCCATACGAAACCCCTCACAGTACACAATCAACCCCAAAAAAGACAGTTCATGTACAAAAACAAACATTTTTCCAATTTAGCGAACAATTGGTTCTCCCTGAGTCTCTGGAGAACTGTCTGTAGATGTTGCAAGTGAGATTGGCTGTCCGGGGAATACACCAAAATGTCATCCAGATAAATAATAACAAAACGGCTTATCAGGTCAGAAAACACCACATTGATGAAATTCTGGAAAATAGCGGGCGCATTAGTTAACCCAAATGGTATTACCAGGTTTTCAAAGAGTCCTTCTGATGTGAGGAATGCAGTTTTCCACTCGTCCCCTTCCTGAACCTATTATGAATGAGTCATCGAGGAGGAAAAACAAAAGCAAGCTAAGCCCCAGAAAACCAGAGAGGTTGGTAACTAAGCGGATTGCAGACCCCTGATCCTATCCACAACAACTAGCAGTAGCCGTGGAGTGTACTTACAATGATCCTAGACGCCTCGTCACAGTCGGAGAACTAAAGAACTTTAGGCTTACTAAAGCAAAAAAAGGGGAAATCTAAACTGCCCCAGAGCAGACCCCAAAGCAATAGACAGCCCCCAAACATGTATTGTCGGTGAGACAAGATGAAAACACAAGCACAGATAGAAAAATAGGCTGAGCAAACGATGGGGCCCACATTAACTAGAAAGGACAGGAAAGGAAAGAAACTGTCTGCAATCATGCACAAAACCCTGCCTAAAAATGTCCAACAGTTTCTGATAACAAAAACCCTGAAGTCGCTAGACTTCAATTCCCTATATCAGCAATCTGGTAAATTCTGAAGACAGAGGAAAAAGAGACCAATCTGATCAGGGACAAAAAGCAAACTGACATAAACAGAGACATAAGAATGGAAATTCAGCACAGCCTCAGCAGGGGCTGGCTGACCACAAAAACTGAGTAAACCAGACCAAATCTCATGTGAAAAATAGCAGAGCACACTTAGCTTGAGAAGGCAGGAACAGAACTGGAAACCAGAACCTCAGGGCAGGAGAAAATCACCAGCACAAAATTAGGGAGTCGACTGTCTTAAATCCAGTCAGAGACTCCTGATGTCCACTCACAGTCCTCCTCATCAGGTGGCAGGTCTCTGCAATTTAGATCAGCTTCATTACCTGCTGTCACCACCAGAGGGAGTCCGGATGGAGAAATCACGACTACTCTGTCAACACAGCCATCTCCACCACCCTCACCAGAAGCCAGAGGTAAACCAGAAAAAGCGTTCACAACAGTACCCTCCCCCTTGAGGAGGGGTCACCGAACCCTCATCCACGCCACCAGGCTGATCAGGATGGGCCCGGTGAAAAGCACGATCCAATCTATCGGCATGAATGTCAGAGGCAGAGACCCAAGAATTGTCCTCCTGGCCATAACCCGTCCACTTGACCAAATACTGGAGTCTCCGTCTAGCCAGACGAGAATCCAGTATTTTCTCTACCTCATATTCCACATTACCTTCAACCAACACAGGGTCAGGAGGTGCCGCCATAGTAACCACTGGCTCAACAAACCTCTTCAACAGAGACTTATGAAACACGTTATGGATCTTAAACGTAACTGAAAGAGCCAATCGAAAAGAAACCGGGTTAAGAATCTCCAAAATCCTATAAGGTCCAATAAATCTTGGCTTGAACTTTGGAGACGCAACCTTCATAGAGATATTTTTTGACGACAACCAAACCATATTACCCACTTTAAACCGGGGACCAATGGTCCTATGCCGGTTGGAAAACCGCTGGGCCTTTTCTTGAGAGAGGGACAACTTATCCACCACTTGGTCCCAAATCTGCTGCATTCTCTCTACCACAGTGTCAACACCTGGGCAGGCTGAAGATTCCACTTGCCCTGAAGAAAATCGAGGATCAAACCCAAAGTTACAGAGAAAGGGCGACATCAATGTGGCAGAACTAGCTCTATTATTTAGGGCGAATTCGGCCAAGGGCAAAAATGAGACCCAATCATCCTGATTAGCAGAAATAAAACATCTCAAATAGGACTCCAAAGTCTGGTTTGTTCTCTCAGTCTGCCCATTGGTCTGTGGGTGAAACCCAGAGGAGAAGGATAACTGAATTCCCAGCTTGGAACAAAAGGCTTTCCAAAATCTGGAGACAAACTGGACTCCTCTGTCCGACACAATGTTCTCAGGAATCCCATGCAACCGAACCACCTGTTGTAAAAACAAGGGCACCAACTCTGAGGAAGATGGCAGCTTTGGGAGTGGTACAAGATGGACCATCTTAGAAAATCTATCACAAATCATCCAGATAACAGTCATTCTCTGAGAGACATGAAGATCAGAAATAAAATCCATTGAGATATGGGTCCATGGCCTCTTGGGCACCGGCAAGGGCATCAACAACCCACTAGAACGAGAACAGGGTTTAGACCGGGAAACAAGTCCCACAAGATTGCACAAAATTCCTGACATCACGAGTTAAGGTGGGCCACCAAAAAGACCGACTCACCAAGTCTCTGGTACCAAAAATACCTGGATGACCAGCCAACGCGGAGCAATGAACTTCAGACATCACTCTCTTCCTCCACTGGTCAGGAACATACAATTTTCCCATAGGACAACTCTCAGGTTTGTCCTCCTGAAATTCTTCCTGGGCACGTCTCAAATCGGGCGAGATGGCAGAAAGAACTACCCCCTCACCTAGGATGGTAGTAGGTTTGGTCACAATAGGAGAATCAGCAAAGAAACTCCTAGAAAGGGTGTCTGCCTTAACATTCTTAGTGCCCGGAATAAAGGAGACCACAAAATCAAAACGCGTGAAAAACAAGGCCCACCTAGCCTGTCTAGGATTCAAGCGTTTGGCCGACTCCAGGTAAATCAAATTCTTGTGGTCAGTGAGGACCACAACTTGATGTCTAGCTCCCTCCAACCAATGTCTCCACTCCTCGAATGCCCACTTCATGGCCAACAATTCCCAATTCCCCACATCATAGTTGCGTTCAGATGGGGAGAACTTTCGGGAAAAGAAGGCACAGGGATTCATTTTAGAAGTCACCGGATCTTTTTGGGACAAAATGGCTCCTGCACCAATCTCCGAAGCATCTACCTCTACCTAAAATGGAAGTGAGACATCAGGTTGCCGTAAAACCGGAGCAGAAGTGAACCTCCGCTTCAGCTCCTGAAATGCCAAAACAGCCTCTGGAGACCAATTCAGCAAATCAGCGCCCTTCTTGGTCAGATTAGTCAGTGGTTTGGCAATACCAGAAAAATTAGCTATAAATTTACGATAAAAATTAGCAAAACCCAAAAACTTCTGGAGAGCCTTCAAAGAAGTGGGTCGAACCCAATCATAAATGGTCCGCACCTTGGCCGAGTCCATTTCAATAGTTGACGGGGACAAAATAAATCCCAAAAATGAAATCCTCTGTACTCCAAAAAGGCATTTCGATCCCTTAACATACAGGGAATTCTCCCTCAAAATCCGGAACACAGTCCGAACATGTTCCACATGAGAATCCCAGTCACTGGAAAAGATCAGAATATCATCCAAATAGATGATCAAAAACTTATCCACAAAGTCCCGGAAAATATAATTCATGAAGGATTGGAAGACAGAAGGGGCATTAGTAAGTCCAAAAGGCATCACCAGGTACTCAAAATGTCCCTCCGGAGTATTAAACGCCGTCTTCCATTCATCTCCATGCTTGATGCGAATAAGATTATACCCCCCCTGAGGTCAAGCTTAGTAAACCAGCAGGCACCTTTAACTCTAGAGAATAAATCAGATATCAGGGGTAACGGATACTGATATTTAACCGTAATCTTGTTAAGGGAACGATAGACAATACAAGGTCTTAATGAACCATCTTTCTTAGGCCTCTTTCACACATCAGGTTTTCGCCGTCAGGCGCGATCCGGCACTTTTGACAAAAACCGGATCCGGCAAAAAGCAATGCCGGATCCGGTTTCCCCCCATTGAATTGCATTAGCGCTGGATCGGGCCGGATGGCCATGCGTTTCATCCGGTTTTCGCCGGATCCGGCAATCTGTCGAAATCCGGCGTCTGGAAAAACGGCTACTGTAACGTTTTTTGTCTCCGGCGAAAAAGCCGGACACGCCGGATCCGGCGTATCCGGCTTTTTCACACAATGAAAGCCTATGAGCGACGCAATGCGCCGGATCCGTTTTTTTGGGTCTGAGCATGCTCAGTAGCTCTGCCCACAAGCCACATATATAAAAGCATGACAGTGGGACCCTCAGCCACACCCAACATGCCACCCAAGACAGCAACCAGGCGCAGGAGAAGGCAGGAGACCACTGCAGCACCATCAGCACCACCACCACCACCCCAAATGGAGCAGCATGCTGAACAACGGGAGGGGAGTCCAGCAGCAGATGAGAGAAGGTAATTATCAAATCCCCCATTCCTCAAAACTAGGGCCATGGAATATCAAGATATTCATTGGCCCTTTGTTTCTCTTTATTCAACAGCCGCCCAGGAGATTCAGCAGCAGCAGCAGTGGCAGCACTGGCAGCAGCAACAGCACCACCCACAGCCATGGAGTCTGGCCAGCAAGAGGACAGCACATCTTCTTCTGGGAGCTCTCCCTCGCATCGTCAGCGTTTGACGGTAAGTTTTTATTTCCAAAATCCATCATCTCTGGAATATATGTATATTCAGCGTCGGACTTGCCCACCGGGGAACCGGTGGATTCCCCGGTGGGCCCTGGCATCTGGTGGGCCCTGGCACCTGCAGGCATACAGGGCCAGCAGTTGCCTAGGGCCCCCGCTGCTCCAGGGGCCCCCAGCCAGTGGTGTGTCGCACACCATGCAGCTGCTATGGGGGCCCCTGCCAGCGGAGCAGCAGCGGGTGTCAGGAGGCAGGAGCCCCTGTCCCCGCTGCTAAAGAGAAATGAATATTCACTGCGAAGCAGTGAATCTCATTTCAGGTCTCCACCCCCCAGAGGCCCCGCCCCCAGCCCAGTGAGCCGCTCTGCATCAGGGCCGGCGCCGCCCTCAGTCCTCTCTGCTCCTGGCTCACAGCCAGTGCGCGATGACGTCACTACATCGCGCACCCGCTGTGTGTCTGGCAGAGGGGGCAGCTCCTGACACTGAAGCCGGGATCAGCGTGGGAGCGAGGAGGAGAGGTGAGTATTGTGGTTTTTTTTTTTTTATATCTCTCTCGCTCTCTCTATCTGTCTCTCTCTCTCTCTATCTATCTCTATATCTCTATATATCTCTCTCTCTCTCTATCTCTCTTATATCTATCTATCTTTCTATCTCTATCTATTATCTATATCTATCTATTTCTATATCTATCTCTATCTATCGCTCTATCTTTATATCTATCTTTCTATCTCTATATCTATCTTACTCTATCTATCTCTATATCTATTATCTCTATATTTATTATCTATCTAGCTACCATCTATATCTATCTAACTTTATCTATATATATCTCTATCTAATATCTATATCTATCTCTATACCTATCTATTTATCTATCCGTTATCTATCTCTATATCTTTTCTCTGTATCTATCTATCTCTATATCTATTTCTCTCGCTATCTATCGCTCTATCTCTATATCTATCTCTATATCTATCTTTATATATCTATCTCTATCTATCTCCATATCTATATCTATTTCTCTCTATATCTATCTATATATCTCTATCTATCTCTATATCTATCTCTCTGTATATCTATCTATCGCTCTATCTCTATATCTATATATCTATCTATCTTTCTCTATCTATTTATCTCTATATCTTTTCTCTGTATCTATCTCTATATATATCTATTATCTCTATATCTATTTCTCTCTATATCTCTCTCTATATCTATCTATCTATTTATCTCTATCTCTATATCTCTCTGTATATCTATCTATCTTTCTATCTCTATATCTATCTTTCTCTATCTATCTATCTATCTATCTATCTCTATCTATTATCTATATCTATCTCTATCTATCGCTCTATATCTATATCTATCTTTCTATCTCTACATCTATCTCTATATCTGTCTTTCTATCTATCTCTGTATCTATCTATTATGTCTATCTATCTAGCTATCTCTATTATCTATATCTACCTATCTCTATATCTTTCTGTCTTACTCTATCTCTATATCTATCTGTTATCTCTATATTTATTATCTATCTTTTTCTATCTATCTCTATCTATTATCTATATCTATATCTATCTCTCTATCTATTTATCGATCTCTGTATCTATCTCTCTCTATATCTATCTCTCTCTATATCTACCGCTCTCTCTATCTCTATCTATCTTTATATCTATATCTATCTCTATATCTATCTATTATCTCTATATCTATCTACCTATCTATCTCTATATCTATCTCTATATCTGTTTCCTCTCTATATCTATCTCTATATCTCTCTATAGCTATCTATATATTATCTCTATATCTATATATCTATCTATTATCTCTATATCTATCTATCTCTATATCTATCTATCTATCTCTATATCTATCTGTTATCTCTATATCCATATCTATCTCTATATCCATATCTATCTCTATAACTATCTATCTCTATATCTATCTTTCTATCTAACACCATATCTCTATATCTATCTCTATATCTCATTATCTATCTATCTCTATCTCTCTCTTTATCTATCTATCTATTGATCTATCCATCTATCTCTATATCTATCTCTATATCTATCTATTATCTCTATTATCTCT
This sequence comes from Dendrobates tinctorius, assembly GCF_039654945.1. NCBI lineage: Eukaryota > Metazoa > Chordata > Amphibia > Anura > Dendrobatidae > Dendrobates > Dendrobates tinctorius. Next base: position 3,664,787 of record NW_027361758.1, read on the forward strand.
ATCTATCCATTTATCTATCTAGCTATCTCTATCTATCTCTATATCTCTCTATATCTATCTATCTTTCTAACTATATCTATCTATCTCTATACATATCTCTATATCTAGCTATTATCTCTATATATATCTCTATATCTATCTTTCTATATCTATCTGTCTTTATATCTATCTATCTATCTCTATATCTATTATCTCTATATATCTCTATATCTATTTTTATTTATAGCCATCTATCTATATATATTTATCTCTATATCTATCTATATATGTCTATATTATTATTATTATTATTATTATTATTATTATTATTATTATTATTATTATTATATCTGTATATCTCTGTCTATTATCTATCTCTATTATCTATCTCTATCTATATATCTCTATATCTTTCTATCTATAGCTATCTATCTATCTATCCATTATCTATTTTCTATCTATCTCTATATCTACCTATCTATCTATCTATCTATCTATCTATCTATCTATCTATCTATCTATATTTCTTTCTATATCTATCTTTATATCTATCTCTATCTATCTCTATGAATCTTTCTATCTATATCTATCCATTATCTACTATCTATCTCTATATCTATCTATTTCTACATCTATCTTTCTATCTATATCTATCTAACTCTATATATCTATATAGCATTATACCCTATGAGGGGGCAGCATTATACCGTATGAGGGGGGCAGTATTATACCCTATGAGGGGGCAGCATTATACCCTATAAGGGGGGCAGCATTATACCCTATGAGGAGGCAGCATTATACCCTATGAGGAGGCAGCATTATACCCTATGAGGAGGCAGCATTATACCCTATGAGGAGGGCAGCATTATACCCTATGAGGAGGCAGCATTATACCCTATGACGGGGCAGCGTTATACCCTATGAGGGGGCAGCATTATACCCTATGAGGGGGGCAGCATTATACCCTATGAGGGGGCAGTATTATACCCTATGATGGGGGCAGCATTATACCCTATGAGGGGGCAGCATTATACCCTATGAGGAGGGCAGCATTATACCCTATGAGGGGGCAGCATTATACCCTATGAGGAGGCAGCATTATACCCTACGAGGGGGGCAGTATTATACCCTATGAGGAGGCAGCATTATACCCTATGAGGGGGGGCAGCATTATACCCTATGAGGAGGCAGCATTATACCCTATGAGGAGGGCAGCATTATACCCTATGAGGGGGCAGCATTATACCCTATGAGGAGGCAGCATTATACCCTATGAGGGGGGCAGTATTATACCCTATGAGGGGGCAGCATTATACCCTATGAGGGGGTGCATTATACCCTATGAGGGGGGCAGTATTATACCCTATGAGGGGGCAGTATTATACCCTATGAGGGGGTGCATTATACCCTATGAGGGGGCAGCATTATACCCTATGAGGAGGCAGCATTATACCCTATGAGGGGGGCAGTATTATACCCTATGAGGGGGCAGCATTATACCCTATGAGGAGGCAGCATTATTCCCTATGAGGGGGGCAGTATTATACCCTATGAGGAGGCAGCATTATTCCCTATGAGGAGGCAGTATTATACCCTATGAGGAGGGCAGTATTATACCCTATGAGGGGGTGCATTATACCCTATGAGGGGGTGCATTATACCCTATGAGGGGGTGCCTTATTCCCTATGAGGGGGGCAGTATTATACCCTATGAGGGGGGCAGTATTATACCCTATGAGGGGGTGCATTATACCCTATGAGGGGGTGCATTATACCCTATCATTATACCCTATGAGGGGGGCAGTATTATATTCTATGAGATGGCTGCATTATATTCTATGAGGGGTCTACATTATATTCTATGAGGGGGCTACCCCAACTCCTGCTACATAATTAAGACATGTACAACCTTATATTATACCCGGATATTAGTGTGTTTTACCGCACAATTGGTGGTCTGGTATTTAACTCTATGCAGCTACATAGTGGGCCCCAAGAATGATTTTCTCTGGTGGGCCCAAGGTGTTCCAGTCCGACGCTGTGTATATTCATTGCCTTTTATTTCAAAACAGGATTCACAAGCTGAAGAGGAGCTCCCAGAAGAAGAAGGAAGGGGTGGACAGACACCTGTAGTGGGCTCACAATTGGTAAGTTTTTTACATCAAACGCAGAAACACAACATCACACTACACACAACACATAGAAAACAATGTAGACCACACACAGCAAACAAATGCCTACATCCAAACACATAAATTTTTTTCTTTTCTTCTCTAGTCTTCCCAATCTGATGCTCGGCCAAGAGGTCCTCGCAGTGCCTCCCAGGGTCGTCGGCGACAGCAACGCGGCGGTCACCAGCGTGTAAGTATAATATTTAAGTGAAATTTTGGTACACTTTTTATTTCATGTCTTAAGTGTGGTGACTAATTTTGCTATTTTTCTCTTTTACTTTAACAGCCTTCACAGCGTGCTCCCAACTCAGACGGTGAGGATGGAGGAATAGATGTGGACCACCTCATCGATCTCGTCAGAGAAAGGGAGCCGCTATGGAATATGGCTGACCGCCGCCATGCTGACCTGATCGTTACCCGACGACTCTGGGAGGAAATCTGTTCGCTCCATGTGGCCCGCTGGGAGGACCTCGATGCTCGGGCCCAGATTAAAGAGCGTAAGTATATACAGTACCGGTTGCTTGATGTAAACCAGTGTTTCCCGAACTCCAGTCCTCGTGGTCGCCACGGATCATGTGTTCAGGATTTCTATTTACTATGGAAATCCTGAAAACATGACCCCTGGGGACCATGAGGACTGGAGTTTGGGAAACACTGATGTTGTATACTAACCACTTTGTCCTTTCTCGTTTCAGGGGACAGAATTGTGAAGCGGTGGCGGTCTGTGAGGGATCGTTTCAAGAAGGAGTTCAATAAAGAGATGCGGGCCCCGAGTGGATCTGGAGGACGCAGGAGCAAGTACAAGTACGCACGAGCCCTGTCGTTCCTCCGGGATACAATGGTCACCAGAAGGTAAATATTACACACCACATGTGAAAAAAAAATGTTTAGATGTAACAATTTTTTTTCAGCCAGGGCTATGCCATGTCACTATTTTAATTGTTTTTTTTTCTCTTTATTCCACAGCACGGTGAGCAGCACTCGGGAGCCTGCACGATTGGACCCTTCTGAGGCGATCCCTGAGGAGACCGGCACCGAGGGACACTTCGACCGCCCCGGTACATCTGCACCTTCCCAGCCTTCCCACACATTCGACCCATGTGTCCCATCCACCAGCACAGGAGCATCGTGGCCGCCTACATTACATGAAGCTGCTGGTGAGGAGATCGCTTTCCCTTTACCCCACCCTTCTGCCCCTGCCACCTCTAGTACACCTGCGGGTACTGGGCGGCAGCGGCAGAGGGGTCAGGAAAAGACTTATGCGCCAGAGTTCTTGCATCTGAATGCATTTTTCTAGAACTGTCTAAAAGTCTTGTCAGAGCAAATCTCCGCAGGCTTTCAGCAGATCCACTCCAGCATTCTGGAGGTGAAGACACTTCTGCAAACCATGCATTCAGAAGCAAGATCTTCGCCAAACCACACCTTTTTCAGGTCTGTTGTGGAGTGCATGGCAACGCTCTCTCCTACCCAGCAGATGCATGTAATGCATTCGTGCCACGGTGCTCTACAGCACGTTACCTCCCAACCTCCTCCTCCCACCCCAGTAGTTCCTCCACCTGCACCCCCTCCAGCCACTTTCCATCCTCCCCCTCCTATTACATACCAGCAACCTCCCCAGTACCAGCAACCTCCCCAGTACCAGCAACCTCCCCACTTCCAGCAACCTGCCCCGTACCAAACTCCTTCCCCATACAACTTTCCATCAACATCATCTGCTCCTACAGTCCCTGCCCAACCCTCCACTCCACCGCCCACCACCTCTTCTGCCTCCCACATGTCCACCCATTCTGTAGCTTTTTCCACACCTTCACCTCTAACTGTTCCTTCCCCACCACGATCCCAGTCCTCTCTCCACACACCCAGTGTCGAAGTGTCCCGCAGCCCCTCCAGCAGTATTTCCACCCCACACTACACAGATTTGTAATGTGTGTTTTTTAATAAAAATGCCCATTGGGTTTAAAACCTTTATTAAAAAAGTTTTTTGCACTTTAAAAACATTTTACAAAAAAAAAATATTTTAAATAAAAGTTAAATTATCGTTTCACAATGGTTGTCTGTCATTTCTTTCTGCGGCGAACTATGTTTAAAAAAAAGGTTAAATACAGGGTATTTCAAAGGTAAAATGGTATTCAGGTATTTTAGCTTTTTGCCACAGTTGTGTTCCTGGTTGTGTTTGAAGCAAAGTATTTCACCTAAAAAGTTGTGTTTATTGTTGGTGATTTCCTAACAATGTACACAACTTTTGTTAAAAGGTGAAATACTTTGCATAAAACACAACCAGGTACACACCTGTGGCCTAAAGGTAAAAATAGTAAGACCATGACAAGATAGCCAACTTTGGTTGGCAAAGGTATATACTGTTGGTACAGAAGGTACACAAGTTTGGTTAAGGGCACAAATCTTTCACACTCTGTCATCCTGCCAGTGTACTCTGCCTTGAGGTGACATAAAGTATAGTGCAAAATTGTCCCTCATTACTGAAACCGTCACAGAACTTCTAGTGGTAATGTCATGGTAATCTTGCAAGGTGGTTTCTTCAGAGGTGTCCTCAATGGAAATGGGTTCCTTGCAGATAACAAAATTGTGGAGTACCACGCAAGCTTTGATCACCTCGTCCACAGTTTCTGTCTTGAGGTTGATAGCAGTCAATAGGACCCGCCATTTGGCTGTCAGAATACCAAAGGTACATTCAACCATTCTTCTTGCTCTTGTGAGGCGGTAATTAAAAATGCGTTTTGTTCTTGACAATCCTCTGCTACCGTACGGTTTCAAAAGGTGTTCTGACAGCTGGAAGGCTTCATCCCCTACACAGACAAATGGCATAGGTGGGCCAGATGTTTGCAGCAGCGGTCTAGGGGGTGAGAACTGGAAGGTGTTTCCATACAGTTTACGCCCCATGGCAGACAGTTTGAAAACTTGAGAGTCATTGGAGCGGCCATAGGCACCAATATCAACAGCAATAAATTTGTATTCCGCGTCAGCGATGGCCATGAGGACAATTGAAAAATATTTCTTGTAATTGAAATATTCCGATCCCGATCCGGCTGGCTTTACAATGCGGATATGTTTCCCGTCCACAGTGCCCAAGCAGTTCGGAAACTGACATATCTGTTGAAACTTTTCTGAAATTTCAATCCACTTCTCTGTTGTGGGCTCTGGTAAAAACTCTTCAGCTAAGGAGTCCCACAGTGCACGGCATGTGTACTTCACTATTCCAGATATGGTGGAAATCCCGAGTCTGTACTGGAAATGCAGTGACGAAAGGGATTCTCCAGTTGCAAGAAATCTGTGGGGAATTAAAAAACAATCAATTAGTTTAAAATCACAGCATTACATACCAAAAGTCAGCTCTAACACTTGGAGATGCAAACTACCACCAACAAGATATCAGTGAAAGTGTGCTCTGATGCGAGCATATCCAATAAATGTGGCTTACCTTAAAGTCACCATCAGACGCTCTGCGGGTGAAACAGAGAAGCGGCAATAGGTGTCCGATTTTCTTATGAGGTGTGCAATGCGCTCCACCAAGTAATCAAAATTCTCCATTTTCATCCGAACATATCCAAAAAATTTATCCGGGTTTCGTCGAAGGTCCATGCAGAGTGTAGAATAGACCCCACTCGTCATTCTCTTGGCTGTGATGGGGTGGATCCACAAACGTCGTCTACGATGCCTGATGCGCTGCTGTCTCGCTCTCTCCTTCTCCAGAACAATCACCATCAAACGATTCGCCTCCGCTGTAAAATCTGCCAAATTCTTCAAAATATTTCCAATCACAAGATCCATCTTCGCCATTAACTTGCTCTTCTCTCCAACCTGCACTTTCTCCTCTACAACCTGTCAAAGAAGGGCTGTAGGAACACGCTATATATAGTTTTTCAGTAGCCAATCCCTTTCGGAAGGCCACAAGGGGCGATTTTAAAAACCGGATCCGGCGTAATCCGTCGAAAAACGGATCGAAAAACGGATGAACCAGATGAGACGGATCCGGTTTTGGCTGTCAAGCGGAAGACGGATCCGGCAGAAAACCGGATCCGTCACATCCGGTTTTACTAAACATTTGCCGGATCCGGCGCTCCGGCACGACGCCGTAACTCACCTGACGCCGAAAACCTGATGTGTGAAAGTAGCCTTTAGCCACGAAAAAAAACCCAGCACCTAAGGGTGAAGAAGATGGTCTAATATGACCCTTCTCCAACGACTCCTTAATATAAGATCGCATAGCCTTGTGTTCAGGTACAGATAAGTTGAAAAGCCGACCCTTGGGAAATTTACACCCAGGCCTCAACTAAATTGCACATAACTCCTATGAGGAGGCTGGGACGCAGACTTACTCTCACTAAATACATCATAAAAATCAGCCAAATAGTCAGGAACGTCATGAGACTGGGGAGAGGTGGAGAAACCAGGAGTGTCACCAAGAGCACACCGACAGCCCCAACTCACCACAGACACAGATTTCCAAACCAAAACTGGATTATGGATTTGCAACCAGGGGAAACCCAGAACAATAGTATCATGCAAATTATGCAGTACCAAAAATCTACAATTTTCTTGGTGGTCTGGGGCGACCCGCATTATCACTTGGGTCCAAAACTGAGGTTTATTCTCCGCCAAAGGAGTAGCATCAATACCCCTCAAAGGAATAGGGGTCCGCAGAGGTATCATGGGAAAACCACAACGTTTAGCAAAATCCAAATCCATCAGATTCAAAGCCGCTCCTGAATCCACAAAAGCCTTGGCGGAAAATTTGGATAAGGAGCAGATCAGAGTAATTGCCAAAAGAAACTTAGGTTGTACGCCACCCACAGCAAATGTGTGTGCAAAACGTTTTTCTCGTTTAGGGCAGACTGAAATAATATGAGAGGCATCTCTACAGAAAAAAACACAGCTTATTGCACCTTCTATACTCCTGACGTTGCACCCTAGACAAAACTCTATCACATTGCATAGGTTCAGACATTTGCTGAAAAGGTGGCAACACCTCTCGTGTAGTTTTACGTTCACGTAAACGCCGATCAACTTGAATGGCTAATGACATAGAATCGTCAAGACCAGAGGGAACAGGAAATCCCACCATAATATCTTTTACGGTTTCTGATAAACCCTTGCGAAAGAGAGCTGCCAAGGCAACATTATTCCATATAGTAAGGACCGCCCACTTTCTGAATTTTTGACAGTATAACTCTGCAGAATCCTGACCCTGGTTCAATGCCAATAGGGCTTTCTCAGCTTGATCAATAGCATTAGGTTCATCATACAACAACCCAAAGGCTTGAAAAAATGCATCCACATTAGTCAGAATAGGATTTTCAGGTGTCAAAGGAAACGTCCAATCCTGGGGATCGCCGCGCAGCAAGGAGATGACAATTTTAACCTGCTGCGCAGAGCTCCCCGATAAGTTAGGCTTCAAGGCAAGAAATAATTTACAATTATTCTTAAAATTCAAAAATTTAGACCGATCCCCAGAAAACACATCAGGAGTAGGGATTTTTGGTTCAGCAGCATGTGATTGAGCGAGATAGGCGGAAATTCCCTGCACTTCAGCAGTGAGCTGCTCCACACGATCAGACAATTGCTTAATCTCCATTAAGGAAAAAATCCTCCTACGGCCCCAGAGAAAAAGAGGAAAAAATAAACATTAAAAAAAAAAAAAATTCTGACACTTTTTTTTTTTTTTTACAAAATTTTTTTTCCCTGCTTTTGAGCACCCTAGAATCTGCGGTATGGCTGGTAATTCTGTTATGAATGAGTCACCGAGGAGGAAAAACAAAAGCAAGCTAAGCCACAGAAAACCAGAGAGGTTGGTAACTAAGCAGATTGCAGACCCCTGATCCTATCCACAACAACTAGCAGTAGCCGTGGAGCGTACCTACGATGATCCTAGATGCCTCGTCACAGCCAGAGAACTAAATAAGCCTAAAGCAAGAAAAGGGGAAATCTAAACTGCACCAGAGCAGACCCCAAAGCAATAGACAGCCCCCAAACATGTATTGTCGGTGAGACAAGATGAAAACACAAACACAGATAGAAAAATAGGCTGAGCAAACAATGGGACCCACACTAACTAGAAAGGACAGGAAAGGAAAGAAACTCTGCAATCACGCACAAAACCCTGCCAAAAAATGTCCAACACTTTCTGATAACAAAAACCCTGAAGTCGCTAGACTTCAATTCCCTATATCAGCAATCTGGTATATTCTGAAGACAGAGCAAAAAGAGACCAATCTTATCAGGGACAAAAAGCAAACTGACATAAACAGAGACATAAGAATGGAAATTCAGCACAGACTCAGCAGGGGCTGGCTGACCACAAAAACTGAGTAAACCAGACTAAATCTCATGTGAAAAATAGCAGAGCACACTTAGCTTGAGGAGGCAGGAACAGAACTGGAAACCAGAACCTCAGGGCAGGAGAAAATCACCAGCACAAAATTAGGGAGTCGGCTGTCTTAAATCCAGTCAGAGACTCCTGATGTCCACTCACAGTCCTCCTCATCAGGTGGCAGGTCTCTGCAATTTAGATCAGCTTCATTACCTGCTGTCACCACCAGAGGGAGCCCGGATGGAGAACTCATGACTCCTCTGTCAACACAGCCATCTCCACCACCCTCACCAGAAGCCAGAGGTAAACCAGAAAATGATTTCAAAACACAAAACCTTATCAGATTATAGGCCCCCTGGAGATCTAACTTGGAGAACCATTGGGCCCCAGCTAACTGGTTACATAAGTCTGGGATGAGGGGAAGTGGGTAAGTGTTCCTAACCATTATCTTGTTCAGTTCCCGAAAGTCGAGGCATGGCTGCAAACCACCATCTTTCTTCACAAAGAATCCTGCTGCCACAGGTGACACAGAAGGCCTGATATGCCCTTTGCGGAGACTCTCAGCTATGTACTCCTTCATGGCTTGGCGCTCAGGCCCAGACAAATTGAACAATCGAGCCTTAGGTAACTTTGCTCCGCGTACTAAATCCATGGCACAATCGTAGGGTCCATGTGGTGGCAGCGCCTCAGCCTCACTTTCGGAAAAAACATCTTCGAAATCCTTCAGGTACTCCGGAATACCTTCCAGACCGACAGACGACACAGATACGGATTTAACAGCGTTAACAAGGTGTCCCAGGTTATCACATTTATCCTTGCATCCCCATTGAGTGATCTCCCCTGTAACCCAATCAATGGTAGGATTATGGCGTTGAAGCCAAGGCATCCCCAGTACCAGTCCTGCAGGCAAGTTATCTAGCACAAGACAACTTAGTTTTTCCACATGAGTGGAACCCACTTTTAGAGAAAAAAGTTCAAACCTGCAACAGATACCGTCCTGGGTAAGAGGGGACGAGTCAATTGCCACAAGTTTAACAGGATTCCGAAGCCTGACTGTCCCTATCTTATTAAGAGTCATAATTTTGGTATCAATCAGGTTCACAGCAGAACCACAGTCAACAAAAGCCGTAGTCTGAACCGGACCATTACCAAGTTCCAGTTCCACCTACAGCACCATTTTTGCACGTGAGGAAAATTGTACCTGAAGGTCTGGGTAGCCTCCTCGACTACTACCCAGACCTAGTCATTTCCTGCCATCTTGGAGGATGATGGACAGGAGGGGCAGTCCTTCTTCCAGTGTCCAGATTCCCCATAATAGAAGCACAACTGCTTCTCCCGGCGGCGTCTTCTTTCCTTTTCCTCACAAGTGACAGCGCTCACCTCCATAGCCACAGGAAGAGTCCGGGTCTCATCTCCACTGAAGAATAATGGTGTTTCCCGTTGCATAACGCCTCTAGCCCGTAGTCTGCGATCCATGCGAACCGCTTGGGTCATGGCATCCACCAGGGAGTCAGGTGGAGGATGGAGTGCCAAGACATCCGTCAGACATTCACACAGGCCTCTACGGAACAGTCCCCGAAGGGCGGCATCACTCCAAGAAATCTCGGCTGCCCAACGTCTGAATTCCGTACAGAACCATTCGGCCGAGTGCTCCCCCTGACAGACACTCATCACCTTGTCCTCAGCCAAACGCACTCTATCAGGCTAATCATAAATAAGCCCTAAGGCTTCAAAAAACGTATTTGTGGCGCCCCTGAGGGTTCAGTTGCCACAGAGGTACTGCACCTTCTCCTGAGGTGTGGTACCCCACCATTCAGGTAAGGTGGAGACACCTGACCATGCTCCAAGACCTGCATCCCACACAATATAGTAGTGTGGCAAAGCACCCTTTAGTGGCTCCCTGCTTGGAACACGAAGCGTGCTGGGAGGCGGGTGGAGTTAGTTGGCACCAAAAGAGCGGGAAGAGTTTAGGATTTAGTCAGTCTGACAGAGTCAGTGGAAGAGTGAATATCCCCTGAGTGGGATGGATGAAGGAAGTGCTGCAGCCAACCTCTGTGACCTGGGTCCGCTAGCACAGGAAGGAGACATTGATGGAAAGCCTGACTCTCTCCATAAGAAGGAAGGATTAGTACGGAACGTAAGGAGAGGAGGACTAAGGATTAGGGTTAGAGCAGAACCCTTCCCAAGTTCACAGCGCAAGGCCGCGGTCCGGTCCCCGAGGTTGTATGGATACTAATGGTCCTGCAGCAGACACTGGAGGAACAGAAGTTGTCACCACTTTATTCCCACACAAGACTTGGGGGCACAACAGCAATGATAGTGAGCCGGGACTTGGTAGCAAGGAGTCCCCGAAGCAGGCTACAGCTGTCTGCCGTACAAGTAGAGTTGATAGGAACATCTGACAGGAGGAACTCCAGTGTAACTCAGTACTGAGAGTACATCACTATAGGCGCAAAAGGGAGACGATCAGAAAAAGCACATATGTTGGCGGAGTGTTGGAAGGGAGTACTTCATCTTGCCTGGAAGTTGGCTGAGCCCCTGACCTGGAGGACACGGCACCGAGGCGGGCACCTGTATGCTCAACAGACTGTGCGTAAAGCTTTGGAACTACATGCCCTGGTGTCCTCCGCTTATTACTGCGCCAACCCACTCAGCACTGCTACATCTCGGTGCCAGACACTACACTCTCTCCCTTAACACCTATGTTCTTCATCTACTCTGCCCTGGGACTACAGCCCTACCTGTGGAGGGCTACTCCATCATCGCTGCACCACACCATCTGTCCCAGAGGATCTGTCTGCAGCGTCAGCTTAACATCTTCATTGCCGAACACCACAGGTGGCGTCACGAATCATTCACTCATAAATTTTATTCCAATATCACTTGAACCCCCTTTTACAATGGACGCCCAGGGCCACGGACCGGGTCACAGCTACCGTGACATCTCCCATTGAAATCCACCTGGCCCTGCTCCGTGTACCCCACGGCCCTGGGTGAGGGCGATCCACATCCACAGACATTCTCTCCGGGGCAGAAGAGGAAAGCAAAAATGCCCAGGCTTGTGGTGACCCCCTAAGCAGGGACATAACCACCCCCACCCTCTGTTTCTCATTCCCAGAAGAGCGGGGTCTCAAAGAGAAAAAGAGCTTACAGCCCTCCTTAAATGCTCTGAATTCATCTTTGTTACCAGCAAACGTATCTGGCAATTTAACCGGGGATTCGGGTGGGACTAAAATTACATCTCTATTCCCCACCTGCTGAAAGCCTGCGGAAAGTACCCCCTGAACTGAGTCCTCAACCCACCGTTGGGACTGAGCCAGAGCTTGGTGTTCCAAACTAAGCTTCTGCAGCGAGTCAAGCATTTCTCCTGCTCAGATAAAGCACACATTGGGTCCATGCTGCAGAAGTGAGGAGAGAAAAAAAAATTCAAGGTCAGTTATAATGTCAGGAACACCGCACTGAACTTGCTCACTGAGCCAGTGCGCGTGTCCTGAGTAAAAGCGAACTGTGCTCAAAGATACCTGTGGAGCAGGCAGCAGCCGAGTAGGTGCGTACTTCAGAACAGCAGGACCTGAAGCACGTGACTGCTGGGGGCGTGGCCTAAACTCCAGAGAGCTAGGAGCTGCAAGAGAACTCCTAGCAGCGTAACTGCGAGACAAAATTACCAAGGGGCATAGACAGGGAGGATGGTCAGGACGTAGCCAATGAGTCATACACAGAGATAGCTGCAAGGTACAAGAGGGGCGAGCAGAGAATAGTCAGATCACAGGTAATGAGTCATACACAGAGAGGGGAGCGCAGTACAGGATCAACAGGCAAACTCACAACGGGGAACAGAACCGGGTCAGAACCATATAAACAAGCTATAACAACGAACAGACACAGGCACAGGCACACAGAGGTCACCACACTCGGCCAAAGGCAAAAGTATAACTGACAGGGATTGGAGCTTCCCAGGGGTTTAAGAAGCTCTCCCAGAACCAAAGAGAGGCCACAATCATTAACCCCAGGTGTGCAGGTCAAAACCTGCACTGAGCTCCAGACATTAACCCCTGACGTGCAGCTCAAAAACCTGCACTGGGATCATGACAGCGCCCAGTGGCTTTCTCCCACATACGGCATGTGTACGGCATACTCAGGGAAAATTGCACAACAAATTTTGTGGTCCATTTTCTACTGATACCCATGTGAAAATAAAAGAGTTTGGGTCTAAAGTAAATTTTTTGTGAAAACAGTTAATTGTTCATTTTTTCCTTCCACATTGCTTTAGTTCTCGTGATGCAGCTGAAGGGTTAATTAACTTCTTGAATGGGGATTTGAGCACCTTGAGGGGTGCAGTTTTTAGAATGATTTCACTTTTGGGTATTCTCCTGCACATTGACCCCTCAAACTCACTTCAAATGTGAGGTGCTCCTTAACCCCTTAACACCCAAGGGTGGTTTGCACGTTCATGACCGGGCCAATTTTTACAATTCTGACCACTGTCCCTTTATGAGGTAATAACTCTGAAATGCTTCCATGGATCCCCTTGATTCATAGAATCGTAGAGTTGGAAGGGACCTCCTGGGCCATCTGGTCCAACCCCCTGCTCAAAGCAGGATTCGCTAAATCATCCCAGTCAGATGTCTGTCCAGCCTTCTGACATTGTTTTCTCGTGACATATTGTACTTCATGCTAGTGGTAAAATTTCATTCATATAACTTGCGTTTATTTGTGAAAAAAATTGGAAATTTGGCTAAAATTTTGAAAATTTCCCAATTTTCCAACTGAATTTTTATGCCCTTAAATCACAGAGATACGGCACACAAAAACGTAATAAGTAACATTTCCCACATGTTTACTTTACATCAACACAATTTTGGAACCAAAATTTTTTTTTGTTAGGAAGTTATAAGGGTTAAAAGTTGACCAGCGATTTCTCATTTTTGCAACAACATTTTATTTTTACGGACCACATCACATATGATAGAAAATACCCAAAAGTGACACCATTCTAAAAACTGCACCCCTCAAGGTGCTCAAAACCACATTCAAGAAGTTTATTAACTCTTCAGGTGCTTCACAGGAATTTTTTGCATATTTAAAAAAAATGAACATTTAACTTTTTTTCACAAAAAAAATAATTCAGGTTCAATTTTTTTATTTTACCAAGGGTAACAGGAGAAATTGGACTGCAAAAGTTATTGTGCAGTTTGTCCTGAGTACGCTGATACCTGATATGTGGGGGGAACCACTGTTTCGGCACATGGCAGAGCTCAGAAGGGAAGGAGCGCCAATGCAAAATTGGCTGGAATTCAGATCGGACGCCATGTCACGTTTGGAGAGCCCCTGATGTACCTAAACAGTGGAAACCTCCCACAGGTGACCCCATTTTGGAAACTAGACCCCCCAAGGAACTTATCTAGATATGTGGTGAGAACTTTGAACCCACAAGGGCTTCACAGAAGTTTATAACGTACAGCAGTACAATTAAAAAATCATTTTTTCCACAAAAATGATCTTTTCACCCCCAATTTATAATTTCCCAAGGGTAACAGGACACTAAAAGTGATTGTGCAATTTGTCCTGAGTACGCTGATACCCCATATGTGGGTGTAAACGACTATTTGGGCGCATGGCAGAGATCAGAAGGGAAGCAGCGCCATTTGACTTTTTTGGATGGAATTGAAATCGGACACCATGTCGCGATTGGAAAACCCCTGATGTACCAAAACAGTGGAAACCCCCCACAAATGACACCATTTTGGAAACTAGACCCCCCAAGGAACTTATCTAGATGTGTGGTGAGAACTTTGAACCCCCAAGGGCTTCACAGAAGTTTATAACGTACAGCCGTACAATTAAAAAAATCATATTTTTTCCACAAAAATGATCTTTTCACCCTCAATTCTTAATTTTCCAAGGGTAACAGGACCCTAAAAGTTATTGTGCAATTTGTCCTGAGTACGCTGATACACCACATGTGGGGGTAAACCACTATTTGGGCGCATGGCAGCGCTCAGAAGGGAAGCAGCGGCATTTGACATTTTTGGCTGGAATTGAGATCTGACACCATGTCGCCTTTGGAAAGCCCCTAATGTACCAAAACAGTGAACACCCCCCACAAATGACACCATTTTGGAAACTAGACCCCCTAAAGAACTTATCTAGATGTGTGGTGAGCACTTTGAACCCCCCAGTGCTTCACAGAAGTTTATAACGCACGGGCGTGAAAATAAAAAAATCGTATTTTTTCCACAAACATGATCTTTTAGTCACCAATTTTTTTACTTTCCTAAGGGTAACAGGAGAAATTGGACCCCAAAAGTTGTTGTCCAATTTGTCCTGAGTACGCTGATACCCCATATGTGGGAGAAAACTACTGTATGGGCACACGTCGGGGCTCGGAAGGGAAGTAGTGACGTTTTGGAATGCAGACTTTGCTGGAATGGTCTGCGGGTGTCCTGTTGCTTTTGGAGAGCCCCTGATGTACCTAAACAGTGGAAACCCCCCACAAGTCACCCCATTTTGGAAACTAGACCCCCCTAAGGAACTTATCTAGATGTGTGGTGAGCACTTTGAACCCCCAAGGGCTTCACAGAAGTTTATAACGACTGGGCGTGAATATAAAAAAATCATATTTTTTCAACAAACATGATCATTTAGTCCCCATTTTTTTTATTTTCCCAAGGGTAACAAGAGAAATTGGACCCCAAAAGTTGTTGTCCAATTTGTCCTGAGTACACTGATACGTCACATGTGGGAGAAAACTACTGTGTGGGTACACGTCGGGGCTCGGAAGGGAAGTAGTGAAGTTTTGGAATGCAGACTTTGATGGAATGGTCTGCGGGTGTCATGTTGCTTTTGGAGAGCCTCTAATGTACCTAAACCGTGGAAACCCCCCACAAATGACACCATTTTGGAAACTAGACCCCCTAAGGAACTTATCTAGATGTGTGGTGAGCACTTTGAACCCCCAAGGGCTTCACAGAAGTTTATAATGCTCGGGCATTAAAATAAAAAGATCGTATTTTTTCCGCAAACATGATCATTTAGTCCCCAATTTTTTTATTTTCCCAAGGGTAACAGGAGAAATTGGACACCAAAAGTTGTTGTCCAATTTGTCCTGAGTACGCTGATACCTCATATATGGGAGAAAACTACTGTATGGGCACACGTCGGGGCTCGGAAGGGAAGTAGTGACGTTTTGGAATGCAGTCTTTGATGGAATGATCTGCGGGTGTCATGTTGCTTTTGGAGAGCCCCTAATGTACCTAAACAGTGGAAACCCCCCAGAAGTGACCCCATTTTGAAAACTAGACCCCCTAAGGAACTTATCTAGATGTGTGGTGAGCACTTTCAACCCCCCAGTGCTTCACAGAAGTTTATAACGACCGGGCGTGAAAATAAAAAAATCGTATTTTTTCAACAAACATGATCTTTTAGTCCCCATTTTTTATTTTCCCAAGGGTCACAGGAGAAATTGGACCCCAAAAGTTGTTGTCCAATTTGTCCTGAGTACGCTGATACCTCATATGTGGGAGAAAACTACTGTATGGGCACACGTCGGGGCTCGGAAGGGAAGTAGTGACGTTTTGGAATGCAGACTTTGATGGAATGGTCAGCGGGTGTCATGTTGCTTTTGGAGAGCCCCTAATGTACCTAAACAGTGGAAACCCCCCACAAATGACACCATTTTGGAAACTAGACCCCCTAAGGAACTTATCCCATACACCATGGAAGTCAACGCCCATGTTATTTATAAAAATAATCCATCTTTATTCAAACAAGTTTGTTAAAATATAAAAAAAGTAGACAATGGAAATACATATGCAAAATAATACTGCTAACACAGGTAATAAAGGTACAGCTTTTCTCTACTTTAAGTATTTGTGTAATCTTTTTGGGTAAAAAAGGTACAATCTATTGTGACATAAGAAAATTCACAATCCTACTAAAGATATATGGAATAATCCCTATTTAATACAAATACATAGGTGTCCATTGAGTAAGTATGTCTCTAATAATACAGCAGTTGTTGAAATATTGCACATTCCTCACATAGGCATTTTGAGTAGTAAAAGTTATCTGCCAACACTGCCACAGACAAACCCACTAAGACTACATTCATCAAGGAAAATTTCCTATAGCAATAATTTTTAAAGGGTTGTGCAGCACTAAATATATAGGGATATAGACTGATCATTAATGTGCAAAATAGCCGTTTACATGTGCAAAATGCAGAGGCAATACACAACTACTATAGGGAGTAATGGAGATCCTGATATTTTAAACAAATAACCAAGGTAAAATAACCATTAATAAGTGCAAAATGTGAGGATAACATCCAGCAACTCTAAGCGATAATAGTAGTCCTAACACTTAAATGAATCTCAATGGAAAAATGACACCAAGAGAGCTGTACCTGACCTGCGAGCAGTCTTGACGCCCCGACGCGCATTTCGCGTATAGCTTCTTCCTTATGGGGGTAAGTGTCACTGATATTATGCCCAGGGAGTCTATTTATAACCCTGTCTTCATTGGTGGCAGCGGCTGGTAATGGCGCTTGCTCCGCCGTGCAAGACAGTGACGTCACGCTTGTCGGCGTCTCACGTGACTGATCCACCCCCTGCCCGACATGTCAGAGCAAGGGGCGGATCCAGCCACGCTGACAGACACGTCACCGCAATGACTCACTGACCCACGGCCAGATAAAGCGCACACCGCGATAAAAAGAAGAGTGGACAGTTGACCTTATTCTGTTCTAATTCTAATCTATATAAAGGCTTTTTAAGTATGCTGTCTAGAGGGAAAACCTAAAGTGCAGATTTGTGAGTGGTCTCCATTACTTCCTACAGAAGCCAAGAAGAATTTGTTAATTAAAAAATATCGTGCAATTGTTCATTAAACTATACCAAAATAGGAAGCATGCAGGTTTATGAGTATATTGTTCTTAAGAAACTAGTGAGTATAAACCATAAAACAATTATTCATACAATTAAATATGCCATATTTAAATATGCAAGTTCAGGTGAAAAAAATCTTTTTATATAAAGAACTATTATTTAAATAGTGTAATATAGGAAAGTGACATTTATCATATTAATATTTAGTGACATTACAAAGTAATAAATACTACATTAAATTATGAAAAATGAAAAAATTGAAATTATGTATAAATATTTATAAAAAAATTCTTCATTCTCTCTGGCAGAATTCTCTCATCCTAAACGCAGCAACAGGTCCATCTTCAGTCTTAATGAATCCTTGTTCACACTACCACGCATATAACGATTAACCAATAATGAATAAATATGGAAACCTAAAAAGACTTAAAAATTAATATAAACATAAAAAGACAAGACATAAATAAACATCTAATTATAGGAAAGGGGAAAAACTTAGAATCTCATTCAGGCCAGCTGGTTGAACAGAGCCCACCCTAAAAATCCACTTAGCCTCTAACTGTGCCAAATTTTTCTTCCAGTTCCCTCCCCGTTCATTTATATAAACTTTGTCAATTCCCATCACTTTAAGAAGCTTAGCATTACAATCATGGACCATTTTGAAATGCCTTGGTATAGGTTTCTATTCCGACAAGTCTTCTACATTTTCAGCTTTCTTTATATCTCTGAAATGCTCTCTTACCCGCACTTTCAGAGGTCTAGATGTAAGACCTATATAAACTTTGTTGCATGGACAAAAGGCATAATACACAACACCAAAGGTGTTGCATGTTATGTTTTGGGTGATGGTAAAGGTTTTATTACCATCACTTGATCGGAATGTCAGAGCTTTCTGCATATTTGGGCAGGAGATACAATCATTGCATGGGTAAAATCCCCACTTTGGACCTTTTGCTCCAAATACATTACTAGTGGCTCCCTCACCTTTATAAAAGATGTGAACCAATATATCTTTAAAATCCATCCTCCTTTCTGCTGTTGCTCTGTGGAGACCTTTCTTTATACTTCTATATGAATATCCTCTATGCTTGAACCTATTCACTAGTTCATCAGCCTGTCCATGAAAAAGTTGATCATTAGAGCATATTCTTTTTATGCGTAGGAATTGACTTGTGGGGATTCCATTTATTAATGGTCGAGGATGTGCCGAAGAGGCATGTAGCAGTGAATTTACAGCCGTACTCTTACGAAAAACATCTGTCTCCAGTAAGTTATTTGTTCCTTTCGATATCATAATATCCAAAAACTCCATTTTTTCTTGACTGTGTTTGGAAGTCAATTTAATATTCATCCTGTTATCATTTAAGTCCTCCAGGAACTTTTGAAGGTCCTGTTCTGAGCCCTGCCAAATCATAAATACATCATCAATATAGTGGGCCCAGAACAGGACCTAAAAGGGGGAAATATAGTGGTTTGGCCACAGGTGCAATACGAAAAAGAAGGATAAAGGCAACTTAAAGATGTCAATTGTTACAAAAAATTGACTTTTAATCCCACTTTGACTTTCCAGAATGAGTTACAAAATATCTTGGATAGAGCCTTCCAGGACGGAATAATCGCAAAGGATTTGAAAGATAATTTGATACCAACCTATCGGAAGATGGCTTGTATATATTTCATCCCAAAGATTCACAAAAGTGTGTCGAGCCCTCCAGGACGACCAATAGTATCCGGAAATGGCAGCCTGTGTGAATTAATAAGTAAGTATTTGGATTCCTATCTAAAGCCTTTGCCACAATCTTTACCATCATATATTAGAGATACAGGTGATATCTTAAGTAAAGTGGAAGGCATACCCATGGAAGAGGACATGTGGTTAGTGACACTTGATGTGGAATCCTTGTACACATCCATCCAGGACAGAGATGGTATCAAGGCTGCTCAGGTATTCCTATCAATGACGGATTATGGCTCTGATTTGACTGATTTCCTCATTTCCCTCCTCCAATTTACATTAGAACATAATTATTTTATTTTTAAAAATACAATATATTTGCAGCAACGAGGGACTGCGATGGGGGCGGCTTTCGCCCCCTCGTATGCAAATATTTTTCTGGGATTTTGGGAGAGGATGATCTTTTTTGTTAACTCAGTGGCATACATTGAGAAGGTCCTGTTCTGGGCCCGCTATATTGATGATGTATTTATGATTTGGCAGGGCTCAGAACAGGACCTTCAAAAGTTCCTGGAGGACTTAAATGATAACAGGATGAATATTAAATTGACTTCCAAACACAGTCAAGAAAAAATGGAGTTTTTGGATATTATGATATCGAAAGGAACAAATAACTTACTGGAGACAGATGTTTTTCGTAAGAGTACGGCTGTAAATTCACTGCTACATGCCTCTTCGGCACATCCTCGACCATTAATAAATGGAATCCCCACAAGTCAATTTCTACGCATAAAAAGAATATGCTCTAATGATCAACTTTTTCATGGACAGGCTGATGAACTAGTGAATAGGTTCAAGCATAGAGGATATTCAAATAGAAGTATACAGAAAGGTCTCCACAGAGCAACAGCAGAAAGGAGGACGGATTTGTTGCAGCCAAAGATTAAAAAACAAAGTGAACAAAAGGTGAGGTTCATTTCAAGCTATAATGAAAAGTGGTTGGAAATGAAGGGAGCACTGGACAAATACTGGGCCATATTAAAAACATATCAGACCATTGTTAAACATGTGAATGATGCACCATCAATAACATATAGAAGAGCAAAAAATCTTAAAGATATATTGGTTCACAGCTTTTATAAAGGTGAGGGAGCCACTAGTAATGTATTTGGAGCAAAAGGTCCAAAGTGGGGATTTTACCCATGCAATGATTGTATCTCCTGCCCAAATATGCAGAAAACTCTGACATTCCGATCAAGTGATGGTAATAAAACCTTTACCATCACCCAAAACATAACATGCAACACCTTTGGTGTTGTGTATTATGCCTTTTGTCCATGCAACAAAGTTTATATAGGTCTTACATCTAGACCTCTGAAAGTGCGGGTAAGAGAGCATTTCAGAGATATAAAGAAAGCTGAAAATGTAGAAGACTTGTCGGAATTGAAACCTATACCAAGGCATTTCAAAATGGTCCATGATTGTAATGCTAAGCTTCTTAAAGTGATGTAATTTGTATTGTCACTAAATATTAATATGATAAATGTCACTTTCCTAAATTACACTATTTAAATAATAGTTTTTTATATAAAAAGATTTTTTTCACCTGAACTTGTATATTTAAATATGGCATATTTAATTGTATGAATAATTGTTTTATGGTTTATACTCACTAGTTTCATAAGAACAATATACTCATAAACCTGCATGCTTCCTATTTTGGTATAGTTTAATGAACAATTGCACGATATTTTTTAATTAACAAATTCTTCTTGGCTTCTGTAGGAAGTAATGGAGACCACTCACAAATCTGCACTTTAGGTTTTCCCTCTAGACAGCATACTTAAAAAGCCTTTATATAGATTAGAATTAGAACAGAATAAGGTCAACTGTCCACTCTTCTTTTTATCGCGGTGTGCGCTTTATCTGGCCGTGGGTCAGTGAGTCATTGCGGTGACGTGTCTGTCAGCGTGGCTGGATCCGCCCCTTGCTCTGACATGTCGGGCGGGGGGTGGATCAGTCACGTGAGACGCCGACAAGCGTGACGTCACTGTCTTGCACGGCGGAGCAAGCGCCATTACCAGCCGCTGCCACCAATGAAGACAGGGTTATAAATAGACTCCCTGGGCATAATATCAGTGACACTTACCCCCATAAGGAAGAAGCTATACGCGAAACGCGCGTCGGGGCGTCAAGACTGCTCGCAGGTCAGGTACAGCTCTCTTGGTGTCATTTTTCCATTGAGATTCATTTAAGTGTTAGGACTACTATTATCGCTTAGAGTTGCTGGATGTTATCCTCACATTTTGCATTTATTAATGGTTATTTTATCTTGATTATTTGTTTAAAATATCAGGATCTCCATTACTCCCTATAGTAGTAGAGAAAAGCTGTACCTTTATTACCTGTGTTAGCAGTATTATTTTGCATATGTATTTCCATTGTCTACTTGTTTTATAATTTAACAAACTTGTTTGAATAAAGATGATGACTGGCTGAGTGGAGTCACGGACTGGATATAAGGCTGCCGACGCCCTTCTGCCCTGTGGGTGATTTCTCTGTGGACTTCTAGGAGACCAGTCTGATTCCTGCTCCTCTAAAGCTAAGTTTTCTGCTTTGCCTGTTAGCATTTGTGTTTTGTTTTTGTTTTGTTTTGCCTAGCGTCTTCAGGGCCTTTTTCACTGTCAGTTTGTTGGCTCTTATTTTACATAGGGTTTTTCACAGATTGCAGACAGCAGCCTTCCTGTCCTTTCCTATCTAGTTAGCTTGGGCCCCGTCTTTGCTCAGTCTATCTTTCTGTCTGTGTTAGTGTTCTTTCTTCTTGCTTCACCGTCATTATATGTTGGGGGCTGCCTTTTGCTTTGGGGTCTGCTCTGGGGCAGTTTAGATTTCCCTTTCTGTCTTTAGGCTACATAGTCCTCCGGCTGTGATCGAGGGGTCTAGGGCATCGTAGGAACCCCCCACGGCTACTGCTAGTTGTGTTGATAGGTTCAGGGGTCTGCAATCCGATAGCTGCCAACTTCTCTGGTTTTCTGGACTTAGCTAGCATTTCTGTTTTTGCCTCCTACGGTGACTCATTCATAACAGAATCACCCGCCATACCGCAGATCCTAGGGTACTCAATAGCAGGAAAGAATTGTGTTTAAGAAAAAAAAAAAAGAGTGTGTATATTCTTTCCTCTATATCTCTGAGGCCGTAGGGGGAATTTTTTTTCTCTCAATGGAGATAAAGCAATTGTCTGATCGTGTGGAGCAGCTCGCTGCAGAAGTGCGGGGAATTTCCGCCTACCTTGCTCGTTCGCATGCTGTTGAACCAAAGATCCCTACACCTGATGTATTTTTTGGGGATCGATCTAAATTTTTGAGTTTCAAAAATAATTGTAAATTATTTTTTGCCTTGAAGCCTAACTCGTCAGGGAGCTCCGCGCAGCAGGTTAAAATTGTCATCTCTTTGCTGCGTGGCGATCCCCAGGATTGGGCGTTTTCTTTGAAACCAGATGATCCTATTCTGACTAATGTGAACGCATTCTTTCAAGCCTTGGGGTTGTTGTATGACGAACCTAATGCTATTGATCAGGCTGAAAAGACCCTGTTGGCATTGAACCAGGGTCGAGATTCTGCAGAATTGTACTGTCAAAAGTTGCGAAATTGGGCGGTCCTTACTACCTGGAATGATAATGCCTTGGCTGCTCTCTTTCGGAAGGGTTTGTCAGAAGCCGTAAAAGATACTATTAGTGGGATTTCCTGTTCCCTCTGGTCTGGACGATTCTATGTCATTAGCCATTCAGGTTGATCGGCGTTTACGTGAACGCAGGATTGCACGAGAGGTGTTGCCACCGGTTGAACAGACGTCTGAACCTATGCAATGTGATAGAGTTTTGTCTAGGGCGCAACGTCAGGAGTTCAGAAGGCGTAATAAGCTGTGTTTTTTCTGTGGAGATGCCTCGCATATTATTTCTGTTTGTCCTAAACGAGAGAAACGCTTTGCACACACGTTTTCTGTTGGTGGTGTTCAACCTAAGTTTCTTCTGGCAATTACTCTGATCTGCTCCCTGTCCACATTTTCCACCAAGGCTTTTGTGGATTCAGGAGCAGCGCTAAGCCTAATGGACTTGGATTTTGCTAAACGTTGTGGATTTCCGATGACACCTCTGCAGACGCCTATCCCTTTGAGGGGGATTGATGCTACTCCTTTGGCGAAAAATAAACCTCAGTTTTGGACCCAGGTGGTCATGCGGGTCGCCCCAGACCATCAAGAAAATTGCAGATTTTTGGTGTTGCATGGTCTGCATGATGCCGTTGTTCTGGGGTTTCCTTGGTTGCAAATTCATAATCCAGTTTTGGATTGGGAATCTGTGTCTGTGGTGAGTTGGGGTTGTCGGTGTGCCTTTAGTGAGGCTCCGGTTTTTTCCACCTCTCCTCAGTCGCATGATGTTCCTGACTATTTGGCGGACTTTTATGATGTATTTAGTGAGAATGAGTCTGCATCTTTGCCTCCTCATAGGAGTTATGACTGTGCAATTGAACTGAGCCCGGGGTGTAAATTTCCCAAGGGTCGGCTCTTCAATTTATCTGTACCCGAGCACGAGGCTATGCGATCCTATATTAAGGAGGCGTTGGAGAAGGGTCATATTAGACCATCCTCTTCACCCTTAGGTGCTGGGGTTTTTTTTGTGGCCAAAAAGGATGGTTCTTTAAGGCCTTGTATTGATTATTGTGCCGTCAACAAAATTACTATTAAATATCAGTATCCGTTACCCCTGATTTCGGATTTATTCTCTAGAGTTAGAGGTGCTTGCTGGTTTACCAAGCTTGACCTCAGGGGGGCGTATAATCTTATCCGCATTAAGCAGGGGGATGAATGGAAGACGGAGTTTAATACTCCGGAGGGACATTTTGAGTACCTGGTGATGCCTTTTGGGCTCACTAATTCCCCTTCTGTCTTCCAGTGCTTCATGAACGATATTTTCCGAGACTTTGTCGATAAATTTTTGATTATCTATCTGGATGATATTTTGATCTTCTCCAAGGATTGGGATTCTCATGTGGAACATATTCGGACTGTGTTCCGGATCTTGAGGGAGAATTCCCTGTATGTCAAAGGATCGAAATGCTTTTTTGGAGTACAGAGGATTTCATTTTTGGGATTTATTTTGTCTCCGTCAACTATTGAAATGGACCCGGCCAAGGTACAGGACATTTATGATTGGGTTCAGCCCACTTCTTTGAAGGCCCTCCAGAAGTTTTTGGGTTTTGCTAATTTTTATCGGAAATTTATAGCAAAATTTTCTAGTATTGCCAAGCCATTGACTGATCTGACTAAGAAGGGTGCTGATGTGTTGAATTGGTCTCCGGAGGCTGTTGCTTCCTTTCAGGAGCTGAAGCGAAGATTTACCTCCGCCCCGGTTTTGTGGCAACCTGATGTCTCACTCCCGTTCCAGGTAGAGGTGGATGCTTCTGAGATTGGTGCAGGAGCTGTTTTGTCCCAAAAGGATC
Organism: Dendrobates tinctorius; assembly: GCF_039654945.1. Classification (NCBI taxonomy): domain Eukaryota; kingdom Metazoa; phylum Chordata; class Amphibia; order Anura; family Dendrobatidae; genus Dendrobates; species Dendrobates tinctorius. The sequence goes on from NW_027361758.1 coordinate 3,689,317, forward strand.
CTGTAACATCTAAAATGAATCCCTGTGCTTTCTTTTCCCGAAAGTTCTCTCCATCTGAACGTAACTATGATGTGGGGAATCGGGAACTGTTGGCCATGAAATGGGCATTTGAGGAGTGGAGACATTGGTTGGAGGGAGCTAAACATCAAGTTGTGGTCCTCACTGACCACAAGAATTTGATTTACCTAGAGTCGGCTAAACGCTTGAACCCTAGACAGGCTAGGTGGGCATTGTTTTTTACACGTTTTGATTTTGTGGTCTCTTTTCTTCCTGGAACTAAGAATGTCAAGGCAGACGCCCTCTCTAGGAGCTTCTTTGCTGATTCTCCTGTGGTGACCAAGCCTGCTACCATCTTAGGCGAAGGGGTAGTTCTTTCTGCCATCTCGCCCGATTTGAGACTTGCTCTGCAAGAGTTCCAGGAGGACAAACCTGAGCGTTGTCCCAGTGGAAAGTTGTATGTTCCTGACCAGTGGAAGAAGAGAGTGATGTCTGAAGTTCATTGCTTTGCATTGGCTGGTCATCCAGGTATTTTTGATACTAGAGATCTGGTGAGTCGCTCTTTTTGGTGGCCCACCTTGTCTCATGATGTCAGGAATTTTGCGCAGTCCTGTGGGACTTGTTCCCGGTCTAAATCTTGTTCTCGCTCTAGTGGGTTGTTGATGCCTTTGCCGGTCCCCAGGAGGCCATGGATCCATATTTCAATGGATTTCATCTCTGATATGCCGATCTCTCAAAGAATGACTTATTTGGGTGATTTGTGATAGGTTCTCTAAGATGGTTCATCTTGTACCACTCCCTAAGTTGCCGTCTTCCTCTGAGTTGGTGCCCCTGTTTTTGCAACAGGTGGTTCGCTTGCACGGGATTCCTGAGAACATTGTATCTGACAGAGGAGTTCAGTTTGTGTCTAGATTTTGGAGGACTTTCTGTTCCAAGCTGGGAATTCAATTGTCCTTCTCCTCTGCTTTTCACCCTCAGACCAATGGGCAGACAGAGAGAACAAACCAGACCTTGGAGTCGTATTTGAGATGTTTTATTTCCACTGATCAGGATGATTGGGTTTCATTTTTGCCCTTGGCCGAATTTGCTTTAAATAATAGAGCTAGTTCTGCCACTTTGATGTCACCTTTTTTTTGTAACTTTGGGTTTCATCCTTGATTTTCTTCAGGGCAGGTGGAGCCTTCTGCCTGCCCAGGTGTTGACACTGTGGTGGAGAGAATGCACCAGATCTGGGACCAAGTGGTGGATAAGTTATCTCTCTCCCAGGAAAAGGCCCAGCGGTTTTCCAATCGACATAGGACCATTGGTCCCCAGTTTAAGATTGGTGATATGGTGTGGTTATCATCAAAAAATATTGCTATGAAGGTGGCTTCTCCTAAGTTTAAGCCTAGATTTATTGGACCTTACAAGATTTTGGAGATTATTAATCCGGTCTCTTTTCGTTTGGCTCTTCCTGTCACATTTAAGATCCATAATGTGTTCCATAAGTCCTTGTTGAAGAGGTTTGTTGAACCAGTTGTTCCTGGGGTGGCACCTCCGGACCCTGTATTGGTTGAAGGTCACATGGAATATGAGATAGAGAAAATACTGGATTCCCGTCTGGCTAGACGGAGACTCCAGTATTTGGTTAAGTGGAAGGGTTATGGTCAGGAGGATAATTCCTGGGTCTCTGCCTCTGATATTCATGCCAAAAGATTGGTGTGTGCCTTTCATCGGGCTCACCCTGATCGCCCTGGTAGCGTGGTTGATGGTTCGGTGACCCCTCCTCAAGGGGGAGGTACTGTTGTGAGTTCATTTTCCCCTTCGTCACTGAGGTCTGGTGAACTCCCTATTCTGGTAAAGGAAGGTAATGAGCCTGATTATCAGGCACCTGAGCCTAATGATGATGACTGGCTGAGTGGAGTCACGGACTGGATATAAGGCTGCCGATGCCCTTCTGCCCTGCGGGTGATTTCTCTGTGGACTTCTAGGAGACCAGTCTGATTCCTGCTCCTCTAAAGCTAAGTTTTCTGCTTTGCCTGTTAGCATTTGTGTTTTGTTTTTGTTTGCCTTGCTTTTCTGGATTCTGCCATTCCCTGCTGGGGTGAGCTGAATCTCCTTTTGCCGGTTGCTCTGTCTTCAGAATATTCCTGAGTACTGACATAGCCTTTTTGAAGCCTAGCGTCTTCAGGGCCTTTTTCACTGTCAGTTTGTTGGCTCTTATTTTTCATAGGGTTTTTCACGGATTGCAGACAGCAGCCTTCCTGTCCTTTCCTATCTAGTTAGCTTGGGCCCCGTCTTTGCTCAGTCTATCTTTCTGTCTGTGTTAGTATTCTTTCTTCTTGCTTCACCGTCATTATATGTTGGGGGCTGCCTTTTGCTTTGGGGTCTGCTCTGGGGCAGTTTAGATTTCCCTTTCTGTCTTTAGGCTATATAGTCCTCCGGCTGTGATCGAGGGGTCTAGGGCATCGTAGGAACCCCCCACGGCTACTGCTAGTTGTGTTGATAGGTTCAGGGGTCTGCAATCCGATAGCTGCCAACTTCTCTGGTTTTCTGGACTTAGCTAGCATTTCTGTTTTTGCCTCCTACGGTGACTCATTCATAACAGTGAGCACTTTGAACCCCCAAGGGCTTCACAGAAGTTTATGATGCCCGGGCATGAAAATAAAAAAAATGTATTTTTTCCACAAACATGATCATTTAGTCCCCAATTTTTTTATTTTCCCAAGGGTAACAGGAGAAATTGGACCCCAAATGTTGTTATCCAATTTGTCCTTTTGTTGTCCAATTTGTCCTGAGTATGCTGATACCTCATATGTGGGAGAAAACTTCTGTATGGGCACACGTCGGGGCTCGGAAGGGAAGTAGTGACGTTTTGGAATGCAGACTTTGATGGAATGGTCTGCGGGTGTCATGTGCGTTTGGAGAGCCCCTGATGTACCTAAACTATTGAAACTCCCCACAAGTGACCCCATTTTGGAAACTAGACCCCCCACAGAACTTATCTAGATGTGTGGTGAGCACTTTGAACCCCCAAGTGCTTCACAGAAGTTTATAACGCCCGGGCGTGAAAATAAAAAAATCATTTTTTTCTACAAAAATGATATTTTTGCCCCCAATTTTTTATTTTCCTAAGGGTAACAGGAGAAATTGGACCCCAAGAGTTGTTTTGCAATATGTCCTGAGTAGGCTGATACCCTATATGTGGGGGTAAAACACTGTTTGGGCGCATGGCAGAGCTTGGAAGGGAAGGAGCACCATTTGACTTTTTCAACGCAGAATTGGCTGGAATTGAGATCAGACGCCATGTTGCATTTGGAGAGCACCTGATGTGCCCAAACAGTGGAAACCCCCCAATTATAACTCCAACCCTAACCCCAACACACCCCTAACCCTAATCTCAGCTCTAACTCTAGCCCTAACCCTAGCCCTAACCCTAGCCCTAACTCTAGCCCTAACCCTAACCCTAATGGGAAAATGGAAATAAATACATTTTCTTTTAATCTTATTATTTTTCCCTAACTAAGGGGGTGATAATGGGGGGTGTGATTTACTATTTATAGCGGGTTTTTATTTTTGGCAGCTGTCGCACGATAAAAGGCACTTTTTATTGTAAAAATAGTTTTTGCATCACCACATATTGAGAGCTATAATTTTTCCATATTTTGACCCACCGAGTCATGTGAGGTCTTATTTTTTGCGGGACAAGTTGACATTTTTATTAGTATCATTTTCGGGCATGTGACATCTTTTGATCACTTTTTATTCCGATTTTTGGGACGCAGAATGAACAAAAACCAGCGTTTCATGAATTTCTTTTGGGGGGTGCGTTTACACCGTTCCGCCTGCGGTAAAATTGATAAAGCGCTTTTATTCTTCGGGTCAGTATGGTTACATCGATACCTCATTTAGGTCGTTTTTTATGTTTTGGCGCTCTTATGCAACGAAAGCAATTTTATATAAAAAATAATTATTTTTGCATCGCTTTATTCTGTGAGCTATAACTTTTTTATTTTTTCGCTGATGACGCTGTGTGGTGGCTCGTTTTTTGCCAGACAAGATGACGTTTTCAGCGGTACCATGGATATTTATATGCATCTTTTTGATCGCGCATTATTGCACTTTTTGTTTGGCGGTATGATAATAAATCATAATTTTTTGCTTCGTTTTTCATTTTTTAAGGGGTTCGCTAAAGGGGTTAATTAATGAGACAGTTTTATAGCGCGGGTCGTTATGGACGCGGGAATACCAAATATGTGTACTTAAATTAATTTTTTGGAAATAAAAAAAAATCAATAAATTAGGAAATATTTTTTTTTTAATTTATTTAGCGATTTTTATTTAATTATTTGTACACTTTTTTTTTTTTAACTTTATTACATTGTCCCAGGGAGGACATCACTGACATGTGACAGATCGCTGATCTGTCACATCACAGATCACTGTGACAGATCAGCGATCTGTCACAGGCACTGCACAAGGCTTCCTCCTTGCCTGCGCTTTGCAGGCATGAGGAAGCCAGCTCCCTGCAGGCCCCCGAAGGTCCCCATCGCCATCTTAGATTCGGGGACCTGCAGGGATGGAGCCCCCCCGCAGCAGCGCTGCACATTGCGCTGCTGTGGGGGGCTCAGGGAAACACGGAGGGAGCCCCCTCCCTGCCGATGCTTCCCTTTAACCCCCGGTACACTGCGATCGTGTTTGATCGCGGTGTGCAAGGGGTTAATGTGTCGGGGCGATCCGTGACCGCCCCTGACACCTTGTGCCAGGTGTCAGCTGTGATAATCAGCTGACACCCGGCCGCGATCAGCGGCGCTCACCACGTGGGCACCGCTGATCGCTGTGACGTACTATCCCGTCCCTGGGAATTAAGTCCCAGGGCACATGGATGGGATAGTACGTCACATGACAGAAAGGGGTTAAAAAAATGTTTTTTTCTAAATTTTGTTGTAAAAATTAGAAATCTCTAGTCAACTTTTAACCCTTATAACATAGTAACATAGTTATTAAGGTGGAAGGAAGACTTTACGTCCATCTAGTTCAACCCGTATCCTATCCTAACTTGACCTAACATGTTGATCCAGAGGAAGGCAAAAAAAACCCATGTGACAAACAGTAAGCTTCACATTGGGGAAAAAAATTCCTTCCCGACTCCACATACGGCAATCAGACTAGCTCCCTGGATCAACGCAATATTAAGGAAACTAGTGTATAAAACCTGTAAAATTATACTTTTCAAGAAAGGCATCGAGTATCTTCTTAAATTTTAGTAGGAAATCACTCATTACAACATCATATGGAGGAGAGTTCCATAGTCTCACTGCTCTTACAGTAAAGAATCCGCGTCTGTGAGTATGCTTAAACCTTCTTTCCTCCAGACGTAGAGGATGCCCACTTGTCCCCGTCACAGGTCTAAGAGTAAAAAGATCATTAGAAAGGTCTTGGTATTGTCCCCGCATATATTTATACATTGTAATAAGATCACCCCTAAGCCTTCGATTCTCCAAACTAAATAACCCCAAGTGTAATAACCTGTCTTGGTATTGCAGACCCCCCAGTTCCTTAATAACCTTGGTCGCTCTTCTCTGCACCCGCTCCAGTTCAGCTATGTCTTTCTTATACACCGGAGTCCTGAACTGTACACAGTATTCTAAGTGTGGTCGCACTAGTGACTTATATAGAGGTAAAATTATGTTCTCCTCATGAGCATCTATGCCTCTTTTAATGCATCCCATTATTTTATTTGCCTTTGCAGCAGCTGCCTGACACTGGCCACTAAATGTGAGTTTGTCGTCCACCCATACACCCAGGTCTTTTTCAGTGACAGTTTTGCCCAATGTTTTACAATTAAGCACATAATTATACATCTTGTTCGTTCTACCCAAGTGCATGACCTTACATTTATCCCCATTAAAGCTCATTTGCCATTTATCAGCCCAAGCTTCCAGTTTACATAAATTCTCCTGTAATATAAAATTGTCCTCCTCTGTATTGATTACCCTGCAGAGTTTAGTGTCATCTGCAAATATTGAAATTCTACTCTCTATGCCCCCTACAAGGTCCTTAATAAATATGTTAAAAAGAAGCGGACCCAATACTGACCCGTGTGGTACCCCACTGCTAACCGTGACCCAGTCCGAGTGTGCTCCATTAATAACCACCCTTTGTTTCCTATCCCTGAGCCAGCTCTTAACCCACTTACACATATTTTCCCCTATCCCCATTGCTCTCATTTTATGTATCAACCTTTTGTGTGGCACCGTATCAAAAGCTTTAGAAAAGTCCATGTACACCACGTCCACTGCATTCCCTTGGTCCAGTCTGGAACGTACCTATTCATAAAAGCTTATCAGATTAGTCTGACAGGAATGGTCCCTTGTGAAACCATGTTGATATTGGGTTATGAGGTTATTCTTCTTCAGATACTCCAGTATAGTATCTCTTAGAAAACCCTCCAAGATTTTACCCACGGTTGAGGTTAAACTTACTGGCCTATAATTTCCAAGTTCAGTTTTTGTCCCCTTTTTGAATATTGGCACCACATTTGCTATACTCCAGTCCTGTGGTACAGACCCTGTTATTATGGAATCTTTAAAGATTAAAAATAATGGTCTATGACTATACTTAATTCCTACAGTACTAGGGCTGTATCCCATCCGGGCCCGGGATTTGTCAATTTTAGTGATTTTTAGACGCCGCCGTACTTCCTGCTGGGTTAAGCAGGGGACATTTAATGGAGAATTTTTTTTCCCTGATCATGTTATCCATCATGGGATTTTCTTGTGTAAATACTGTTGATAAAAAGTCATTTAGCATATTGGCTTTTTCCTCATCCTCATCCACCATTTCACCCAGACTATTTTTAAGGGGGCCAACACTATCATTTTTTAGCTTCTTACTATTTATGTAGTTAAAGAATATTTGGGGATTATTTTTACTTTCTCTGGCAATGAGTCTCTCTGTCTAAATCTTTGCTGTCTTGATTTGCTTTTTACAGAATTTATTAAATTTTCTGTATTTATTTAATGCCTCATCACTACCTACTTGCTTTAATTCTCGAAATGCTTCATTTTTGTCCCTTATTGCGCCCCTTACAGCTCTATTTAACCATAGTGGTTTCCTCCTATTTCTAGCATGTTTATTCCCATACGGTATATATTGTGCACAGGTCCTATTCAGGATGCTAATAAACGTCTCCCATTTTCTTTGTGTATTTTTATGTCTCAGGGTATCGTCCCAGTTAATTGCACCAAGATCATCTCTCATCCGTTGGAAATTTGCCTTCCTGAAGTTTAGTGTCCTTGTAACCCCACATCTTATTAAAGGACACCTGAAAACTTATTATTTTGTGATCACTATTACCCAAGTGACCCTCAACCCTTACATTTGATATGCGGTCTGGCCTGTTGGTTAATATTAGGTCTAGCAGTGCCCCCCCTCTTGTTGGGTCCTGAACCAGTTGTGAAAGGTAATTGTCTCTCATAGTTGTCTAAAACCTATTACCTTTGCTGGAACTGCAGGTTTCAGTTCCCCAATGTATTTCAGGGTAGTTGAAGTCCCCCATAATAATGACTTCTCCTTGAGTCGCCGCTTCATCTATTTGCTTTAAGAGGATATTCTCTGTTGCTTCCATTATTTTTGGAGACTTATAACAAACCCTTATCAGTAATGAATTATTTTTTCCCCCTCCCCTTATCTCCACTCACAGGGACTCTACATTTTCATTAGATTCATATATATTATCACACAGGATGGGTTTTAAGGATTATTTTAAATATAAACACACACCTCCCCCTCGCTTATTTGTATGGTCATTTCTGAATAGACTATAGCCCTGTAAATTAACCACCCAGTCATGGCTCTCGTACAGCCATGTCTCAGATATCCCCATGTCATAATTATATTCCAACAACATTAACTCCAATTCCTCCATTTTGTTGGTGAGGCTTCTGGCATTAGTATACATGCACTTTATGTATCTCTCTGTACCTCTATTCTTTCTTAAATTATTAACTGTTCTATCCCCACCCCCACCTTCATTATTTGTGTCCAGGTCTCTATCTGCACAGTCTTCCCCTCCTATAAAAGGAATACCATCCCCCCGTCCCTAGTTTAAACACTCCTCCAACCTTCTAGCCATTTTCTCCCCCAGCACAGCTGCACCCTCCCCATTGAGGTACAGCCCGTCCCTAGCGTAGAACCTGTAGCCAACTGAGAAGTCGGCCCAGTTCTCCAGGAACCCAAACCCCTCCTTCCTACACCAATTCCTGAGCCACTTATTAACCTCCCTAATCTCCCATTGCCTCTCTGGCCTATCAAAAAAAAAATTATGTTTCCAAAATTGTGCTGATGTAAAGTTGACATGTGGGAAATGTTATTTATTATCTATTTTGTGTGACAGGACTCTGATTTAAGGGCACAAAAATTAAAAGTTTGAAAATTGCAAAATTTTCAAATTTTTGGCCAAATTTCCGTTTTATTTCATAAATAAACGCAAGCTAGATTGAAGAAATTTTACCACTAACATGAAGTAGAATATGTCGCGAAAAAAAATAGTCTCAGAATCAGTGGGATCCATTGAAGCGTTCCAGAGCTATAACCTCATAAAGTGACAGTGGTCAGAATTGTAAAACTTGGCTTGGTAATTAAGGGCCAAATTGGCTCGGTCACTAAGGGGTTAATTAATATATTATCTTTTCTCACTTGACCCACAGTAGATCTTCTTCCTATGTGGCTCAAATAAAGGGCTCTACTACTTGTCCACTGACAACATCATCTGAATGTTATAATGATATTGTTATTGTAATTCTCTAATGTCTATCGTCTGTACAAGTCCCCTCTGAAATGTAACGTGCTGCGGAATATGTCGGCGCTATAGAAATAAAATGTATTATTATTATATTATTATGATATGTTAGGTGATCAGTCTTCTCTTAGCCCAACCTAAAACTGATATTTGTTTTTAGGCTAAGCCTTCGTTCCCATGATATTGGGTGAGTTTTTGATGTTGCAGATTTTTGGCACCATTTCTGCACCAATTAGCTAACTTAGGTTACTTGCGTTTCTGAATGCATTTTTACATGCATATTTATTATGTTTTTGAAAATGCTTTCTTTGTCTCTTTTTTGGTAGTTCATTGTTTTAAATAAAGCTGCTTTGTTTTTGATACTTCGAGGTATTCGGTTTTGGAAATGTTTTATTTTTACAGTCATTTGTGTATTACTTGCATTTTTAGTGCAATTTCCCTACCATAAATGCACAACAAACACATGTTTTTTACCTGCAGATTTTTCCCGTCTAATGCAATTTTATGAAGAAAATCTGCACATAAATCTAGCGTACGTGGAAGAGAAATTGACATGTTGCGGATTTAAATATATTCCATCTACTTTGTTGGAATTGCAAAACACTGTATTTTTTACACAATGAAAATATAGATTATCAAAAACTCATTGTGGGAACTAAACCTACGGTCCCAAGCTCAGGATTTGGTGCATTTTTTCCTCTGCATGTTTTCAATGCCTAAAAAGATGAAACGTATTATAATTCAAGTAAAGTGGATGGGATCTATAGAAATCTCATGCTCGCTGTGCTTTATATTTTATATAGCTTAAACTGAACTACGGTGCGCATTTGAAACCCGCAACATCCAAAGACAAAATGGAAAGGTTGACAGCTCGAAGTTGGATGAACAAAATTCCAAGAAACCCACTTGACGGATTAACAGCATAAAGGCAAATAAACATTGTCCAGTCCAGGGTGATGCATTGCAAGTGTTGAAGTTTATTCCACCATCACATAACAATGTTTCGACCTGTCAAAGGTCTTTATACCCAGAAACATACAGGCAGGTTTCTATAGTGTGCCTAGCACTCGTGCACCGATCACCACAAAAGCCAAACCCACTCATTTAAAATACAATATTTACAACAAATATCAATGTGAATATTGACTCTGGCGCTTTATATGAATTCATTACCTTTGGTGACTATGATCATGGATCCCCTTACTGCATTGCATGTTATTCAGTGGTTACATTGGGTGTTCTGCTTTTTTTCCAGCACTATTCTATCATATATTCCATGCTCTTTAGCCGTGTGGCATATGCTATATTTGAACTTACAAAATATGTGGCATGATTGTATTTACTATGGAGTCCTCTACAGAGTTGCACTTTACTAATGAGATACATTGGACTTTCTCCCTTATCTAGCACATTTCTATTTTTTGCACTTCAGCCATCTGGCATATGAAATATTTCAAATTCATTCGACTATTTTAGTGATCAGTTTTCATATATATATTCTTTTGGACTGGTGTCCTTCCTAATTAAGGTATATACTTAGGCATGCTTTTTCAGGAGAGATTGACAGTTACATATAGGACTTCACACCAGACCTCTGAGCCCAAAAAGAGCAGGGATTCAATTAATAAAATTAAAGTTATTTGTAATCCTCTCCCACTAACAAATTTCACTCTGCTTAGTTCTTTATACCATGCCATGATGCCATATTTTTAGACAGCATTTTCAAGTTGATAGATTCTCTTTAAGTAGAGGGTTGTGCAAAAAAACATCTTGGCAAATTTCTTCAAAAAAGGTTAATTTTACATTTTGTGATTAAGATATTTAGAATATTTCCTGTACTGTTCCCATAGACAGTCTTTGTCATGACTACAATATTTGGGGTGAAATATATTAGTGACCTAGTTGCTGTTGACCTGCCGTGTGTTCACATATCATGAAATTGTGCTTGAGTTCATTTTTCAGGTTATTCGGAAATGCAACCTATTAATAGTATAAAGGTATGCAGATTTTATGTTTCATAGATGTTAATTCATTCTATAATAAATATTAAAAATAATGACATAGCTTATTCTTAAATAATGAAATGTAATCTATATACATAGAAATAATTAATTAAATTATTTATTAATAATATTATATGGTGACTGATGGCTGGCTACTGAGTATCTACACGTAGTGTGAGGAAGGTGGTGGATGCTTTGCCTTTATAAATACACAAGTGTTGTGAACTCTCTTAATCTGACTTTTAAGGCAAGGCTCCCTCTGGTGGATACTGCTGGTAGTGGAGCTGGTCAACATGATGTTAACCCAACAGCTGCAGAAGATAATTGGAGGAGTGGGGGTAGTGACTAGGACTAAATAAGCGAGCAGACTTATCTCAGTGGCTGCCGGTGATACTCCTTTCTTTGCTTATTGAGGATTTCTGTCTCCTGCCTGATACTGCATTTTTTAGCTAAGTGTCATTCGCTAAACCCTTTGCATCTGATTTTGCCTTGCTGTCAGGGGTCAGCTTGCTCCCCCAGGGGCTGCTGGCTCCTGCCCTGTATTTTTGTATCTTGTGTTTGTTTGCTCTGTCCCCTGCTGTATTAGCCTGTTGCTAGCCGCCAGTTCACACCTGAGTGCTGATATAGTGGGGGCGAGGCTTGTGCAAACCTCAGTATTTTTGTACATCAGTCATGTTGGAATTGTTAGGGTTTTTGCGTGATTGCAGACAGTGCCTTTTCTGTCCTGTCCTATCTAGTCAGTGTGGGCCCCATCATTTGCTCAGTCTATTTTCTGTCTGTGTTTGTGCTTCATCTTGTCTCACCGACAATATATGTTTGGGGCTGTCTATTCCTTTGGGGATCTGCTCCGGGGCAGTTTAGATTTCACCTTTCTGTCTTTAGGCTTAGTTAGTCCTCTGGCTGTGATGAGGCGTCTAGGGCAACGTAGGAACGCTCCACGGCTACTGCTAGTTGTGTTGTTAAGATCAGAGGTCTGCAATCTGCTGAGTGACCAACCTCTCTGGTGTTCTGGTGGCCTTGCCTATTGCGCTCTCCTCCTCGGTGACCCATTCATAACACACAAGAACCAAAACTATATGTCCAGTGTAGTTATTTTATTGCTTCTATTAGTTATACAGCGCAATATTTTTTTGTGTTGTTGTAGCTAATAGGAGAGTGGACGTATCCTAATAGTATACTGCCTATATATAAATCAGCATCTAATGACAGATCGGCATTCTGCATTGCAAGACCGAGAGACATTGAAACCATACAATAAATAATTTAGTACATACCCTTTAAATTTGATTTATTTAAAACTGGAACAATTTACTAAGAAATATCCATATTATAATTCGTCAAAACAGTATTGTAATCTGATGCAGAAGGCTTGTCCATTTCACATAATACACTATGTTACCAAGGTTTTGTCCCTCGGACAATTTTGAGTGTTCCTGATAGATTTTTTCATGCTGATTTCAGAAATGACTTAAGATTTTTCCTATCACATAAGGTTTTTGAGAAACTCATATATGAACTTTTTCTGAAACAGCATATTCTGAACTTTCCACTGAAATAACATAAATCACTGATCTACACATATGGAAGCACTTATTATGCGAATTCCGCGCAGGCGGAGTAAATCATTCGACTGACCGTGTACGAGCATACCACATCTCCGGGGCAGGGAAGGAATCAAAAGACAATACTGACATACTTAGAGCATGGCTGAATGGATCACGACCTTCAATGCCGTTTGCTGTCCCAATGAAATGGAGAGCAGAGAGATCATGTAACAGATTGCTACTTCTGCCTTACAAATGTAACATGATATTCAGCACAGAATAAGAAATCAATAGAATATCCTAATCTTCCTTCAGCCATAGGACCAGTGCCACACGATGAAAGTCTTCGTGCTCCAAAGTCACCCAAAGTATGGACCATGGAGTACGATAAAGATGAACCAATAATGTCAGTGGAAAATGAAACTGCTGCAGACCCAGACTTTGAGCCTTCTACACTAATCCACATCTGTTCAGTTAAGCTGATCTGAGTAACTTGGTCAAAGATTTGAAATTGTCAAAGAGGTAGGCAGAATTATTGGGATCAAGGCTACAAGAACGGAATCTCTTATTACCAGGAACAAGAGTTTCTGTTTTTCGCAGTCGTCAAGAAGACCGTAATCAATTTTTCAACCATGTCGACAGTTTAACCTTTTGCAACGAAGTCTTGGGGTTGTTTGGTGCTCTTGGATGCGAACATGACCCAAAGGAATGGCTACTGTTCATTGACTTGTCAGTTTTACGTCTGAAGGCTGTTTTACTACACAACGGAAATATTTATCCTTCTATTCCTATTGGACATGCTGTACACATATAGAAATATATGAGAATATGGACCTACTGTTGACCCACATTAATAGAAATTATAACTGGAACATATGTGGTCATCTAAAAGTTGTTGCACTTCTTCTTGGACTGCAGCTTGGATATACCAAGTATTGTTGTTTTATTTGTGGGTGGGACAGTCGTGCATGAGAAATGCACTATTTCAGAAAGGACTGGCCACTCCGCGAAAACCTGGTTGCTAGATAGAAGAATGTTAAACATAATCTCCTTGTTGATCCAGCAAAGATATTTCTCACTCTTTTGCATATTAAACTTGGAGAAGCATCCGACACGGATTATAAATGAAAGTCATCTGCAAAACACTTTTGAACAATTGCTTTTGCTACTGACATCGATGCACATGTATGTAGTGTCTCGGACGTCATAATGTGGACTATAAACTGTTGTTTCTTAAAAATCTTATGTGACTTTTGGAGCACATATTCGTGTTCAGCATATCAAAATCTATAAGATACAATAAATTTTTCTCAGGGGACAAGAACTTCCCTGAAATTTGTTGCGCAATGATATTTATTACATTGTAGCTTTGTTTACCTCAAGACCAGACCTGGGCAAACTGTGTCACTCGGGCCTCTGGCTGAAACAGTAGGCCACAGGCCGCACCATGCCCTCTCTTGCCCACCGTCCATTCGCTGCCCGCTGTTACCACTATTTGAATCCTCAGGATGCAGATAGCGGTGAATACATTGGTAGAGGACGGGGCCGCCGACTCCATCTTCCACCCATCAGTGTGTGAGACAACAGACACGATGATGTCATTTCTTCCTGCTGCTGCTGAGCCATACTGCACAGACCGGAGCAGAGTGTAGGGGGAACAGAAGCGAGGTGAGTATGTGTGGTTTTCTTTTTAATGTCTATGTGATATTTGTATGTATATGGAGGCTATGTGGGGCTCACATTGAATATATGGAGGCTAAATGAGGCTCACAGTATATATGGAGGCTATGTGAGGGGTTCACACTGTATATATGGAGGATATGTGGGAGGCTCATTCTTTATATAGGATTCTATGTGGGGGTTCTCATGCTGTATATAGTGAGGCTATGTGGTGCACATGCTGTTTATAAGAGGCTATGTGGTGCTCACGCTGTATATAGTGAGACTGTGTGGAGGCTCACATTGTGTGTAGGGAGTCTATGTGGGGGAGTTTATGCTATATATTGGAGTAGATGTGGGGCTCACACTATATATGAGGCTATGTGGGGGGCTCATATTGTATATCGGAGGCTGTAGACACAATGATGTTATTTCATTGCTGCTGCTGAGACTCAGTGCATAGGAGACAGGAGCAGAGCACCATGGGAACTGGAGCAAGGTGAGTATGTGTTTTCTTTTTCATGCGTATGGGATATTTGTATGTATATAGGAAGCTATGTGGAGTTCACACTATGGAGTCTATGTGGGGCTCACACTGTATATATGGAGGCTATGTGGGGACTCATACTGTATATAGATTATGTGCGGGCTCATACTGTACTGTTTATAAGAGGCTACGTGGGGGTCTCATACTGTTTATAGGAGGCTATGTGGGGGCTCATATTGTATATAGGAGACTATGTGGGAGCTCTTACGGTATATATGGGTCTGTGTGGGTTCATAAGGTATGTAGCAGAGCTGTATGGGGCTCACACTATATATGCAGGCTCTGTGGGGACTCATACTGAATATAGGTCATGTGGTGGCTCATACTATAAATAGGAGGCTATATGGGGCTCATACTGTACATAGGAGGCTATGTGGGGGCTCATATTATATATAGGAGACTGTAAAGGCTCATACTGTATATAAGGGGCTGTGTGGGGACTCATACGGTATATAGGGGAAGTCGGCATACTTGATTCTGTGCTCAATATTACGCTATGCAATATAAACAATTATAATTAATATGTTAATATTAATATTGAATAGAATGAATTTCAGCCTATTGATTCGGCCCTCCACAGCAGTCACGAGCTCTCATTTAAGAGTCAGTGATAAGCGGTCATAGAGGACTTCCACCTGATGAAGACGGATTCTCCGTCGAAACACGTTGTGGTTTAACCCCATCTCTTGTCTGAGTCTCTTTCCTGCGCTCCTAAGACCGTTTCCATTTTCTCAACACGATCTCTCATGTGGCACTTAGGTAAAATTAATTGTCCACCCCTGCTCTAGACAGTGTAAATGCTGACTTTTCAACTATTCTTTACATCAATAGTTATAAATCAAAGATGGGCTGGGCCGATGCTGCGCCCACTAGACGGCTGTGCCCACTGGATAGTAGCGTACAAGGTATGGGCTGCCCAGAAGTATGCATAATTCATACATCACTGTCGTTTCCAGCTCAGAAACCAACAAATCCAAACGTTGATGGAAAATTTGTGCTGGCACTGATGCACCCTGAGCTTGCAGGACAGCTTGAATTTGTTTGGAACTTGATCGGGGCTGCTTATCCACCATCCGGAGTATCCCGAGTTGCTACTTTTCATCAATTTTTTTCTGCCTTCCACGTCCAGGAAGATTAGCTACACTGCATTCAATGCATTCTTCATTATGTTGCTCACCGTGGACAAAGAAACATTAACCCCTTCACTCCCGTAGCTTTTTTCGCTTTTGTTTTTCGCTCCCCTTCTTTACAGAGCCATAATTTTTTTATTTTTCCATCAATATGGCCGTGTGAGGGCTTATTTTTTGCGGGACGAGTTGTACTTTTAAACGACACCTCTCGCGAGAGGACATCAGCAACGGTCTTTGGCGCAAAGCAGTACTGGGAACGGAAGATGCCGGCAGCGTGGAGAGGAGAGACAGATTCCGGGGGCCGTCAGATGGTAAGTATATCACATTTTTTATTTTAATCTGCCACTGGCCATATTCTAGAGTACTCGATGCTTTAGAATCGGGCCAGCAGCTAGTGTATAAATAATTGTGAATGTGTTTGCGATCGCCCTATGAAAACCGCACCAACGACCTTTTTTTAAAGCCCTCCTACCTCTGCTGTTTAATACAGCAGCCTGAGCAGGTTAAAGATGGGCCCACGGGACTCCTGGGCCAGTGCTACTTGTTTGTGCCCCAGGTTAAAATTTGCCAGCCAGCCCCTGCTATAAATAAATACATTTGGATATCGCTGAACTATTGCGAGATCACGCAGCATGGACTATCAGTGTATATATTGGGGACATGTATCTCTATGGAAATATTATGGGTTCCTAAAAGTACATGAGCAATTTGACTCCCCCATGTGCAGCTCATCTTAACTTGCCCAAGGAAGAAACACAATTGCTTCATATTTACTGCTCATTTTCCCCACTGCTCAGCTTTAGGACTTGGTTTTTTTTTTTAGCACCAACATTTGTATGTAATTATTATTCTCCCAGGGGATTTTTTGTACTTTCCTAACAGCTTTGTCTAGCTATCTCCTAAGCAGAGTGCTGCTTAACAAGGACGTCAGATGGATAAATGGCTGTTTTGTTAGTAAATGTACAGTCTGTAGGTGCAAAATTTAGGATAAACCTGCATTGCAGTGGAAACCACAATACCTGGTACCTTCAAGCTAGGTAGACCCAACTGTCCGTCATCCATTAGCGATTTGCGCATCATTTTGCATTTGGATTACACTTTGTTTAGTAAACAAAAATAATTATTTTTTTGCATTTACAATTTGCATTGGTGAAAAAGGTGTAAATAACATAGGAGTTCTCATATCTGCCTAATATTTCCGGTAAGGTACTTTATAATGTAGATCTAAACATCAAGTAACAATGCAGAAATGACTGTATCAGCAGAACTGGGCCAGCATTTGTTTCATTGATGACTGATTGATGGCAATACTATTTCTTCACTTTCTTTGGTACAATATTTTTTTTTCTCCTAAAAGCCATGTTTACCTTTGTAAAACCAATGAATGTGATGAAAAATAATACATTGGTGGAACAATGAACAAAATATGAAACAGTTCCCCATATCCACCAATCAAAGAGACTTTGTTCTGATTGTTTGCAATGAATCAATGGCCGCCTTTTTATTTGTCACAGTTTTATAAAATGTCTCCCATTACCGTGTATGATTATTAAAATCACTATCCTTTTTTAGATTGACAGAAAACAACCTATTTGGTTATGGCCATCTTGTTTTTTTAAAAAACTATTATTGCAGCAATTCAGCTCTGTAAAATTAATTCTAAGATACAACTACGTTTTTTAGTGACTTCAGTACAGAATTGATTGTAGTATTGCATTAAAGGGGTTTGCTCAAAATCCTGTGCGTAGGTGATAAAGTGTCTGATCGTTGGGCGTTCCGCTTTTTTACCCTACTGAGTAGGAATCTTGGTTATGAAAAGAACAAAGTCTATAGGAATAGTGAAAACAGCAGACACATAATGCTTATTTTATAGAGACGTAAAAAGTTTAATATTTAATAGATATAGCACTGAGTGAAATTAACAGTTTACTGCATACAGATTATTGAGTTCAATGTTTGCTATACAAAGGTTTCAACAAGTCTTACAGCTAGAATATTGCTGTTCAGCTGCATGATCTCAGAAGAAGATGGCATTTTCATCTACAGAATTAAAGCTTTTTTTTTTTTGTAATAAGAATTGCTATAATAGCAAATACTAATATGATATCACTATGTTTTCAAAATATCCATTGTTGTTCTCTGAGAATCTGACATTAGATAAAGGCTTCACTGTGGTTCGTACAATAGTATATTCTTGAACGTATTAACACCAGAACAGGGCAATATCTATAAGCCGTAAAAGAAAAAAAATATAATTATATAATATAATAATATCAACATAAAAAATATAGCATGACCTGTGTAAAAATGCAACAAAATTTGTGGGTAGAAGAAATGATTTGCTTCAGCCATTTCTATATAGTTGTTCTATGACAGCATTTTGTACATCAAGTATATGTAATAGTAGACAGCATTATAATTCATATCTGCATAGATAACTATTATATTTTATTTTTTTTATATAATATTCCAAAAACAAAAAGGTATAGTTCTTAGGCAAAATGTTACAACAAAATATTTACTGACGCATATTAAGGTGGATTCAAATTATTATTATTATTATTATTATTAGACATGAAATCCAGCTCAGTCCTGAGATACAGTACTTTAACATATATGAAAGCAGTGCAGGTTTACGTGAGTAACAATCTCATACAAATGATGATCTCCGCTTGCCTTTTACCTTTCATATTAACAGTATCATGTCAGTCGTGACTTTAGATAGAACAGTTTTCAGCACAAGTGCAAACATAAAGCAGGTAAAATACACTTTACCCATTCAGTTAACGATGACACTAGAATTGTGCTGGGAAGGAGATAAATACAACTGCACAAATCCTAGTTGTCCCAGTGTGTTATATTCCAGCAGGAATTCATTTAAGGACTAGGAGATACGTTGTCCATCCGGCCACTAGCAGCGCCCCGATCAGCACCGTGTAACTGAACAGCACGAACGCCAGCATCTCTTTCAGCACCCGCAGATAGTGGACAGCGAATGAATCCCTGGGAGCCATGAGGACAGCAGAGCAAGACCCTGAACAAAAGGAACAGTCAGAAAAATCCACAGCAAAACACGCCGACCCAGATCACCAATTTATATTATATAGCTATATAGTTAATACAGTTGAGAAAAGACATGTCCATCAAGTTCAAGGAAGGGGCTTGTGTGTGGTTCTTGTGCTGATAGCAATTTCTACAACCGGCTTGCTGGCAATGTTCTTTGTTGTATTGAAGGTTTATTGACATGAGAAAGCAATAAAAACAGAACGTAAGGACACGTGTATTAATTTTTAATGCTATAATTGCTACTAATGCACTTTCCCTGCCGGGATAAGGGAGTAAATGCTGCAGGAAGTTTACATACAGATAACTGAATTATATAGATGGATACATAGTTGATAGATAAACAAGATATAATATATGATTATCTTATTATATACATATATTATACAGGTCTGTATCTGTCTGCAGCTCTTCTTAACCCTCAATCTATCTCTAAATGCAGCAGGATTTCCTATTTTAGCATGTATGTTAAGGAGCAGCAAAATAGTCAACTTTATTTTTATACTACAGGTTCACTTTATACTACCGAAAAGTGAAAAAAGTTCTAAATGTGTCAGATACAAGAGAACTTTTGTTCCCGAAGTAATATAGCATTTACTAAGCAATGACTCTTACCTTGCAGGGCGGTGATGATTACAGGCTTCTCGGTAGATGCCTCCTCTCGCTTATCCCTCCTGTTGTTTTTGTGTCCTATGCTGGTAGGGGTAATGCAGTCTGATCCTCTTCCTCTTCACTAATCCCACAATAATGATCTTGTATTCTGTCTGTACAGTTAATGGACTAGGTGTGGTCAGAGACCAATTACTACAGATGACATAGGCAGTTTGATCTAGAAGCTCTTTTGAAAGCCAAATCTATTTATACCCCTCGGTGGAGTTATACTTGAAATTATATAATATATTTATGGGATACAAATATAATGCTATAAACAGCAACGGAGGAAAACATAGTTTTATACTTTAATCCCTTGCATTAATATCCACTTCAGCCACTGATGGATCTGATGGATGCCTTCTGGACATTTTACCTAATGATTAACTCTTCATTCTGCATGCTGACCGAATAATTATCCCTTTTGCAAAGCTGGGGTTATATATATTTTATATTTATATATTATAAAAACTATGAAATATTGTAAGATTAGCCTATGTCCACACAGAGCATTTTTGTAGTATTTTGTTTTCTGCAGCAAAATCCTGCTCTCTGTAAAAATGCTGCTTTCAAAGTGCACGTTTTTCAGAGTTTTCATTTTTGGGTGCAGATTAGATGTGTGCTTTGTTTATAGTACATGTTTAATAAAGTTAGTTTTATTCACCAAAATGGTGAAAACAATGCTGTGAAAAATACCCGCAGATTTTTTTGCAGCATTTTTTCACTTTCACATTGTTTTCTATGGGGGAAAAATGCTGCAAAAACACTGAAAGAATTGACATGCTGCAGATTTAAGAAATGCATTCAGTGGTATTAGATCTTACAACACATGAGTGCTTGCTGCAGAAAGTAACAGTTTCAGATCATTTACTAATTACAAAATATTGGGCCCCAACATCATCTTAGCAAGGTTTTTTAGAAACTGGAATGTGCAATATGAAGAGAAGCAGCTGCTGAAGAAATACAGCTCTGGCAAAAATTAAGAGACCACTGCACAGTTTTATAAAAATCAGCTTCTCTCCATGTCTGACAGCCATTCCAATCCAGTGTCAGCTGAATTCCAACCAGAGTACACCTCATTCTACTTAGTGTGCTTCTGATTAGGTGATCACCTGAAGCAAATCTTAAGCGCCCGTTACACATAGCGATATCGCTAGCAATATCGCTGTAACGTCACCAATATTGCTAGCGATATCGCTACATGTAATACTTACCTCCGACCAGCTCCCCCGCTGCTCATCGCTGATCGCGCGAGAACGTCCTGGACCATTTCTCGTCGGGCGCTTCCTGCTGGGCTTCCTGTGGCGCCGACAAGCGACGCGTGGACGTGGGCGGGAAGACGTCAGGATCACCTCGTCTAACAGGTAAGTAGCAACCCCCGACCCCTGCTACGTCGCTGGTGAGACCTGCCTGTGTGGCAGCTCACTAGCGACCACTTAGCGATGCACCAGCGATCCATATCGTTGTCGGGATCGCTGGTGCATCGCTAAGTGTAACGGTATCCTTATTTAACGAAGGAAAGTATAAAAACCCCTGCTGTGGTGTTCACAATCCTCTTGCAATAGGACAAGCTGGATGGCATAAAAGTATTAGTAATATGCCAAAAGTAATAGGAATGAAAAAATAACTTTTAACCATGCCAAAGGAGTTAAAAAGTCTTGTGTGAGTAAAAGAAGGGCTCAATTCTGGCTTTACTAGCATAGGGATACGTTGAGTGTCATGTTGCCTCCATTCTTAAAATTTCTAAGATGGTAGTTCATTACAACAAGGTCAAGCAGCAGACATTGGGGACCTCAAAGCTACAGACCGGTAAAGAGCGAAAACGACTCTCCACTTACCCGGGATGACCTTCATCTTATTCGAATGTCACTCAGCAACCGCAGGATGACATCAAGTGACCTACAAAAGGAATGGCAAATGGCAGCTGGGGTGAAGTGCACGGCAAAAACAGTTTGTAACAGGCTCCTAGAGGTAGG
The DNA here is from genome assembly GCF_039654945.1 of Dendrobates tinctorius. Classification (NCBI taxonomy): domain Eukaryota; kingdom Metazoa; phylum Chordata; class Amphibia; order Anura; family Dendrobatidae; genus Dendrobates; species Dendrobates tinctorius. The sequence continues at coordinate 3,710,669 of NW_027361758.1, forward strand.
ACTCATGTCATGTAAATCAAGAAAAAAAGCCCTTCATCAATGAGAAGCAAAGGAGAGCAGCTGAAGTTTGCCAAAGACCATAAGGATTGGACCATAGAGGACTAGAGTAAGGTAATCTTCTCTGATGAGTCTAATTTTCAGCTTTGCCCAATACCTGGCCTAATGGTTAGACAGAGACCTGGAGAGGCATACAAGCCACAGTGTCTTGCACCCACTGTGAAATTTGGTGGCGGTTCGGTGATAATCTGGGGATGCTTCAGCAAGGCTGGAATTGGGCAGGATAATCTTTGTGAAGGATGTATGAATCAAGCTGCATACAAGGTTATCCTGGAAAAACAGTTGATTCCTTCTGCTCAGGCAATGTTCCCCAACTCTGAGGATTGTTTTTTTTTCCAGCAGGACAATGTGGCATGCCACACAGCTAGGTCAATCAATGTGTGGATGAAGAACCCCGCATCAAATCCCTGTCATGGCCAGCCCAGTCTCCAGACCTGAACCCCAATGGAAACTTTTGGAATGTAATCAAGAAGAAGATGGATAGTCACAAGCCATCAAACAAAGAACTGCTTACATTTTTGTACAAGGAGTGGCATAAGGTCACGCAAAAGCAGTGTGAAAGACTGGTGGAAAGCATGCCAAGACGCATGAAAACTGTGACTAAAAATCATGGTTATTCCACAAAATATTGATTTCTGAACTCTTCCTGAGTTAAAACATTAGTATTATTGTTTCTAAATGATTATGAACTTGTTTTCTTAGCATTATTTGAGGTCTGCAAGCACTGCATTTTTTGTTCTTTTGACCATTTCTCATATTCTGAAAATACATACAAAATTTATTGCTTGGAAATTTGGAGACATGTTGTCAGTAGTTCATAGAATAAAATAACAATTTACATTTTACTCAAAAATATACCTATAAAGAGAAAAATCAGACAAACTGAAAATTTTGCAGGGGTCTCTTAATTTTTACCAGAGCTGTATGTTGTATAATATACACCCTCACTGCAGAATTGCTTTGTGAAAAAAAAACTGATATAAAGCCTGATCTTCAAAATAGATGTTCTGCGGTTGCTGAAGTGTATACACATCCATGTTCTAGACAGTGGTGTAAAACTCATTTTCACGGAGGGCCACATCTACATTATGGTTGCCACTTGCAGTGGCATATCTGGAGTCTGATGGGCAAGATTTGAACTTCCCCTCCTTCCATCCTGATGGATATCTATCGTAACAAAGTCCCTGGCAAAGTACTGGAAGGAAGATATGTAGCACTGAGGTTGTTAGATTAGTAATATAAACCTAGGACAAATCATCCAGCACACTAAGTGATGAGAGGGGTTAATCAGCCATGTTTAGTGCTAGGATAATTGAACAGCTTGTAGAGTGGGAGGAGTCCAGAGGATACTCAGCTTTCTAGAGCATGTGAGTGTGGGTGGGTCTGAAGATGTGCTTTGGTGTTAAGGAAAGCTGCATGTATGGAGATTGCAGGTCTCTGGGATTGAATGTCCTTTACTAAAGGAAAGGACATGGAGGCTGGAATCTAAACCAGGTGGGTTAACCAACACTATTGTATGGACTTGTTACTTTATGTTTTACCTTCTGTTGGACAAAGGCTGTAATTACATTTTCTAGTGATATGGTTTATGAGACTTTAAATGGAAGCTGTTCCTGTGTCTACATCTTTAAGAAGCAGAGTAAGTGGAAACTTCACACTAGACCTCAAGCAGCTTTGATTGTCTGTCTCTCCACTCTTCCTCCAGACTCTGGGACCTTGATTTCTAAGGTCTAGTGTGAAGTACCCACAATCAGTAATGGTTTGGGGAGCCACATCATCTGCTGGTGTAGGTCTACTGTGTTTTATGAAGACCAAAGCGCAACCATCTACCAGGAAATTTCAGAGCACTTCATGCTTCCCTCTGCTAACAAGCTTATTGGAGATGGAAGTTTCATTCTCCTGCAGGACTTGGCACCTGTCCACACTGCCAAAACTACCAATAACTGGTATAAAAACAACAATATCACTGTGTGTTACACCGCTCCGTCATACTCACTCGGCCTCCGCTCCCACGCCGCAGCCTCTCTCCACCTGACGGCCACGGCGGTCACCTCTAACGGGCTCGCGGCCGACGCCATCCCTACATGCAATGCGCATGCACCATAGTCCGCGGCCGAGCCTCCCTGCTTCTTCTTGTGCTCCGGCGGTGCCCTGACCCGGAAGCACCTTCGGACCAATGGCAGACCAGAAGGGGCTATATCAGGCAGCTTCCCCCTGAGGGAGGGGCCTGATCGTTGTGTTTCCTTGCACACTAGGCCCTGCTTCCTTCTGTGCTCTCTTCAGCCTCTCGGTTCCATCCGCGGTGTTTCCTGCAGCAACCTCGCAGCCCTGTCTCCCGTGTTCCCTGCAGTATACTTCAGTCCTGCTCCAGCGTACCTGTTCCTGCCTACTCCAGTCCTGTTCCTGTGTCCCAGTTCCATCCTACTCCAGTCCTGCCTTCGGTGTTCCTGCTCCATCCAGCTATCCACACTCCTACAGTCCTACTCCAGTCTTGTCTCCTGTGTTCCGCTCCAGGCACCTCTCCATATTCCAGCCTTACAGTCTACGCTTCAGTCCCACACTCCTACTCCAGTCCATTCTGAGCCGCCCCTTTCGGTACCGGCTACCGTGATACTCGAACCCCTGGGCCTGCTCCTAACGGTCCCTGTATAAGGGTCGGTTCCACCTGGCAGCTCGCCCGGGGCCCCTCGGTGCCCTCCCCTCCAGGCCTTTTATCTGCTTAATTGAGAATGACATAACGAAGGGATTGCCCACACCTGTCCATGAAATAGCCTTGGAGTCAATTGTCCAATTACTTTTGGTCCCTTTAAAAACAGGGTGCACATGTTAAGGAGCTGAAACTCCTAAACTCTTCATCCAATTTTAATGTGGATACCCTCAAATGAAAGCTGAAAGTCTGAACTTCAACTACATCTGAATTGTTTTGTTTAAAATTCATTGTGGTAATGTCTAGAACCAAAATTAGAAAAATGTCCAAATATATATGGACCTAACTGTATTTGTGGGGTTGATGTCACCTTTTGATTGTCAGGTGACATCAAGCCCACAGGTGAGTAATGGAGAGGCATCTATAAAACACCTAACCATTAGTAACCCCATAGTGATATTGTATAAAAACACACACACAATAAAGTCCTTTTATTTGAAATAATGACAGATTCCTTTAATAAACTTAATTAAACCATACCTACCGATCTCCTAATCCACCAAAGCAGTCTCCTGCTGCAAAAATAAAATAAACCACAAATATTCCTCACCTGGCTGCCGAGAAGGTAATCCATAATGTCCCACAACGATCCTGGTCACTTTGAGAGCAGTCACATCAGTGATGTGACTGCTCTCAAAGACAGCCACTGAGCTGCCGTGAGAGTTCACTGGAGTTCATCAGCTGATCAGCACCGGTGATCTCCCCTACGGCACCACTGCTGTGTAGGAAAGTTCTCACGCAGTGTTGCCGTAAGTGAGAGCACCGGAGCTGATGAAGTCCAGTGACCTCTCACGGCAGCTCAATGATACACTGACAGGAGGTAATCACTCCCGCTGTGTATCGTAAGCGGCCGGGTAGAGTGATCACATCTACACGTGAGCTCGCTGTGGTACACTCGGGATTACGTGGACTACGGCAGACAGGTGAGTATATGGTAGTTTATTGTTTTACATTATTTCTAGGAGATGAGGGCATCGGGGATTAGGTGTTAGGTAAGTATAATGTTTTTTGTTTTTTTTATAACTGTGAGCACAGGCACCGACTGGTGATACTAAATCTACCATCAGCGGCACCTGCTGTCACAAGAGATGTACCTGCATAGTAGAGCTAAGAGAGATGTCCCTTGGTGCAGACTTCAACACTGCATTTTGGGGAAGTGGAGAGCCGATCCTTCTCTGTCCTGACTTCATGGGCCACAGAGAACACATGGTGGGCCTCGAGTTCGACAACTCTAATCTAGAATAAGTTTTATTATTATCTGTGAGAATTTTTTATGACATCAGTATTTTAAAGAAAACTGGGCCTCCACATGTCAGCGCGGTCTCCTCCGCTGCCAGTTTCTGTTATTGTCAACAGCAGGGGTCCTCAAACTACAGCCCGCGGGTCACATGTGGCCCACCGTGGACTTTTGTCCCGTCCCCTGGGCTCGGCCGACATTGAACTTCTCTGCAGTTCAATGCCGGCGGACCCTGAAATCGCGGGCAGAACGAGGCACCGAGGAAAGCATTGCGCAGCCCTCGGTATGCAGCAAGCACACACAGACGACGTGATTGTCATCACGCCACCTGCGCGGCCTGCTATGCCTGTGCTGAAAGATGGAGATGAGTAGGCGCCTCTTCAGAGCAGCGGGGGACATAGGTGAGTACTGTTTTTCTTTTGTTTTGTTTTTTAACACCGGGTCCTATTGGGGACACTTACCTGCCTATTGGGGACCATTACCTGCCTATTAGGGACATTTCCCTGCCTATTGGGGACCTTTACCTGCCTGTTGGGGACATTTACCTGCCTATTGGGGACCTATGCTGTCTATTGGGGTCCTATGTTGCCTACTGAGGACCTATGCTGCCTATTGGGGAAATTTACCTGCCTATTGGGGACCTATGCTGCCTATTGGGACATATAACTGTCTATTGGGGACCTGTGCTGCCTATTGGGGACATTTACCTGCCTATTGGGGACCTATGCTGCCTATTAGGGACATTTACCTGCCTATTGGGGACCTATGCTGTCTATTGTGGACCTATGCTGTCTGTTGGGGTCCTATGCTGCCTATTTTGGACATTTACCTGTCTATTGGGGACCTATGCTGCCTTTTGGGACATTTACCTGCCTATTGGGGACCAATGCTGCCTATTAGGACATTTACCTGCTTATTGGGGACCTATGCTGCCTATTGAGGACCTATGCTGCCTATTGGGGACATATGCTGCCTATTGGGAAATTTACCTGCCTATTAGAGACCTATGCTGCCTATTGGGGACATATGCTGCCTATTGGGACATTTACCTACCTATTAGGGACCTATGCTGTCTATTGGGACATTTACCTGCCTATTAGGGACCAATGCTGCCTATTGGGGGCATTTACCTGCCTACTGGGACCTATGCTGCCTATTGGGGATTCTTCACACCACACCAGTCTGAGCCTGAGGTTAAAGTGGAGCTCCACCAATATGGGCACTGATGAGGCTGCATTGATCAGATGGCATTGATGGGCAGTGCAGTTTGTATGTCTCTGTGTGGGCAATTTTATTGCTGGTATATTGTTTTTGTAGCGCTGTATATATATTGGTATTTTACTAATAGCAATTTGGAATTCCTAGGAAACAATGATATCAAGAAAGAGAAAAATTGCTTAACTTTTTATGACTAGCAGTGAAAAAATATGGAACCGAACATTGACCATCTCATTAGCCAAAAGCAGGCCCATAGTTCCCATTGAAATACTGGTAAGTTTGTTGATTTAACTTTACTTGTTCTTTACTTTAAATATTGTATTTGCTCCTGTTTTGTTTTTTTACTTCAAAATAAGATATGTGCAGTGTGCATAGGAATTTGTTCATCGTTTTTTTAAACTATATTCCGGCCCTCCAATGGTCCGAGGAACCTTGAACTGGCCCCCTGTTTAAAAAGATTGAGGACCCCTGGTCAACAGTATTAATGCCACATTGACAGTGCTACTACAGCCAATCAATTAGCTCAGCGGCTCTGCTCAAGTTGACAACATGAACCACTGAGCTTACAAGATAATTCGAATAGATCAAGGGAGCATCAGCCAAGAATTATATCAATCAACGTTATTAGAAAAATACTTAAAACACATGAAGATATATATCCAAAAAAACTGCCCAACAGACACATATACCAAATATGTAAACAACTAATGTAACCTCTGTAGACAGTAAATATCAAAGAATCTCAAAATACATATTGCTCCAACATGGATATAGGGGAAAAGTACCACAAATTACATGTGAGTCAATAATATAACCACTGCTGTAAATATAGAGCAACAGTGGCCTATAGGTTGCTGGCCAGTAAAAGGTTACATCCTGAAACAGTGTCAGCCAAACTGGAGTGTATGACCAAGCATCACATACTAAATAAGGCAGATGCCCCTAGTAAAACAGTAAAAGATGTGCAAATCTGTTAGGGCAGTGCAGCCCCCGATGCGCGTTTCACATTTAGCTTCTTCCTTGGGGGGTTTCCACCTTCCCGGATCCAGAAAAATCGTGGCCATCTGAAGGACCATTTGGCTTACAGCTTGACGAGCGAACTTATCCCCAAAGAGGTCCCTCACCAACTTGCCTTTCTGGGGTTTCCCATTGGTTTGGCTCTAATTGGACCAAATTATTAGGGAGGTCACTGGAGGGACGAGCTCTCTCCTTCCTCAGGCTAAACCTCGTCATTCTCCAGTGTTTTTTCCTCAGCGTGACTCGTCGGGGATCTAAGATTGAGTCCATCCTTGTCTTTAAAGGAAGAAATCTCTTCGTTCAGGATTTGCTTTCTGGGAACTGCATGTTTTTTCTTTTGTTCCATGAAGCCTTTATCCAGGTACTGATTTCTTCAGGGCTTTGGAGATTCCTGTGTTTTTTTTTTGCGAGGTATGGTTCCATTTTCTTTTTCATTTTATAGCTTTCCCTTTCAGGCTTTCAACCCTGTGGCAGCGGTTGTGCACTGTCTGTGGATCAAAGGTTCAGTGTCCATCATTCTTAATTCCATCATTTCTTCCGGCTCGGACTTATCCTTCATAGCGCTCTCTCATCAGGCTACCTGGCCAGAGCGACAGTGTCTATCAGGCTAACGCTGCCCTTCCCCCCCTTTTTTCGGTGAATCCGGTCAGCAATCGTAGGTTTACCAGGTCAGAAAAGACCGCATTCTTCTAGGTTTAGATGCACTCTGCCCGGGCAGTGTGCACCTCCTGGCGGTACTCTTAGAGCCTCCACCAGGCACCTCTGCATAGCGACGATCTGTCCTCCACATGTCCACAAGGTCTCTCTGAGCCCATGCCTAGGTTCGGTGGATGCCGGCTTGGGTAGAAAGACCTTGCAGGTGACGATGGTAAGTTCTTCGTCCCGATTGGAGTTGTCTGCTGTTCCCTCCCCTTGGGTACTGCTTTGAGACGTTCCATGGTTTTCTGTGTCCCCCAATGAAGCGATAGAGAAAACAGGATTTTTAGTTGCTTACCGTAAAATCAGTTTCTTGGAGCCTTCATTTGGGGACACAGCATCCTCCCAAGTTGAACAGCTGTTTATTGTATTATACTGTTACAGTTTGAGTTTGTGTTTATTTCTCTTTTATTTGTTGCTTCTCCTACTGCTTTCTCACAAACTGAATATCCTAGTTCCAGTCGGTGGGGTGTACACTGCAGAGGAAGAGCTAACATTTTTCTGCATAGTGTCAGCCTCCTAGTGGCAGCATAGCATACACCCCATGGTTTCCTGTGTACCCCAATGAAGGCTCAGAGAAACAGATTTTACGGTAAGCAACCAAAAATCCTGTGTTTTTTTTCTCATTAATGTAAACTCTGCACCCCATCTTGACTGGAAAAAAAAACAAAATGTAGAAATTTTTGCAAATGTAATAAAAAAAGTTGAAATATCACAGTCATAAGTATTCAGACCCTTTGCTCAGATACTCATATTTAAGTCACATGCTGTCCATTTCCTTTTGATCCTCCTTGAGATGGTTCTACTCCGTCATAGGAGTCCAGCAGTGTTTAACTAAACTGATAGGACTTGATTTGTAAATTTACACACCTGTCTGTATAAGACCTCACAGTCCATGTCAGACCAAATGAAAATCATGAGGTCAAAGGAACTGGCCAAGGAGCTCAGAGACAGAATTGTGGAAAGGCACAGATCTGGAAAAGATTACAAAAGAATTTCTGCAGTACTCAAGGTTCCTAAGAGCACAGAAGTTTTCCTAGACCTGGCCTTCCAGCCAAACTGAACAATCGTGAGAGAAGAGCCTTGGTGAGAGAGTCAAAGAAGAACCCCAAGATCACTGGGGTTGAGCTCCACAGATGCAGTAGAGAAATGGGAGAAAGGTCAACTATCACTGCAGCCCTCCACCAGTCAGGCCTTTATGGCAGAGTGGCCCAACGGAAGCCTCTCCTCAGTGCAAGACATATGAAAGCCCGCATAGAGTTTGCTAAAATACACATGAAGGACACCCAGACTATGAGAAATAAGATTCTCTGGTCTGATGAGATGAAGATAGAATTATCACCAAAAAGTTCTAAGGGGTATGTGTGGAGAAAACCAGGCACTGCTCATCACCTGCCCAATACAATTTCAACAATGAAACATGATGGTGGCAGCATCACGCTATGGGGGTGTTTTTTCAGCTGCAGGGACAGGACAACTGGTTGCAATTGAAGGAAACATGAATGCGACCAAGTACAGAGATATCCTGGATGAAAACCTCTTCCAGAGTGTTCTGGACCTCAGACTTGGCTGAAGGTTCACCTTCCAACAAGACAATGACTAAAATAACAAAGGAGTGGCTTCAGAACGCTGTGACCATTCTTGACTGGCCCAGATAGAGCCCTGACCTAAACCCAATTGAGCATCTCTGGAGAGACCTGAAAATGGCTGTCCACCAACATTCACCATCCAACCTGACGAAACTGGAGAGGATCTGCAAGGAAGAATGGCAGAGGATCCCCAAATCCAGGTGTGAAAAACTTGTTGCATCATTCCAAAGAAGACTCATGGCGGTACTAGCTCAAAAGGGTGCTTCTACTCAATACTGAGCAAAGCGCCTGAATACTTATGACCATATGATATTTCAGTTTTTCTTTTTTAATAAATTTGCAAAAATTTCTTCATTTCTGTGTTTTTTTTTCAGTCAAGATGGGGTGCAGAGTGTTCATTAAGGAGGAAAGAAATCAACTTTTTTGAATTTACCAAATGGCTGCAATGAAACAGAGTGAAAAATTTAACAGGGGTCCACTGTACATCTCCGATTCCTACACGTGGAATATACACTGCTCAAAAAAAATAAAGGAAACACTCAAATAATACATCCTAGATCTGAATGAATGAAATATTCTCATTGAATACTTTGTTCTATACAAAGTTGAATGTGCCGACAACAAAATCACACAAAAATCATCATTGGAAATCAAATTTATTAACCAATGGAGGCCTGGATTTGGAGTCACACACAAAATTAAAGTGGAATGTAATGTCCTTAAAACAAGTCAAAATGAGACTCAGTATTGTGTGTGGCCTCCACGTGGCTGTATGACCTCCCTACTATACAACGCCTGGGCATGCTCCTGATGAGGCAGCAGATGGTCTCTTGAGGGATCTCCTCCCAGACCTGGACTAAAGCATCCGCCAACTCCTGGACAGTCTGTGGTGCAACATCACGTTGGTGGATGGAGCAAGACATGATGTTCCAAATGTGCTCAATTGGATTCAGGTCTGGGGAACGGGCGGGCGAATCCATAGCTTCAATGCCTTCATCTTGCAGGAACCGCTGACACACTCCAGCCACATGAGGTCTGGCATTGTCCTGCATTAGGAGGAACCCAGGGCCAACCGCACCAGCATATGGTCTCACAAGGGGTCTGAGGATCTCATTTCGGTACCCAATGGCAGTCAGGCTACCTCTGGCGAGCACATGGAGGGCTGTGCGGCCCTCCAAAGAAATGCCACCCCACACCATTAGTGACCCACTGCCAAACAGGTCATGCTGAAGGATGTTGCAGGCAGATCGCTCTCCACAGCGTCTCCAGACTCTGTCATGTTTGTCACATGTGCTCAATGTGAACCTGCTTTCATCTGTGAAAAGCACAGGGCGCCAGTGTGTGAGCACAACCCGCATCTGTGGCAGTCAGACCCTCAGACCATCCTTATGGAGTCGGTGTCTAACCGTTTGTGCAAACACATGCACATTTGTGGCCTGCTGGAGGTCATTTTGCAGGGCACTGGCAGTGCTCCTCCTGTTCCTCCTTGCATAAAGACAGAGGTAGCGATCCTGCTGCTGGGTTGTTGCCCTCCTACGGCCCCCTCCACGTCTCCTGGTGTACTGGCCTGTCTCCTGGTAGCGCCTCCAGCCTCTGGACACTATGCTGACAGACACAACAAACCTTCTCGCCAAAGCTCGCATTGATGTGCCATCCTGGATGAGCTGCACTACCTGAGCCACTTGTGTGGGTTGTAGAGTCTGTCTCATGCTACCAAAAAGTGTGAAAGCACAACCAACATTCAAAAGGACCAAAACATCAGTCAGAAAGCATTGATACTGAGATGTGGTCTGTGGTCCCCACCTGCAGAACCACTCCTTTATTGAGTGTGTCTTGATAATTGCCAATAATTTCATCTGTCGTCTATTCCATTTGCACAACAGCATGTGAAATTGATTGTCAATCAGTGTTGCTTCCTAAGTGGACAGTTTGATTTCACAGAAGTTTTATTTACTTGGAGTTATATTCTAAGTGTTCCCTTTATTTTTTTGAGCAGTGTATGTATACCCCGTTGTGGTCACTGCAAAATCCACAATAAAAAAATAAGAACTACTCACTGCCACCACCAATCGTTTGTACAGGCAGATTGGACACATGGGTTCTGGTAGCGTATGTCTTTCAGGAGTGTGGTTTACAGAACAAAAGGAATAAAAATATAAAATTTTATATTTAATCCAGAACAATAGGCAGCTTGTTAAAAAAATATATCTATACACACACACACACACAAGATTTGACAAGGGGGACAAAACAATGCAGCACATTCAACTTCATAAAATGAGCAGCATTAATAAAAGAAACTTACTAAACACTGGTCACAGAGATGACTCAGAGATTAGCAAATGAGAGCACTTGGTTGGAGACATCCAGTGAACATGGATCATGCATACACTGATATGTATCTCTCTGTATGGAACCCAGTTTATAATTCACATTCTCCTTTTAATAGCACACACCTCCCCTTAATGACTCATAACAGGGCTAATCATGGGATGTGGCTTTAGTTTCATGAAATTATGATATTCTCAACATTCACAATATCTTCACTCCTGACGATCACAGGCATTCGATATCGCCATCATATTTTTTGAGATTTTACCATTCGTAGATAGGAAACACTGCATAGGTGTTGTCGGCGATCTGGCCACTATTGGTTATGAAAAAATATGCAGATTCTCCCCCATTAGTCCTGAATTTGAAGATGTATGTCCCATTAATAGCGGATCTATACGAACCCGAATATTCATGACTGCACATTGGAGACACAAAGTCTGAGGAAAGTTCTTTCATCCTAGCAGCTGATCCTGAAGAAGAGCCTACTGCTCTTCCCTTAATCAAACAAACCTCAGACTTCATGCCCATTCCCAGAAAATATACCAGTCTTAATCACCTGTCCATACCAGGGAATCTGGGCTTCAAAAGGAGTTTTAATTAGTTTTGTCCCAACTTAGATGCCACCGATTTCCTTTTATCCCATATGTCAACTGTGTAATTCTGCTTCGAGGAGGCTCTTAGAGTGGAAGCTTTATCTCCTTGAAATTTTGTGCGAGAGGAGTGGGACCTGTTTTATGGATCTTAGGGGACTTTATTTTTTTTTATTACAATGTACATTGTATGTAGTGTCCCTGCCTTTGATGTGGACCTCTTTCCCAGCGGCATTTAAACACACGAGGGCCAAAAGCGCATCACATAACCCACGCATCTGCACCCGTCACATGATCGCAGGGCGCTGATAGATTGTCATGACAGCCTAGGTTCTGCAGAAGACCCCTGTGCCTGTCATTGTGAATCTCCTGTGAACACCAGCTGGTGGCTGGGGTTCATAGAAGATCATTATTTTCGCTATAGATCGCAGTGCCGAAGCACTGCTATGTATAGCACAGGCGATTGGACGATCACAGCTTCAAGTCTCCTAAGGGGACTATTAACCCCTTAACGACCGCTGATACGCCTTTTAACGGCGGCAGTTAAAGGTACTTATGTCTCAGCGCCGCTTTTTAACGGTGCTGAGAAATAAGTGTCTAGCGCCCCCCCCAGAGTTGGAATTTCCTTGGGGTCTCGGCTACTGGAGGTAGCTGAGACCTCAGAGAACATGATTCAGGTTGGTTTTTACCAACCCCAGTGTTGCAATTGCCGTTAGTAATGGAATAATGGTGACTACAAAAAAAAGGTCTTATTTCCCATTTAATTTCTCCTCTGATGTGCGATCAGAGAAATGGGGTTCTGATCCCCCCCAATACTTTTGTTGTTCCTGCAACCCCCCGTGAAGGCCCCTGGGGCGCCAGTGTCTTCTTCCAGGAGAAAATGGCGGGCGCCTGCAAAGTGCGCCTGTCCAGATCTGCCGGCCGGCACCCGGCAACAATAGGAAATTTTTCCTATTGGTTAATTTTGATCACTGTGATAGACCCTATCACAGTGATCAAATCACCCCCCTTTATCACCCATTAACTAAAAATGATAAAATAAAAGAAATGTATTTATTTCCATTTTTCCATTAGGGTTAGATGGGTTGGGCTACAGTTAGGGTTGGGGCTAAAGTTAGGATTGGGATTAGGGGTGTGTTAGGTTTGTGTTTAGGGTTGGGATTAGGGTTTGAGTTAGAATTGGGAGGGTTTCCTCTGTTTAGGTACATCAGGGGGTTTCCAAACTCAACATGGCGCCAGTATTGATTTCAGCCAAATTTGCGTTCAAAAACTTAAAAGGTGCTCCCTCCCTTCTGAGCCCTGCCATGCACCCACACAGTGGCTTTCTCTATTGGCGTACGCAGGAGAAATTGTACAACAAATTTTGTGGTCCATTTTCTCTTGATACCCCTGTGAAAATAAAAAAAGTTTGGTTCCAAAGTAATTTTTTTGTGAAAAAAGTAAAATGTTAATTTTTTTCCTCCACATTGCTTTAGTTTTCGTGAAGTGCCTGAAGGGTTAATTAACTTCTTGAATGTGGTTTTATGCACCTTGGAGGGTTACAGTTTTTAGAATGGTGTCACTTTTGGGCATTTTCTGTTATATTGACCCCCCAAACACACTTCAAATGTGAGATGGTCCCTAAAAAAAAAAAATTTTGTACATTTTGTTGGAAAAATGAGAAATTGCTAGTCAACTTTTAACCCTTAGCGTCCTAACAAAAAATAATGTTTCCAAAATAGTGCTAATGTAAGGCTGGTTTCACATTAGCGTTTGGAGGCGCAGCGGACGCTCGCCATGAAGCTCCGCCCCTGCAATGCCTCCTCCGTTCAGCTCCGCCTATGGGCGCATGCGTACCCTATCTTTAGCATTGGGTATGCAGGCCGTGCGCAGGTATGCTTTTGCCACCGCATGCGTCCTTTTGGTGGTGTGGTGACCTGCGCCAAATGTAACGTGTTGCATTTTGGTGCGCTCGCCGCACCGTCAAAAGGACGCATTCGGCGGCAAAAGCATACCTGCGCACAGCCTCCGTACCCAATGCTAAAGATAGGGTATGCAGGCTGCATGCGCCCATAGGCGGAGCTGACCGGAGGAGGCGCGGCAGGGGGCAGAGCTTCACGGTGAGCGTCCGCTGCCCCTCCAAACATTAATGTGAAACCAGCCTAAAGTAGACATGTGGAAAATGTTATTTATTAACTATTTTGTGGCATATGACTGATTTAAGAGCACAAAAATTAAAAGTTTGAAAGTTGCAAAACGTTAGAAATTTTTGCCAAATTTCCTTTTTTTCATAAATAAACGCAGGTCATACCGAATACATTTTACCACTAACATGAAATACAATATGTCACGAAAAAACACTCTCAGAATCAGTGGGATCTGTTGAAGCATTTGAGAGCTATAACCTCATAAAATGACAGTGGTCAGAATTGTAAAAGTTATCTTGGTCATTAAGTACAAATTGGCTGTCACTAATCGGTTAAATAAAGTAAAGAAAAAAAAAAAAAATCAAATTACCACCCTTTAAAAATAAAACAAAAAAATATTGGCATTGCAGAGTTCAAAAATGTCCCGATCTACCTATTGGATTAATTTATTTTAAATTTTGATAAACAGCATAAGGAGAGAAAAAAACAAACTCTCGAATTATGCTTTTTTTGGCCTTTGCAACATCAACATTGAAATAAAATGCAATAAGGTGATCAAAACATCATATCTACCCCTAAATGATATCAATAAAAACGTCAGCTCAGGATGCAAAAAATAGGTTCTCGCAAAGCCCCAGATTCCGAAAAAATGAGAACGTTACAGGTTTCAGAAAATGGCAACAGAAACAATTTTGTTTTCACAATCTAAGTAAAAAACAAACAAAAAAAAAACACTATACATGTTTGGTACCTGTGAACTTGTACTGAAATTGAGAATCATAAGGCCAGGCCAGTTTTAGAATTCTCCACTCAAGATTTTATGCAGAGACTTTAAAAAATAAGGAAATTACCTGTATATGCTGGGTAAATTCTATACCATTTGCATACTATACATTTTGAGAATAGGAAACCTATTCCTTTCAATATTCCAGGCTTATGTAAGATTCATATACTCAACTTTCATGGTCCATGTACAGACCACAAAATCCAGACCAGCCACGGGTCTCACCCAAACTTACCTTCAGATATTATTATAGTGTTGTTGAGTTTGGATCTGGAGACTCGTGGTTGGTGCAGACATCATGTTCTGTACTCAGATCATGAAAGTCAGAGGTGTAAAACCGACATTATGGTATGTTGTGTATCACATGAAGGTGTCATCGCCACATAATGTGGGCCGTTCTGAGACGTTGTGCCTGTTCCAAATTAAAATTGAAATACGTGCACGGAAGACCTACGCTGATACGTTGAGCATCAAAGCAGATCCCTCTATATTGACTCATTTGGTCAGTCTTTATATAGTTTATTAGTATTCAAACATTGTAACAATATAATTGGCTCAGCTTATCTCTAAATATATGCTGGCATTAGCATACATCCTAATTGGCTAAGTTAACATTATTGACACCCAGCTTTTGGGTCTAAGTGTTGTACTTAACAGAAAAACTAAACTAAGCGGAGGAGGGGGTATCTCTGTTTTTAGGTAGACATTCCTGAGACCCCCTTATCTGATCAAACTATGGGTACCGTTACACCTAGCGATGCACCAGCGATCCCGACCAGCGATATGACGCGGTCAGGATCGCTGGTGAATCGCTGGGTGGTCGCTAGTGAGCTGCCACACAGGCAGATCTCAACAGCGACATCGCTGGGGACGGGGGTCGTTACTTACCTGTCAGACGCGGCGATCCTGCATCCTCCCGCCCGGCTCCACGCGTCGCTCATCGGCACCACAGGAAGCGCCGCAGGAAGTGACCGACGAGGAATGGTCCAGGAGCTTCTCGCGTGATCAGCGATAACCAGCGGGGGAGCCGGTCGGAGGTAAGTATCACATGCAGTGATATCGCTAGCAATATCGCTGCAACGTCACAAAATCGGTGACTTTACAGCGATATTGCTAGCGATATCGCAGTATGTAACGGGGGCTTAGGTCTTGTAAGGAAAGCAATGCATGTAGAAGTTGAGTCAGGATAGATAAATCCTGCTCTCACAAAGGGATAAGAAAACCATATATGAGTGTTATGTATGAAAACTAGTAATGTTCTCTATATCAGTGGATGTAGACATAGTAGTGTTTATTATGGGTATATACACTCTGCTACCAATAATGTTTGCTACAGGTAGAAGCCATGCATGGTACCCAAATCAAATATTTGTGTTAAGAAAAAAAAATTACATCGTACCAACTAGAAGCAAATGGCATCTTAATACAATCAGCAGCTCTGATTATTACATTACGGCCTCTCTGGCAGTCAGGCGTCACAGAGAAGAGCATCATCAGGCTTCTCAGGAAGCTTGTTAGTGATAATTTCTCCTCCAGAGAGCGGCTTATTGTTTCAGAGTCCAGACTCATATTCTGCAGCAGAGCAAGCCGTGCCATACATATAGCCATCATGTACATCCCTGTGCCATGCATGAATTAATAAAACTAGAATTGCAAAATGAAAGCAGAAGAACCATCAGTAAACGAAGAGCCGGACAGACAAAGATGTCACTTTTGACTGTGCAACACACAACATGGAAAGCCAAAGCTGACATTCTTCATACGCTTTTGATGCAATTAATCTTGTAAAAATGTATCTTAGTTTGGCACATAATTATGCATCTTTTCTCATTATCTTTTGCAGGGCAAGTTGTATTTATAAATGCCACATACATATGATGGATATCATTAGTAAGGATTGAGTGGAGTAAACACTGATGTATCGGCTTTTTTTTTTTTTTTTTTAATTAATTTGTTTTTGTGTTTTATACATTTTTACTGTCATGTTAATGGAATAAAAAAATTTGGATTTTTTTTTTCCACAGTTTGTTTCGTGGGTCTTTTTAATGCTTTTTTTTTTATAGACAGAACAAAAACAAACAGCAAATGGCATTAGGGTTTACATTTTTTTTTCTTTCTCTGTGTTCACGGTCTAGTATAATTAATGTGATCATTTAGTTATACAGGTCATTAAAGATGTAGCAATAACAATGTGTACAGGTTGATTAAAAAAAAATTTCCTGTACATCTCATGGGATGAGTGGTCATGTAAGGGTAAGCCTATACAACAAATATGGCCTTGACAGCACATTAGACTTTTCATAGCTTTCTTGTCCCAGATGCAGTACCCTCGGGCTTGCAATGGGATTCCATTCACTTGTTTTGCACTGCAATGTAACAGCAACACATAGCGATCTTTGACCAAGAAAATGGTGGTATGGCCAAAGTTACCATGTACACCCAGTCTTAATCTCGAGAGATAGTAAAGAGCAACCGTGTTTTAATTAGTACTCCTTAAGTCAATAGCACACATGAAAATAAGCCAAGTTGTAATAAATCTTAATAGAGAAATCTGCTTCTTTCTCCACCATGCCCGATTTTCAGTCTCAAAATTCTCAGGTAACATCTGTATTCATTGAAATGATAGTAAAACAGACACCCTGACAAAGCAATAGCGAAACACGCGTTGTAGTGGTGCGAGGGGGATGTGATGTGTCTTCCTGGTCAGTGCACCTTATAATTGTTAGTAATTATGTATAATTATCCAACAATTATGGCACATCCTTCCCCCTCATTTTATCCCCCAACCCCCCCTTTTAATCTTCCCTTTGTATGTTTTTTTAACCATTATTGTGTCATTTGTTTTCAAATAAAGTATTTATATTATACCATTGCCTTTTTGAATACATATTGTAGGTTTAGACTTCGGGTTTCTGATATAAAAAAAGAAAAGTACAAAATTTGGTGCATGTCAGTTTGTACATATCTGTTTATATAACTGCCTTGTAATGTTTTCATTTCCTGTTCTGTCTAGATGTCACTGTATCCCAGAATCCCAAGAGGAGGAAGTTCACCGACCGCCAAGTGATGCGTGTCTCAATATAGAAACTGCTGCTGGTACCAACCTATTGCGTGGTACCACCAGCAGAACACCTTCGCAACACACACAGCGAATTCCGCGCAGGCGCAGTGAATCATTCTGCTGATCCCAACGGCAGATGCGCGACGTGTCTACAAGCAGAGGAAGCCAGTCACATTTAAGGGGTTTTCCCACGAGCGAAAGTTCATTCTAAAAATTGTCTGTCTGACCGTGTAAGGAGCATACCACATCTCCTGGGCAGGGGAGGAAGCAAAAGACAATACTGACATTACAGAAGGGGATCACAGAGGATTCATTGTGTGAGGTAAAATATTTCACTGACTGTTTTTAAATATTTTACCTTTTGAAGTACAGTATTCAGATGTACGGGACATCTTGTTCTCAAAGACTCCATTTTTGTGCTTGCGACGCCATTTTGTTGTTTACGAGTTAAATTTTGTAATAAAACCAGACTGTCCCAGTCCGAACAAGATACGAGACCCTGAAGAATGTGCTATTGTTCTATTCTCTATGCTACGTAGATGTGGACATATATGTAGTTTCCAGTTTTCTTGCAATACTATTGGCTTCTAAAGTAAATGTGTCACGACGATGTTATTGGTAGCTATGTACTTTGCATAATTAAGCAAAATACTATAAAAAAGGTGACATAATAAAACGGGGTTAGCGATCTCCTTTGATCCTCCCATACAGAGACACATCTCCGTCTGGTCATTCCAGTTGCTAGCAACACTCTGTGGATTAATTTGGAAATCACTTGGTCAACCGTGAAGGGTTAATTTAGCCCTCCCTCAATAGCCTCACAAAATGTATACTCTGCGATCTCCTGCTGTTATATCAGTATTGTCTTTTGCTTCCTCCCTTGCCCAAGAGCTGTTGTATGTTCTGTACATGGTCAGACACAGGGGTGAGACAGCTAAAACAGGACAGCACACGAGGGGAGGGGAGAACACAGCACAGGAAGGAGAGGCACAGCAGCAGACAAGGGGGATAGCACATGGGGTAGATATGTCAAAGAAGAGAGCACATGGAGAGAGGGGATAGGTGGGTGAGCACATGGGGGGGGGGAAAGAAGACTCAACGCCACAATACCGCCCTCCCGATGTGATAGCATCTGGCCTCAAATTAGTAATATATATACCGTATATACTTGTGTATAAGCCGAGATTTTCAGCACATTTTTTTGTGCTGAACTGCCTCCTTGGCTTATACACGAGTGTGCAGAAACCAGCGGGGGAGGGGGCTGGGACATCATACTCACCCCCCTGTGCCATTGCTGAACGTCCCCTGCATCCTCCGTTGTCCCAGGGCTGGCAGCTTCTTCCTGCGTTGAGTGGTCACATGGTACCACTCATTAAGGTCATGAATATGGATGCAACTCCACTCCCATAGGCGTGGCGTCCATATTCATGACCTTAATGAACGGTATCACGTGACCACTCAACACAGGAAGAAGCTGCTGCACCAGGACAAAGGAGTATGCAGGGACGTTCAGTGATGGCACAGCAGGGAGTATGGACGGAGGGAGCATGGAGCAGGATGGGGGCACACAGGACAGGGGAAGCAGAGGACAGGGAAGCACGGGGGGAGCACGGAGCAGGATTGGGGAGCACAAATGATGATGGGGTAGCACTGAGGACAGGTAGCTGAGCCATACAGAGGATGGGATGGGGGAGCCGAGCCATGCATACTGGGAGGGGGGAGAGCCACACAGAGCAGGACAGAGATGAGGGGACAATGTACATCCGGCTTATACTCGAGTCAATAAGCTTACCCAGTTTTCTTTGGCAAAATTAGGGGGCCCCGGCTTATACTTGAGTATATACACAGTGAATGTATGTATTATATTCAGAACAACAAAAGTTATGATACATTATAGTGAAAACTTATGTGAGCTCAAAGCACGATTAGACTTCAGTTTGTGGCTGCACAAAGTACTCAAAAATGTACAAAATTTAGTAAAAGGGGTGCCTCTTAATAAATATGGCACAGCCGTTTGTTTTAAACAAAGGCTTACTATAAAGGGGTACATTTTAGTTTCATACACCAGTCTATGGCAGTGTTTCCACAGTGAATTTTTGGCAAGATCTTGACGCTGCGTATTTTCGCTGCAGCAAACGCAGCATCTTACATTTCCAGCAAATTCGATGGGATTTATAGAAATCTCAGGCACACTGTGCTTTTTTTTTCCTATTCACTTAATTTTAAATGTGCAGATTTCCCCATAGACTTGTATTAGATGCAGAACATCCACAGGTAAAAAAAAGCATTTCATGTAATTCGCACATGACTGCGTCAGTAATTTTTTTTTTTTTTTTTGGTTAAGAGAGACCAAAACTGCAGTGTCCAAAACGCAGTGAAAACAAATAGTAACCTGGCTTACTTATCTGCAGAAACGTTGCAGTAACCTGAAACATCAAAACAACCAAATGCTCATTTTTTTTTAGGAACGTAACCTTAAAGCCAAAGCCACTTTCAAGCAGTGCAAAATTTATTGGTATACTGTATTCACATTCAAGTAAAAATTAGAAGTGCATTATTAAAAAATTAGAAAAAAAAGTTTCTTCTTTTTAAGTCACACTCCTGTTTTTATTGGCAAACAGATGAAAAATACTGACCAAATCTGCACTCTCGGTTAGGTGGACTATGGCCTCATTCATACGATCGTGTACCTTTTTTTTTTTTTTTTTAAAGATATAACACGTAACAATTATAGTCTATAGTGCTATGCACATGTCAGTGTTTTTTCTTGGACCATGTGTTAATGCAAAACTCGTGAAGACATACCTTTAGTTTCAGGTATCACGGATGAAAAAGGGCCAATACAAGGCTATGGGTCCGTGGGAAAAAAAAAAAAATATATATAATATGTGCAGTGCACGGATGCCAGCGTTTCATCAGTGTGCCGTCAGTATTTAACACTGCACAGCATAATAGAAGCTTTGTAATTTATTTACCCATCCATCCAAGAAAACCACTGACACAAATGGTAAAGACGGACACCAGACCAAATACTGATGACACACTGATCCATGACATCTTTACCATTTATTTTTATGTACGTAAAAAAAAAACCTCACAGTCATTACGCTTCAGTACATACTCTACAGAGTCTTAACACCACAATTTAATTCTGGGTGCAGAGGGAACAGGCAGGTCTGAAGATGCCTGATGCTAACACCTTGCATGTGTGAGCGTTTATTGCAAAGCTTATTACAAGGCATGCACTAATGTTAATTAACAGCTTCAATGATCAGACAATAACTAAGAATTTTTTTTTACTTCATTTTCAATAATAAGAATAGATCAGCAGATACCCTACAAAAAAATTACTTATGTCCTTTCCAGATTAAGGCTGTTTATTTCACTTCAATTAGATACATCTCCGATCATATACATAAAGTCTCATTCACATGCAAATGTCTGAGGCATTTTCTTATTTCTGTCAAAACTGGAGTATGTTCCACATAAAGTTAAAACCAGAAATTTACATACACTATATAAAAAGCCACATATGCATGTTTTTCTCAATATTTGACATGAGATCAGAATAAACTTCTCATTTTAAGTCAATTAGGATTACCATAATTAAGACTTGCCAAATGCCAGAATAATGAGAGAGACTGCTTTAAGGCATTTTTAATACTTACTGCAAAGTCAAAAGTTTAGATACATTAAGATTACTATGCCTTTAAAAAATTCTGGACTGCCAATATGCTGATGTCATGTGTTTGGAAGCTGCTGATAGGTGTCTCCAAGTCAGATTTGCCAAAGAATCTGTGGATGTATTTTAACGCACACCTGAAACAGCTGATTTCTTGAGACTTTCCCATGATGCTACACAAAAGAAGCAAAGATATAAGGAAGAGAATTGTGGACTTACACAAGTCTGGCTCATCCTTGGGTACAATTTCAAGATACTTGAAGGTGCCTTGTTCATATGTACAAACAATTATACGAAAGTACAAACAAGATGGGAATGTCCAGGCATCATACCGCTCAGGAAGGAGACGGGTTCTGTGTCCCAGAGATGAGCGTGCTTTGGTCCGACGTGTGCATATCAACCAAAAGACAAAAGCAAAAGACCTCGTGAAGATGATGGCAGAAGCTGGTAAGATTGTGTCAATATCCACAGTGAAATGAGTCCTGTATCAACATGGGCTGAAAGGTCACTCTGCCAGGAAGAAGCCATTACTTCAAAAGAAACATACAAAAAGCCAGATTAATGTTTGCAAATAAACACAGGAAAAGACCTTAATTTTTGGAGACATGTGGTCTGATGAAACTAAAATTGAACTTCTTGGGCATACTGACCACCATCATTACATTTGGAGGAAAAAGGGAGAAGCTTGGAAGCCTAAGAACACCATCCCAACTGTGAAACACGGGGGTGGCAGCATCATGTTGCATGTTTTTTTTGCTGCAGGAGGGACTGGTGCACTTCACAAAATAGATGGCATAATGAGAAAAGAATATTATGGGGCAATACTGAAGCAACATCTCAAGACATCAGCCAGGAAGGTAAAGCTTGGGCGGAAATGGGTCTTCCAAATGGATAATGACCCAAAGCAAACTGCCAAAATGGTAACAAAGTGGATTAAGGATAACAAAGGCAATGTTTTGGAGTGGCTATCACAAAGCCCGGATCGGATCTCAATCCTACTGAAAATTGATGGGAAAAGCTGAAAAGACATGTATGAGCAAGGCGACTTACAAACCTGGATCAGTTACACCAGTTTTGTCAGGAGGAATAGGCCCAAATTCCAAACAACTATTATGAAGAGAAGGCTGGTAGTGCAATAAGAGACTGCGCTGCTGTGGTAGAATTCAAGATATCTTTATTGCCAACGCATTTCCTGAGCCAGTCCCAGCTCACTTCATCAAGACATGCCCTGATGAAGTGAGCTGGGACTGGCTCAGGAAACGCGTTGGCAATAAAGATATCTTGAATTCTACCACAGCAGAGCAGTCTCTTATTGCACTACCAGCCTTCTCTTTGTACCAAGTCCTTGGACCTCGTGCAGACTGCTGCAGCTGTTTTATGCGATTATAGGTGTTGTGACTCTCACAACCCTATCAGGTGAGCCTAACACTTAGAATCATAGAATCGTAGAGTTGGAAGGGACCTCCTGGGCCATCTGGTCCAACCCCCTGCTCAAAGCAGGATTCGCTAAATCATCCCAGTCAGATGTCTGTCCAGCCTGTTTGAAGACTTCCATTGAAGGAGAACTCACCACTTCTCGTGGCAGCTTGTTCCACTCATTGATCACTCTGTCAAAAAGTTTTTTCTAATATCTAATCTGTGTCTCCTCCCATTCAGTTTCATCCCATTGCTTCTAGTCTTTCCTTGTGCAAATGAGAATAAAGTTGATCCTTCTACAATGTGACAGCCCTTTAGATATTTGAAGACCGCTATTAAGTCTTCTCTCAGTCTTCTCTTTTGCAAACTAAACATTCCCAAATCCTGCAACCTTTCCTCATAAGACAGGGTTTGCAGACCGGTCACCATTCTGGTCGCTCTTTTCTGAACTTGCTCCAGTTTGTTGATGTCTTTTTTAAAATGTGGTGCCCAAAACTGGACACAATATTCCAGATGAGGTCTGACCAAAGAGTAGAGGGAAATAATGACTTTACGTGATCTAGACTGTATGCTTCTGTTAATACATCCTAGAATTGCATTTGCCTTTTTTGCTGCTGCATCACACTGTTGACTCATATTCAGTCTGTGATCTATTAGTATACCCAAGTCTTTTTCACATGTGCTGTTGCTTAGCCCTATTCCTCCCATTCTGTATATGCTTTTTTCATTTTTATTGCCCAGATGTAGTACTTTGCATTTTTCCCTGTTAAAAACCATTCTGTTAGTTGCTGCCCACTTCTCCAGTTTATTTATATCTTTTTGAATCCTCTCTCTTCTCTAGTATTAGCTATCCCTCCTAGCTTTGTGTCATCAGCAAATTTAATCAGTTTACCCGCAATTCCTTCATCTAAATTATTGATAAAGATGTTGAACAATACAGGGCCCAGGACAGAGCCCTGTGGTACCCCACTTGAGACATTCTTCCAACTGGATGTGCAGCCATTTACGACCACTCTTTGGGTCCGATCACTAAGCCAGTTATGAATCCACCTAACAGTTGCCTTGCTGTGCACTCATCTACTTTCCATACAGACCTATGCATTGGAAGCGCCCTGTCTCCCCCTTTTCTTTAAACAAGTATTATGAGAAGCTTGTGGAAGGATATCCCAAACGTTTGGCCCAAGACATTCAGTTTAAGGGCAATGGTACCAAATACGAATGAAATGTATGTAAACTTTTTTTTTTTTTTACTTTGCAGTAATAAAAATGCCTTAAAACATTCTCGCGCTCTTACTATACAAGGATTTGGCAAATAATTATGATAATCCTAATTGACCTAAAATGGGAAAGGTTTATTCTAATTTCATGTCAGATATTGAGAAAAAAATGCATGTGTCTTATATAATGTATGTAAACTTCTGGTTTCAACTGTCGATCCCAACCATCTCACATTCAACCGGACTGTCCCAGTTTGAGGGCTCAGTCCCGCCATGCCGACACAACAGGGCTTTATCCTCGCTTCTATTACTCACCTCTCCCCGACGCCTTAATCGTTCTGTAGCTTCTCCTCTTTGGGTGCGGGACTGAATCTCTCACTGGACCAACATGAATTAATTATAATCTCACGTCTTCTCATATACTCATGCAGCAGCTCTAGCTTTGAGCCACAGCCCATAAACATAGGAGCATTTGGAAATCTTATAATGTATTTCAGGCAGTGAACCCAGAACCAGATTATTATACATGTACACTATATACAGTAGTGTTATTTCTTTGTACTTGTATACTGAGGTGAAGAAAGAGTTGAATTTTGTATACTTAATCTTTACTGCAGGCTCTGACTCCACAGGAAATTACGTACATACATTTGTACATAGTTGTGTATTTTTAACCTCTTCACCTTCATGACAGGACCAAATGTTAGAATTCTGACATGTCACTTTATGAGATAACTTTGGAACACTTCAACGGATCCTACGGATTCGGAGACTGTCTTCTCATGACATATTGTAACTTTATGATTAGTGGTAAAATTTGTTCGATAGGACTTGCGTTTGTGAAAGGAAATGGAAATTTGGTGAAAATGTAGCAGTTCTCAAACTTTTAATTTTATGCCCTTAAATCAGAATTATGTCACAAAATAGTTAAGAAATAACTTGCCACATCTCTACTTTAAAATCAGTACAATTTTTTTTTAATAATTTTTTTGTTACGAAGTTATGGATAAAAGTTGACCAGTGATTTCTCATTTTTGAAACAAAATTTACAATTTATTTTTTTTAAGGAACCACATTTAAAGTGACTGAGGGGGTCTATATTACAAGAAAATACCCCAAAAAGTGACATCATTCTAAAAACGGCACCCCTCAAGTGTTCAAAACCACATTCACAGGAAAAATTAACTTTTTTTCACAAGTTATTTTTTAGCCCCATTTTTTTTTCCACAAGGGTAACAGAAGAAACATAACCACAAAATTTGTTATGCAACTTCTCCTGTGTAGGCCAATACCCCATAAATCATTGAAAAACACTTTTGAGGCAAAGTGCAAAGCTTAGAAGGGAAGAAGCCATATTGGAATTGATATCGATAGCAGATTTAAGTGCAGGGAGAAGTGCGGGTACCGCTTCTGGCACTGAGTGCCGGCTGTCAGAACGTTTAAGTTCGGATTCGCTCATCTCTAATAAAAACACAAAGCCGTTTTGATGGACAACGTTCAAACTTTCCTATTCCAGCAAGAAGCAGTAAACATGGTTGGGTATAGATGTGCTATAACACAGGATCTGTGCTGTTTGTAAAGATAATGTGTCAGTACACCCATCATTGTTGAGGTCATCCAGGATAGAATTATGAGAAGGCTGAGAAAACTGATGTGAAAATTATGGCCCTCAGTCACCATCAGAACAACTTGTCGACGTGTTCTTAAAATTGCTTCACTTGAAGCCATACTAAGTGTGAGTTGTGCAAATTAAGAGGGGGGAATGAACAGAAGCATGTGACGTATTGCAATTGGCTTTGAGAAAACGGCACAGGCTTTTTAATTCCGGGAAGACACCTGTGTATCATGCAAACTATAGCTGTCTGCAGTGAAGGCCTCACATTAAGGCCCGCAATATGGTTGCGAAATTCAAAACTTTATTTTTTAAAATGACTAAATCGCCTAAAACAGGGTTGGGCACTTCATCTTGCCAAGAGACCACATGAGAGATCATGACTGTTGTTGAAGGTCAAACCAATAGACTGAAATCAATTCTGCTCAATAGTAATATATTACAATATAATTATCAATAACATAATTCTATCACTTAAAATTGAACAGAAATATGTATGCTGACATCCCCTTATATACTGCAAGAGCCCCCCGTAGCCTCCCCAAGTCCAGCACGAGACCCCTCCCCATGTCCAGCACGAGACCTCCCCCCGATTGCCTCCCCATGTCCAGCACTAGACTTCTCCCCCCATAGCCTCCCCCTGTCAAGCCAAACATCTCATACACACGGGGAAGGGGAGAAGGACCACTACATACTCACCTCTGCTTCTGTTCCTGTCTCCGGTGCACAGCTGATGCGCTGAAATCGTGTCATCTGTTTCACACGCTGATTGGTGGAGGAAGTGGCCAGGGCCCTTCCTCCAACAATGAAGCCAGCGCAGATGGGGACAGCAAGACACTGTTTTCCAGCCCCTTGACTGTCTTGGTCTGTGGGCTGGACTGGGACAGCCAGAGGGCTGGATGAGGCCCGTGGGCCACACTATTCCCAGGACTACCTTAAAAGATTTGGTTGTCCACATATGCGGGCAGCCACAGGCAACAGGTTTCAGACTGAAAAAAAAAAAATAAAAAAATTGTACAGTCATTACAAAACAAAATTGATAGCAAATTATCTTTTCTTTGCAATAAAAAAAATGAGTAAAAACAGTGAGTAAAATGATTCATCTCACAAAAAGAATCAGCCGTGATGTCTGTATACTCTTGCTTCCATCACCCCCAGTCCAGTAGCTGAGGAACATTTTATTTAAAAACTCATCCAAATGTGGAACTTATTATTCCAAGATCTATTGATTAAAATGAACTTTTGATTGTGGGAAAACCCCCTTAAGGGAGTTAAATTAAGCATACTGTGGCTTGTGCCAACTTCCCATGACTAAACGTGGCTTTTTAGAGGTACCAACAATTTTTCCAGGCCTTATGCCTTAGGCCTCTTTCAGACATCCGGTGTCAGGGGTCCGGCGGCCTGCGGCGAATAGCCGGGCCGCCGGATCCGGCCTGCAGCGGTGACACCGGATGTACATGCGGCCCCTGATGCGGCTTGGAGGACATTTAAAGGAGCCGCAGCACCGGGGGTCGAGAGAGCCAGCCGGAGAGAGATCGGGAGGCGAGAGAGCAGCCAGAGAGACAGCGGGGGACAAGAGAGCAGCCAAAGAGAGAGCGGGGGACGAGAGAGTAGCCGAAGAGAGCGGGGGACGAGAGAGCAGCCAGAGAGACAGCGGGGGACGAGAGAGCAGCCAGAGAGACAGAGGGGGACGAGAGAGCCAGCCAAAGAAAGGTATGGAGCGTATGGAGAGAGAGAGAGAGAGAGAGAGAGAGAGAGAGAGAGAGAGAGAGAGAGAGAGAGAAGGGGAGGGGAGGGGGAGAGAGAGAGAGAGATGCGCGCCGGGCACTTGTGGGGTTAAAACTCATAGTGCCCGGGCATGCGCAGTTGAAAAAACCGGTCCGGCGCTGCAAAAAAACGTTGCAGCCAACGTTTTTTGCAGACGCCGGACGGCGCATGTTTGCCGTATCCGGCAAAACCCGGAGGCGCCGCATGTCCATCCGGCATGATGCGGCGATCATTATATTCTATGTGAAAAATAGGTATTAGACCTACCGGTAATGATGTTTCCAGGAGTCCATCCTGACAGCACTATGGAGGACGTCCTCCTCCTCCTTACAGGGACAGGAAAGCACACGAGAGGTTAAAAGGCCATGTCCCACCCCCTTTCCCTCAGTGATTTGACAAGTACCACAAGGTGGATGATGCTAGTAACGGTTTAATGAAACAATCATATTACAGCATATGACATAACATAATACAACATAGTATAACATAACAGGGAGGGAACTACCCGTGCTGTCGGGATGGACTCCTGGAAACATCATTACCGGTAGGTCTAATACCTATTTTCCAGGACGTCCACCTGACAGCACTATGGAGAGTACCAAAGCACCTCCTCAGGGTGGGATTACTGCTTGGAGAACTTTTCTCCCGAATGCGGTTTGTTGGCCAGCTAACACATCTAGTTTGTAGTGTTTGCAGAATGTATTAAGACTAGCCCAGGTTGCCGCTCGACAAATTTGATCAACTGACGCCCCCGGCCGCTCGGCCCATACCGCCCTTGTAGAGTGGGCTTTTAAGGAATCAGGCGGGCTGGCGCCTTCAGCCTGGTAAGCGTCCGAGATTACTGAGGTAATCCAACGCGCTATGGACGCCTTAGAGGCCTTCTTCCCTTTATTCCTACCACCAAAGAGAACGAACAGGTTCGGGTCGATACGCCAACTATTGGTGGCCTCTAGGTATTCTATAACTGCGCGCCTCACGTCTAGCGAGTGGAGCCGCCGCTCCTTCTCATTTCGGGGATTATCGCAGAAAGAGGGTAACACTACCTCCTGGTTCAGATTTCTTGTAGAGGCTACCTTCGGGGTAAATGCCGGGTCTAACCTTAGGATTATACTATCCTCTCTTATCTGGAGGTATGGATCCTTAGTGGATGGGCCTGGATCTCCCCTATTCTTTTGGCCGTGGTAATGGCTACTAGAAAGGCCGTTTTACGAGTGAGAGCAGGGATGGCTATCTTCTCACTAAGGGCGAAAGTGTCCGAGCAGAGGAACCGAAGTACCAGGCCCAGGTCCCATGGCGGGGTGAGCTGCCTAATCGTGGGGCGCAGGCGCTGTGTGGCTTTTATAAACCTTATCACCCAGGGATGTGCAGCTAACTGATAATCATAGAAGGCGCTCAAAGCTGAAACCTGGACTTTTAGAGTACTGGGCCTGAGGCCTTTATTAAAACCTGCCTGCAGGAACCCTAGTATGTTAGGGAGATCCGGGGTACCTGCCACGAGCCCGGACCTGCCACCCTCCAAACAGAATCTCTTCCATATCTTCCGATAAATTGCCGACGTCACCGGCTTCCTGCTGGCCTGTAGGGTGGATATGACCTGCTCCGACAATCCTTTTGCCTTCAGGATGTCCCTCTCAGGATCCAAGCCGATAGATGGAGTCTTGCTGGGTCCGGGTGGTGGATCGGGCCCTGGTGGATGATGTTCTCCCACAAGGGCAGCTCGACTGGATCTTCTACTGCCATGGCTCCCAGAAGGGAAAACCAGCTTCTCCTCGGCCAGTATGGCACTATCAATATCACTCTTGCGTGGTCCTCGCGTATCTTTCTGAGCACTGCCGGTATGAGGGCCAGTGGTGGGAACGCATAAGAGGGATTCTCCCCAAGTCTGACTCAGGGCGTCTACGCCCTCTGGATGGTCCATCGGATTTAGGGAGTAGAATCTGGGAACCTTCGAGTTCTTGCGGCTTGCGAAGAGATCTATACTGGGGTTCCCCCAGCGCTGACAAAGCTGGTTGAAGATCTCTATGTTCAATTCCCACTCTGTCGGGTGGATCTGTTGTCTGCTCAGGTAGTCCGCCACTTCGTTTTGGGAACCCTCTAGATGTACCGCGGTCACGGATCGAACTGTCCGTTCTGCCCACGTGAATATCTTTTCCGCCAGTGCCTGTAGTGGTTGATGCCTGGTTCCTCCTTGGTGTTTCAGGAATGCCACTGTCGTTGTATTGTCGGATAAAATGCGAACATGACGACTCTTTAGTACCGACCGGTTTCTCCGCAACGCTTCCCAGACCGCGAAGAGTTCCTTGAAATTGGAGGATCTGGCCTTGATGCTTGCTGGCCACTTCCCCTGGAAGATCTTCCCTTCTATGTGGGCTCCCCATCCCCACGCACTTGCTTCTGTGGTGACTACCACGTATGGAGAGGTTGTCCAATGCACGCCCACCTGAAGGTTCCTGGCCTGTGACCACCAGCGAAGGGACTCCTTTACTCGTCCTGAGAGTCTTAGGGGTTTGTCTAGCGACGCCTGACTCCTGTCCCACCTCGCGAGAATTTCTCTTTGTAACAACCGCGAGTGGAATTGGGCCCAACGGACACACTGGATGCAGGCCGTCATGAGGCCCAGGACCTCCATTGCTTCCCTTATGGAGCATTGACGCTTCAACAGACCTCTGGTTCTGGCCTGAATGGACTTCTGCTTCTGCTTGGGTAGCCAGGATATTCTGTCGGCTGAGTCTAGGAGGACTCCCAGGAATACCTTTCTGGTGTTTGGTGTGAGGTCCGACTTCTCCCAGTTGATCACCCAGCCCAGGAACTCCATCACAGTAGTTGTTCGGATCCTGTCTCGGATGAGCGCTTCTTTGGATCTTGCCACCAGTAAGAAGTCGTCCAGGTACGGCAGAATCACAATACCCTGATCTCTCAGGTAGGCCACCACCTCTACCACCAGCTTTGTAAAGATCCTGGGAGCTGAGGCCAGCCCGAATGGAAGACCCTGGAACTGGAAATGGCAGGTCCGGGCTAGTGAACTGATCGCGAACCTTAGTAGGCTTTGGGATGAGGGATGAATAGGAACCTGATAATATGCCTTTTTTAGGTCTAGGGTGCACATAACTGCGTCCCTGTCTATCAGAGGAATTGCGGATCGGATTGATTCCATCCAGAACCTCCTGTATCTGACCCAAGCATTTAGTGGCTTCAGGTTTATGATGGTGCGGGCCTCGCCGGATTTCTTTGTAATTGCAAACAGGGAAGAGTAGTGACCTTTTCCTCTTTCTGATGGTGAAACTGGTATTATGACCCCTGAGTCTAACATGTCCTGAAGATCCGACCACATTGCGGAGTCCTCCTGGACGACAGTGGGGGCAATATATCTGTCGGGGGGAGGAGAATAGAGCTCTATCCTGTAACCTTCGCTGATGGTTCTGAGGACCCACTGATTGTTGGTGACTCGCGACCAGTTTGCTGCAAAGTGGCGAAGTCTCCCCCCAATGCCTATGGCGTCATTGTCTCCTCGACCTAGATGTCGATGCAAATGGGGGACCTCTGTTCTTCCCACTTTGGCTGAAGGAGCCTCTGTAGGAGCTTCTATTAGACCTCGCCCGGCCCCTAAACTCTGACTGTCCTCTGAAGAAGGAGCCTCTCCGAAAGGACTGGGACCGCCTGGGCTTTTCTTCCGGAAATCCCTTATTCTTATCAGACACCAGCTCAAGGATATTATCCAGGGCTGGACCAAACACCCTCAGACCCGAGAAAGGGATGGCACATAACTTGGCCTTAGAAGGGTTATCCCCCGACCAGGATCTAAGCCAGACTGCTCTCCGGGCCGCATTAGAGAGGGAGCTGTTTCTGGCCGCAAACCTAACTGATTCCGCCGACGTATCCGACAGGAACGCCGTGGCTGATTTCAAAAGAGGAAGAGATGCTAGTATCTCTGACCTCGGGGTCTTGTTGGTTAGGTTTTCCTCCAACTGCCCCAACCACAGGAACATAGACCTGGCCACCGAGGTGGCTGCTATGTTGGCTCTAATCAGGGCCGCCGACGTCTCCCATGTTCTTTTTAACAAGACGTCCGCCTTTCTATCCATTGGGTCTCGAAGACCGGATGAGTCCTCGGCTGGGATAGCCGATTTCTTCGTAACCTTGGCAACCGGGACGTCGATCTTAGGGACTTCTTCCCACGCCCGAGTTTCCTCGGGATCGAAGGGCAGTCTATTTTTAAAGCTTCGGGAGAGTGTCAACCGACGCTCTGCTTCCTTCCACTCCTCCTGGATCATTGCTTTGATGTGCTCGCTCACAGGGAACACCACCTGTTTGCGGGACACCAGTCCTCCAAACATTAAGTCCTGTCTGGACTGTGGCTTAGGGACTTCTTCCATCTGCATGGTATTTCTCACCGCGTGTACCAGCTCGTCCGTATCCTCCAGTCTGAATAGGTACTTTCTGTTCTGTTCCTGACTATCCCCCAGGATCTCGCCTTCTTCCTCCTGATCTGAGTTCCGGAAATCGGATTCCTCGCTAGGGCTCGCCTCTGATACTGGGACTGGTTCCCACCTCGGACGCTTGCGACCTGGCCCAGGGCTGGGGGATCGACGCCGGGACGTAGAGGCCTGAATCTCTTCCCTTATCAGCGACCTCATTTCGGAAAGCAGAGATGGCTGTTCCTCGCCTATGACTCTGGAGGTACAGGGACCGCATAGGGTCTTGCTATAGGTGTCTGGCAGCTTTACTCTGCACACCGGACATCTGACTGATTTGGCGGTGGCTTTCGCCGGGTCCTTCCCAGAGGGGGACTCAGCCGGGGTTCCCTTTTCCTGATAATATAAGGGGCACCTCATCAGATCTGGGCTGTGGGGACGGGTGGGGAGGGTGGTCTGCGCTATGCGCACTTACCCCTCCACCAGATGCAGTGTTGCCTTCCATTCCCTGGCGTCCGATGCAGTCACACAGCCTGGAACCACCTGTGACGACTCTGGAGAACGCTTTGGTCCAGGAGCGCGCGCGCCCTGGATTTGAAACCGGCGTCTGACGTCACCGGATGTGACGCTGGTAAGCCGCGCCTCCACTTCCTGCCGGGCATCTGCGCGCGACCGCGCTCGGCGCGTGCAGGGAGCCGTTCCTGCTATGGCTCCGGCCTCCACTGCCCAGCGTCGGCGACGTCCTGCGGGTACTCGGCCCGCCGCCCCACTTCTGTCGGTGCCCGCATGGCCAGCCGCCTGCGGGGAGCCGACCCGTCCTGGAGCCGAGAGCCCCCCCACCGGGAGGAACGGCTCCCTCCAGGAGCGCCGTCCTGCTCCTGGCCTTTGGAGCCGAGGGACTCCCCACCGGGAAGTTTCGGCCCCGGGACCTCTTGACAGGGGAAGGATTGGACCGGCCGCACGATCCCCTGGGTCCCTCCGGTAAGCTCTCGCGTGTCCCTCCGTGCAGGGACAGGAAAAACACTGAGGGAAAGGGGGTGGGACATGGCCTTTTAACCTCTCGTGTGCTTTCCTGTCCCTGTAAGGAGGAGGAGGACGTCCTCCATAGTGCTGTCAGGTGGACGTCCTGGAAAAACCGGATCCAATTCCGGATCCGGTTTACACAAATTTCGCCGCATCATGCCGGATTTAAAAAAACGGATGTGTGAAAGTAGCCTTAGTCACAAATCAGCTTTTTTTTTCCTGTCAGTGTTTCATCAGTATTTGAAAGCAGGGCTGTGGAGTCGGGTAAGCCAAACCTGCGACTCCGACTCCTCAATTTCCCTTACACCGACTCCACCTCCCACATATACTTGCTTATATTTAAGTGAAAAATGTATTGTAGTACAATGTGAACACCAGACATTTAATCATTTCTATGATCCAATAATCAAGATATTTAGATAGAACATAATATATATTTATTGGAATACAACTTTAGAACACAAAAAACTGTAATAAATAGTAAATATGTAATACACTGTATAATATCGATTACATATATACAGTACAGACCAAAAGTTTGGACACACCTCATTCAAAGAGTTTTCTTTATTTTCACGACTATGAAAATTGTAGATTCACTCTGAAGGCATCAAAACTATGAACACATATGGAATTATATAATTAACAAAAAAGTGTGAAAAAACTGAAAATATGTCATATTCTAGGTTCTTCAAAATAGCCACCTTTTGCTTTGATTACTGCTTTCCACACTCCTTGGCATTCTCTTGATGAGCTTCAAGAGGTAGTCACCGGAAATGGTCTTCCAACAGTCTTGAAGGAGTTTCCAGAGATGCTTAGCACTTGTTGGCCCTTTTGCCTTCACTCTGCGGTCCAGCTCACCCCAAACCATCTCGCTTGGGTTCAGGTCTGGTGACTGTGGAGGCCAGGTCATCTGGAGTAGCACCCCATCACTCTCTTCTTGGTCAAATAGCCCTTACACAGCCTGGAGGTGTGCTTGAGGTCAATGTCCTGTTGAAAAATAAATGATGGTCCAACTAAAAACGCAAACCGGATGTAATAGCATGCCGCTGCAAGATTCTGTGGTAGCCATGCTGGTTCATTATGTCTTAAATTTTGAATAAATCCCCAAGTGTCACCAGCAAAGCACCCCCACACCATTACACCTCCTCCTCCATGCTTCACGGTGGGAACCAGGCATGTAGATTCCATCCGTTCACCTTTTCTCCGTCGCACAAAGACACGGCGGTTGGAACCAAAGATCTCAAATTTGGACTCCTCAGACCAAAGCACAGATTTCCACTGGTCTAATGTCCATTCCTTGTGTTCTTTAGCCCAAACAAGTCTCTTCTGCTTGTTGCCTGTCCTTAGCAGTGGTTTCCTAGCAGCTATTTTACTATGAAGGCCTGCTATACAAAGTCTCCTCTTAACAGTTGTTGTAGAGAGGTGTCTGCTGCTAGATCTGTGTGGCATTGACCTGGTCTCTAATCTGAGCTGCTGTTAACCTGCAATTTCTGAGGCTGGTGACTAGGATGAACTTATCCTCCGCAGCAGAGGTGACTCTTGGTCTTCCTTTCCTGGGGAGGTCCTCATGTGAGCCAGTTTCTTTGTAGCGCTTGATGGTTTTTGCTACTGCACTTGGGGACACTTTCAAAGTTTTCCCAATTTTTCGGACTGACTGACCTTCATTTCTTAAAGTAATGATGGCCACTCGATTTTCTTAACTTAGAATTTGTATTATGGCAAGAAAAAAGCAGCTAACAGTCTATTCAACCCCATTTATAAGGCAATAAATCCCACTTATTAACCCTGACAGGGCACACCTGTGAAGTGAAAACCATTTCCGGTGACTACCTCTTGAAGCTAATCAAGAGAATGCCAAGAGTTTGCAAAGTAGAAATCAAAGCAAAAGGTGGCTACTTTGAAGAACCTAGAATATAAGACATACAGTATTTTCAGTTGTTTCACACTTTTTTGTTAATTATATGATTCCACATGTGTTAATTCATAGTTGTGATAGCTTCAGAGTGAATCTACAATTTTCATAGTCATGAAAATAAAGAAAAAACTCTTTGAATGAGGTGTGTCCAAACTGTTGGTCTGTAAATATAAAAAATATATACACACACATACATACACTATGACTTAGCTAAGACAAAGCCTAGATCCTCAGGCTACACTCACACTATGGGCGTAGCCAGGATAAAACCTGTGGGGGGGGGGGGGGGGGCAGAACCTCATACTGTTCCACAGAATTTCATACTGCACACCTCAGCTCCTGCAGAACCTCATACTGCACACCCCTACACTTGAAAATAAAGCCTGCACCTTAAGTAGATGTGGTGATTAATGCAGTCTATTTAGTCCAACTATCAATTGATATTGATGTGTTACTGAAGACGAGCAATGCCTGTCCTGGACGTCCTTTTGGGCAGCTATGAGGTGTACCTGACTGGTGCTTAAAAAAAAAAAAAAAAAAAAAAAAAAAAAAAGAAGAAGTGCGTTAGTCTGTGTGCTACCCGGCTTCCATTCTTTTTGGTACAGATATGATATGGCTAGACAGATATGGATAAATGGATATATAGATAAAGCAGATTTCTAATCTGCTTTTGCTATTGAAAACATTATCTATGAGCTCAAAAACCTTTCAGGTAATGCGTTTTTTTTTTTTAAAAAGCTGATTTAGGAGTCGGTCCATTTTATACCGACTCCACCAAAATTTAGCACCGACTCAGACTCCACGACTCCGACTCCCTGTTTGAAAGGTTCACAATTCTGTATTTTGGAATCATTGCCTAGCTTTGGATTGCAAATATTTTTCTCTGTGTAAGCTCTACTCCTGACTTACAAATACTGATGAAACACGCAACAAAAAAAAGGAGATTTTTGTGTACTCACCGTAAAATCTCTTTCTCTTAGCCTTTAATTGGGGGACACAGAACCTTGGGTGTTATGCTGCTGTCCACTAGGAGGCGACACTATGCATAATCTGAAAAAGATTAACTTTGGCTCCTCCTCTGCATTATACACCCCTGGACGGCGTCAGCCTTCTCCAGTTTTGTGCCAAAGCATAAGGAGGAACGTAACCAAATAACATAACCATGCCTGTAAGAAGGCTACTATGTACGAGCTCAAGAACAATATGAGAACTACAACGGCCCGTAAGGGCAACAGGGTGGGAGCTGTGTCCCCCAATTAAAGGCTAAGAGAAAGATTTTACGGTGAGTACACAAAAATCTCCTTTACTCTGTCGCCTAATTGGGGGACACAGAACCTTGGGACGTCCCAAAGCAGTCCCTGGGTGGGAGGCAGTGGACGAATATTGTGCTGACAGTCCCCTAGACTTGGGGTACTGCCGCCTGCAGAACCAGTCTACCCAGGCTCGCATCCGCTGAGGACTGGGTATGAACACTGTAGTGTTTCGTAAACGTGTGTAGGCTAGTCCAAGTGGCCGCCTTGCACACTTGTTGTGCCGAAGCCTGATGCCGAATGGCCCAGGAGGCCCCTACTGCCCATGTAGAGTGTGCCGTGATACCGGCCGGAAGAGGGGAACTGTTAAGTCGGTAGGCCTCATGTATGGTGGACTTGATCCACCTGGCAAGGGTAGCCTTGGAAGCCGGCAACCCCTTGCGACTACCTTCCGGAAGAATGAAGAGGGAATCGGATTTCCGGAAAGGTGCAGTCCTGGACACGTAAATCCGCAATGCTCTGACTAGGTCAAGCGTATGCAGAGCCTTCTCCACTCTATGGACCGGAACCGGGCAAAGGGAAGGCAGTGAAATCTCTTCGTTAAGGTGAAAGTTGGACACAACCTTCGGAAGGAAGGATGGTACCGTGCGGAGAACCACCTTGTCCTGGTGAAAGGCTAGGAAAGGTCGTCTGCAGGAAAGTGCTGACAATTCCGACACTCTGTGTAACGAGGTGATAGCCACTAGAAAAACCACTTTCTGAGACAGAATGGAGAGTGGAACTCCTCTAAGAGGTTCGAAGGGTGGAGCTTGCAATGCTGTCAGGACCAGATCGAGGTCCCACGTATCCATCGGACGTTTGTAGGGAGGAACCAATCGGGAAACTCCCTGGATGAAAGTCCTTACTTGCGGTTTAATAGCAATGCGCTTTTGAAAAAGGACTGAAAGCGTCGACACCTGACTCTTAAGCGAACTTAAGGATAGCTTGGCATCTAGGCCCGATTGAAGAAAACCTAGTACCTTCGGGAGGGAATAAGGGAGTGGGACTTGTCCATGAGATTCGCACCAAGAAAAGAAGACTCTCCAGGTACGATAATAGAGCTTGGCGGAGGCAGGCTTCCTTGCCCTGATCATAGTTGCAATGACTGCCGGT
The DNA here is from genome assembly GCF_039654945.1 of Dendrobates tinctorius. NCBI lineage: Eukaryota > Metazoa > Chordata > Amphibia > Anura > Dendrobatidae > Dendrobates > Dendrobates tinctorius. Next base: position 3,747,534 of record NW_027361758.1, read on the forward strand.
GAAAAACCTGCCTGGGTTAGAATCCAGGTTTCAAGGGCCATGCCGTCAAATTGAGGGCCCCTGAATTCTGGTGGAAGAACGGACCTTGAGACAGAAGGTCGTGGCGGTCGGGTAGACGCCAGGGGGCGTCTGCCGTAAGTTGGACGATGTCGGCGTACCAAGTACGTCTGGGCCAGTCTGGCGCGATGAGGATGGTCGGAACTCCTTCTTGCTTGATCTTCCTCACGACCCTGGCGATTAGGGGGAGGGGTGGAAAAATGTACAGGAGTCGGAACTGGGACCAGTCCTGGACCAGGGCATCCGCTCCGAGCGACCGCGGGTCGTGTGTCCTGGCCATGAAATTGGGAACCTTGGTATTGAGATGGGATGCCATTAGGTCCACATCCGGGGTTCCCCAGCGTTGACAGATCTGGTAAAAAATCTCGGGATGGAGAGACCACTCCCCCGAGTCCATTCCTTGCCTGCTGAGGAAGTCGGCTTCCCAGTTTTCTACACCCGGAATGTGTACCGCAGAAAGTACCGACCTTGTGTCTTCCGCCCAGCGGAGGATATGAGCCACTTCTCTCATCGCCTGGGCGCTGCGGGTCCCGCCTTGGTGATTCACGTATGCCACAGCCGTGGCATTGTCCGACTGTATCTGTATGTGCGAGGCTGCAAGCAAGTGATGAAAGGCTCTCAGTGCCAAGAGAATGGCCCTGATTTCCAGAACATTGATGGGCAATGTCACTTCCCTCGGAGACCACTTGCCCTGTGATGTAGGTGCACCGCCCCCCAGCCTGTCAGGCTTGCATCGGTAGTCAGGATCTTCCATTGTCCTGAGAGGAATGGCTTCCCTCGTGTAAGCGAGGTTGGTTTGAGCGACCAATGCAGGGACCTCCTGGTTGATGACGTCAACCTGAACTCCCTGTCGAGGGAGAAGGGGTTCCTGTCCCAAGATCTGAGTATGGCTAGTTGAAGGACCCTGAGGTGAAACTGGGCAAATGGCACTGCCTCTATTGCTGCTGCCATCCTGCCGAGGATTCTCATGGCAAACCGGAGAGATCGAGGAGGACTGCGAAGGAGTGTGCGAACTCCCAGAGGATGGCCAGTGTCTTGTCCTTGGGAAGGAGCACCAGGCCCCTGGTGGTGTCGAATACCATTCCCAGGAATGTTAGAGTCCGAGTTGGGATGGTCGACGATTTCTGTAGGTTGACTAGCCATCCCAGGCGACTCAGAGTGTCTAGAGTGATTGAGACACTGACCTCGCAGTCTTTGAAAGTGGGAGACTTGACGAGGAGGTCGTCCAGGTACGGGACGACTAGAATGCCTCGAGTGCAGGACGTCCATGGTGGCCGCCATGACTTTGGTGAACGTTCTTGGAGCCGTGGCGAGTCCGAACGGAAGGGCGACAAACTGGTAGTGGTTTTGGTTGACCGCGAACCTGAGAAACCTTTGGTGGGCGGGAGCAATTGGTATGTGGAGATACGCATCCTGTATGTCTATGGAGGCGAGGTATTCTCCCTGCTCCATGGATGCAATGATGGACCGGAGGGACTCCATGCGGAAATGACGGACCCGTACGTAATTGTTGAGCTGTTTTAGGTCCAGTATGGGTCGGACGCCGCCTCCTTTCTTGGGGACTACGAACAAATTTGAGTAGAATCCTCGGAATCTCTCGTTCGCGGGAACCGGCACCACAACTCCTGATTGAAGGAGAGAGGAAACCGCTTGGTGGAAAACACGAGCCTTTTCTGGTGGTGTTGGAGGAACAGAAAGGAAGAACCGGTTCGGTGGAACGGAAGTGAACCCTATCTTGTATCCGGAAGACACTATTTCCCTGACCCACCTGTCTTCTGTAATAGGCAGCCAGACTTGCTGAAAGAGTAAAAGTCGGCCGCCTACTGGTGGGGTGTCTTCCGGAGGTCTCGAGTCATGATGAAGTGAAGTTCTGAGGTTTTCCTCCCTTGGGTTTCGCTTGGCCTGCTTTCGACTGCCAAGCCCTGTCCGGTCGCTGCTGCGTCCGTGGGTTGTCTCTGCGTGGAGAACGGTTGCGGTTTTGCACTGGGCGCGAAACGGACCAGCCCGAGGAATTCAGAAAGGATCGGAATCGCATCTGGTTTCTTCGTTTAAACGTGCGTTTCGGTTTTAGTTGAGGGAGAGAGGTACTCTTACCCCCGGTGGCATTGGCTATCATGGTGTCCAACTTTTCGCCGAAAAGTCTACCAGTAGAATACGGAAGTCGCGTGAGGGACTTTTTTGAGGCCGCATCCGTTTCCATTCTCGCAGCCAGAGGATGCGTCGGATCGTGATGGCGTTTGATGCTATTCCCGCTACACCTCTGGCGGAATCCAGGGCTGCATGAATCATGTAGTCTGCTACCACTGCCATCTGGACCGCTTGGTCCGAGAGTTCAGGATTTGAAGCCTGAAGACCCTCCTGTAGTCTTTTGGCCCAAGCTAGGATGGCCTTGGCTGCCCAAACTGAAGCAAACGCAGGGCCCAGAGAGGCGCCTGCTGCTTCGAAAATAGAACGAGCCATGCGTTCTACTTGCCGGTCTGCTGCGTCCCTGAGGGTTGAGCTATCCGGCAGAGAGAGTAAAGTCTGCACTGCTAGCCTAGAAACCGGAGGGTCCACTTCAGGTGGATCTGCCCATTGTTTGGTGTCTTCCTGTGGGAAGGGGTACTTCGCTTCCAGATATTTGCGATTAGCGAATTTTTTGTCAGGCTGCGCAAACTGTTTGGTAAGTATTTTCTCAAACTCATTGTGATTAGGGAAGACCTTAGGTGGTTTTTGAACATTTTCGAAGCAAATCCTATGTTTTGGGACTTCCGGGGGCGACTCTGGAATTTTTAGCACCCGATGAATAGAAGAAATTATGTCCTCAACTAGCGCTGTATTGCTAGGGGGAGAAGGTACCACGGACCTGACCGTTTCATTATCTGAGTCGGAGTCACAGATGCCGTCCGAATCCTGTGCCTCGCTAAGGTGATCCCTGGAGGGCGACCTGGGGCGGGGGTCTTCTGTGGTGGGGGATCCCTGTGGTAAATTGCACTGTCTGTCTGTGGCAGGGGACTGCCCAGGAGACCTGGAATGACGCCGTCTCTCCCTAGAGGGGGACGACCTTGTGCTATAGTGCGACTCAGGTGATCGAGACCTGTGAGTCCGCTTACGTCTGAGAGTCGGAAGCAGCATGTTCCTGAGACAAGCTGTCCGTTTGCTGTGTACCGTCCATAGCCGGGGCCCGACTCTGCAGAGCTTGCAGCAATGTAGCAGTTAGGTTGTCTATGGACTGTGACATAGACTGAGACATCTGAGTTGCCCATTCCGGCGTGGCCTGTGACACTGAAGCGTCAGTAGGGACTCCCTGGGGTTCTGACCCAGAGTTCTGGATGCAGTCCCGGCAGTGCGGATACGTGCTGCCACTAGGGAGCGTGGCTTTGCAGGCTGTGCAGAATGCATAGAAACATTCCTGCCTGGTTCTCTTCCTTGAGCCCGGCATAGTGCACAGAGGCTGGCTATAAGGGATCGTACAGGGGTGGCTACGCAGAGGGAACCCACAGAGAGCCTTATAGGAAGTATAGATTCACAGCTGAGTAATGAAAACCCAGCTGTGAGCTTACCCCACCGGTGTGCCCCTAGGTCCAGCGCCGACAGATCCCAGTTCTGTGCCCCCCCGGAGACCGCTGTGATGCTTCTCTCCTGGATCTCATCCAGAAAAAATGGCCACCGGGACTCTGAGGAGAGGGAGGAGGGGGCGGAGAGCTGAAAAGGGCGCGCTGGCTGTGTAAAAACGCCCCCTTTCTGCCTCAATCCGCCCCTTCTATGACACTCCAGTGTGTCATTTTGGTCATCCGGGGGGCGGGGAAAAGGCGGCGGCTTCAGTTAGGCCGAAGCCGCGGTCTAAATTTGAAGCCTGATGCCCAGGAGGGCTCCAGAGCGGCGCGGTAGTCCGGGGGGGGGGGGGGGGGGCGGATTTGTACCAGACCCCCCCAGAACGGTCGACTGGATAGCGGTGGGGGTAGCGGTTTTTGTATGGGGGGCCCCTGAAGGGCTATGGAGCCGCTGCTGCTGCAGAGACAGGGACGCAGCAAAAGCCCTGTTTCTGCTGTGCCATCCAGTCCGCACCCTCCCCCGGCCCCCACAGGATCCCTCAGCCGGCCTGGGGTCCCTGGAAGCTGCGGAATGCTGCCTGATCTCCGACCCTACCTGAGGCGTCTCAACCTAATACCCCCTGCGGGGGATTAGGGAGGGTGCGTCTGTCACCGTCAGGGGGTCTTCATCCTCGCCTCAACCTCAACCCAGACCCCTTAAAGGGGTTGGGGAAGGAGGGGGGTCTCGACCTCGAACCAGGACCCGAGGGACTGGGGAGGGAGCGACATGGGGAAAAAACCACCTCGACCTCAACCGGGTACCCCTAATAGGGGACCGAGGAGGGAGCCATGCCGGGAGTCTCGCTGGAGACCCACTTTTCTTCATCTGTATTTCCGTGAAAAAAAGGAAAAAAACGGAAGAAAAAAGGTGTGCCTCCTTGCGACACTAAGCAAAAACTGGAGAAGGCTGACGCCGTCCAGGGGTGTATAATGCAGAGGAGGAGCCAAAGTTAATCTTTTTCAGATTATGCATAGTGTCGCCTCCTAGTGGACAGCAGCATAACACCCAAGGTTCTGTGTCCCCCAATTAGGCGACAGAGTAAAACTGGTGTGAAGAAGGTCTAACACAATGGGCCCAATTCATCAAACCTTTTATGCCAGAATTCTCATGTAAAAATGCTTGAAAAGTGAACATTTTTGCACAACGTGAAGCCAGTCATCCCTAATAGCTGTTCACCAAGAGATCATATAGCAAAGGTCGGCAGAGGCTCCCTGTGCGCCAGTGGCTGTGAAATATAATCCATACAGCGCTCTGTGCGCCAGTTTGAGGAGAGTTATTCGCTGATGACTCATTTCAAATATGTGATCAAAGAATTGAGGCTGGGGGATATAGAATCAGATCTCCCAGCTAGTTGAATAAACGCTTGCACAGAAAATGTCTGGAGGGTGTAAGAAAATCACAAATACGGCCCACCTACTCTAGAACAGACCTTAGGAGGGGTGGGTAATCACAATCCAACAAAGGGGGGAAAAACTGCTGAAAGAAAAAAAATTATATAATCAGATACTTTTAAAATTACATTGTTCTCAAGGCTTAAACTGTAATAGGGTTTATTTAAAATTAATTTATACATTATGTTAAAGTAAACCAGTGTAGGGAACTGCAAGAAACCACAGGACTGGCTTTAGTCTTTACCACAAGTGTAAAAAAAAAAAAAACCAACAAAAAAAAAAAAACAACAACACAGGGCTTTCCATGTTATATAGGGAGAATGTTCACCAAAAGCTCTTTCCTTTGAGACTGAGAACAAGCAGAAGGAAAATTATATCTCTGTCTGAATCTTCTGAGCTGTAGAGACGTTCTTGGCAATTTACAGCACAGAATTACTCAAGGTGCAGTGTTGTACGTAATCCACTTCTACTACGGTTACTACCACTTACGGAAACCTTTGCATGATAATTTGGAGCCAGTTCCAAAATTTTAGCAACTTCTTCCAGAGTGGAATGCATTAGTGCAATTCTCAAATAATGGGAATTCAACTTAAAATGGTGGTGGATCAAGCTTTTCCATTAGAGATTTAATCCATGTAGTGCCATTGATCAGTTTGGTGGTGGCAATTATGTATTCTGTCCCCCCATCCTCTAGCTGAGAAAGGAAACGCAAGGCGGCAATTTCTGCAAAAGTAACTCCACCAAGGAAAAAGATCAGCATCACTTTGTTCTCCCCTTGTTGACCTGAAAAATTATAAAATGACAAAAAAAAAGGTTGTAGTGAATACATGCAAACCATGGGAGGAGTTCACAAATATTAAGCCTTTAGGGCTTTCTTATTGTTCCAAACTGACGTTTGCATCTTTTTTATTTTCAGGTCAGGTCTATTTTTCACATGCTCTCCATTAGCAGTCAAGTCAAGCTGCACCACGGGTACGTACACCCCCCCCCCCCATTTTGGAAACCAGACCCCCCAAGGAACTTATCTAGATGTGTGGTGAGAACTTTGAACCCCCAAGGGATTCACATAAAGTTTATAACGTATAGCCGTGAAATAATCATTTTTTCCACAAAAATGATCTATTCACCCCCAATTTTTATTTTCCCAAGGAAAACAGGACCCCAAAAGATATTGTGCAATTTATCCTGAGTACGCTAATACCCCAAATGTGGGGGTAAACCACTGTTTAGACGCATGGCAGAGCTCGGAAGGGAAGGAGCGCCGTTTGACGCAAAATTGGCTTGAATTGAGATCGGTGCCATATCGCGTTTGGAGAACCCCTGATGTGCCTGAACAGTGACACCATTTTGGAAACTAGACCCCCCCCCCAAGGAACTTATCTAGAAGTGTGGTGAGCACTTTAAACCCCCAAGTACTTCACAAAAGTTTATAACGCCCAGGCGTGAAAATAAAAAAAAAAAATCATTTTTTCCACAAAACATATTTTAGTCCCCAATTTTTTTTTTTTTTTAATTTTCCCAAGGGTAACAGGAGAAATTAGACCCCAAAAGTTGTTGTGCAATTTGTACTGAGTACGCTGACACCCTATATGTGGGGGTAAACCACTGTTTGGGCGCATGGCAGAGCTCGGAAGGGAAGGAGCGCCGCTTGACTTTTTCAACGCAGAATTGGCTGGAATTGAGATCAGGCGCCATGTTGTGTTTGGAGAGCCCCTGATGTGCCTAAACAGTGGAAATCTTCCAATTCTACCTCCAACACACCCCTAGCCCTAACGGGGAAATGGAAATAATTTTTTTTTAATTTTATTATTTTTCCCTAACTAAGGGGGTAATAAAGGGGGGTTTGATTTACTATTTATGGCGGGTTTTTTAGGTTTGGCAGATGTCACATGCTAAAACACTTTTTAATGTAAAAATAGTTTTTGCATCACCACATTTTGAGAGCCATAATTTTTCCATATTTTGACCCACAGAGTCATGTGAGGTCTTATTTTTTGTGAGAGGAGTCAATGTTTTTATTGGTACCATTTTTGAGCACAGGACATTTTTTGATAGCTTTTACTCTGATTTATGGGACGCAGGCTGAACAAAAACCAGCATTTCATCAATTTCTTTTTTTTTTTGGGGGGGGGGGGGGGGGTGGAGGGTGGCCTTTATACCGTTCCGCGTGTGGTAAAATTGATAAAGCGATTTTATTCTTCAGGCCAGTACGATTACAGTGATACCTCATTTGTATCTTTTTTTAAGTTTTTGCGGATTTATACGGTAAAAATTATTTTTGCATCGCTTTATTCTGCGAGCTATAGCTTTTTTGTTTTTTTGCTGATGCTGTAAGGAGGCTCGTTGTTTTGCGGGACAAGATGACATTTTCAGCGGTACCACGTTTATATCAGTCTTTTTGATCGCGTGTTATTGCACTTTTTGTGCGGCGGTATGATAAAGCATTGGGGTTTTTTTTGCCTTTTTTTTAAAGGGGTTCACTAAAGGGGTTAACCAGTGGGAAAGTTTTATAGGGTGGGTCATTACGGACACGGCAATACTAAATGTGTATTTACAAAAAAAAAAAAAAGAAGAATTAGGGATTTTAAATTTAGGATTTTTTGTTAAATTTTTACACGATTTTTTTTTACATTATTATTATTATTGTCCCAGTTTGGGACATCACTATATATTGTCAGATCGCTGATCTGACACTTTGCAGCGATTGGATAGGCACTGAGGAGGCTTTCTCAATGCCTGCTCTCAGCTGGCACTGAGAAAACTGCCTCCCTGCAGGACCCTGAAGGCCCCCGCGGACATATTGGATCCGGGGGGCCTGCAAGGTGGCACTCGGAACAGCCCGATCATATCGCGCTGTTCTGAGGGTCCAGGGAAGCACGCAGGGAGCCCCCTCTCTGTTTGATTCTTCCGTGACCCAGGTAAACTGCGATAATGTTTGATCACAGTGCGTCAGGGGTTAATGTGTCGGGGGCGGTCCGTGACCGCCCCTGGCAGAGTGCCAAGTGTCAGCTGTGATAATCAGCTGACACCCACCCGCGATCAGCGGCACTCACCCCGTGAGCGTGTTAGACATACTATTCCGTCCATGGGACTTAAGTCCCAGGTCACATGGACGGAATAGTACGTCAAATGTAAGGAAGGGGTTAAAAACAAAAAAATATAAAAATAAATGACCTGTAAAATATGCAAATTGCTGGTGTGAAGTAAAGGAAATGGAAACTCCATACCAAACTCAAGCTATCAGAGCTGTTAACCAGTCTTAAATAGCTTGACTAGATGTGCTTATTTTTGGAGGGGGAAAGAACAGGGAAGGAAATGAAGAAAGAAAAGTTGCTGAAAGCGCAATGCTGGACTTTTGTAATGAATGTATAAAATGGTACTTACGTTTTTTCATAAGACCAGCTGGTAGGGCCTGACGCTCTTCAAACTGAGGACCGGGAAGGATTTTAAGAACCTCCTCAATGCTTCTCCAACCTGGACGTACCAGAACCTGAGCCAGGCGCACACTAAGCGGAGCATAGCCACTGTACACATAGGAGATGTCATTAGGATTCTAGGTGTAAAAAGTGGACAAAAGCAATGAGGGCAAAACATTAGAGATCTTCACTTTCTATAACACTTTATACAAAATACACACGTGGTCAAAATTGTTGGTACCCCTCGTTTAATGACAGAAAAACCCACAATGGTCACAGAAATAACTTGAATCTGACAAAAGTAATAAATAAAAAATCTATGATGAGAATGAACAAATGAAAGTCAACCATGCTGCCACAGAACTTTTTAAAAGTATAACTCATGAAATAGGCCTGGACAGAAAGGATTCCTGTAACCGTTAATGAGCCTTCTGCACCTCTCAACAGGTATTTTGGCCCACTCCTCAAGAGCAAACTGCTCCAGTTGTCTCATGTTTGAAAGTTGCCTTTTCCAGACGGCATGCTTCAGCTCTTTCCAAAGATGCTCAATAGGATTTAGGTCAGGGCTCATAGAAAGCCACTTCAGAATAGTCCAATGTTTTCCTCAGCCATTCTTGGGTGTTTTTAGCTCTGTGTTTTGGGTCACCCTGTGCCAGATGAAGCAAAGCAGCCCCAGAACATAAAGCCTCCTCCATGTTTCACAGTAGGGACAGTGTTCTTTTCTTGATATACTTCATTTTTTCCATCTGAACACAGAGCTGATGTGCTTTGCCAAAAAGTTCAATTTTTGTCTCATCTGTCCATTAGACATTCTTCCAGAAGCTTTGTGGCTTGTCATCCTGTAGTTTGGCAAATTCCAGTCTGGATTTTTTATGATTTTTTTTTTCGACAATAGTGTCCTCCTTGGTCGCCTCACATGAAGTCCACTTTGGCTCATACGACGGATGGTGCGATCTGCTACTGATGTTCCTTGAGCTTGAAGTTCACCTTTAATCTGTTTAGAAGTTTTTCTGGGCTCTTTTGTTACCATTAGTATTGTATTATCCGTCTCTTTGATTTGTCATCAATTTTCCTCCTGTGGCCCCGTCCAGGGAAGTTGGCTACATGGATCTTAAATTAACGAATATTATGTGCAACTGTAGTCACAGGAACATCAAGCTGCTTATAGATGGTCTTATAATTTTGACCTTTAACATGTTTGTCTATAATTTTCTTTCTAATCTCCTGAGACAACTCTTTCCTTCGCTTCCTTTGGTCCATGTTGCGTGTGATACTCACTGTGCTGTTTGGTGACATGGTGTGTATCTGTAGCCCTCTATACAGGCCCACTTACTGATTCCAAGATTGTTGACACCTGTGATGCTAATTAGTGGACACGCCTTAATTTAAAATGTCCCTTTTGTCACATTTTCAGGGGTACCATCATTTCTGTCCAGGCCCATTTCAACAGTTATTTATTTATTATTTTTAAATTCTGTGGAAGCATGGTTAAAAAGCAATGTCTGAATTTCATTTGTTCATTTTCATAGATTTTTTTGATTTATTACTTTTGTCAGATTCAAGTTATTTCTGTGACCATTGTGGGTTTTTCTGCCATTTAACGAGTGGTAGCAACAATTTTGACCACGTGTGTAATGCAATGATTGGTACTTTGACTGAATCTGACAGAGAGGGGGAGATGAGTGAGACATTCTAATAAAGCACTTGAAGGGACAAAAAAAAATAAAAGTAGTAAAGGATAAATGGCATTTTCTGGGCTGTGAAAAAAAATCTGCAGTTACTTAATGTTGTTGTAGTTAGCAGTGTGCACACGGTCACGATTTCCTGTATTTGTATTGCAAATGGGTGATTATGTGACAGCAGGCATGAGATTTTGATACTTGCGATTATGTGTTGACTTGAATATCAGCCACTTCCCTCAATGCCCTCGTAGCCACAACAAAAGCAGGTGATCAAAAGGGCATTGTGACAATGTGCACATTACACGCAGTCACTATTCATCATATTGCAGCCTTTCCAGCCAGGAAAACCCCTTGACGATAATAGAGTCAGCAACAGCAGCCTTCTAAAGGCGCACACATTTACTCAAGGTTCCACACCAAGGTAGATAGCAAAGCTGAAACACATGTAACGAAGGGAAAGGGAAGACCCGGAGAAGCCGGCCTGTAATTAGATTTACGAAGCTGCAGCAAAGAGTGAGACATATGCATCCTCCAGTAATCGAGAAGTCTGGTATCCATGATGGCCTGGTTCTGAATACATTAAATATTAACCTAATCATGCTGTATGGATCTTTTTCCAAATTTGGTCAAAATATTATTTTAATGGCATTTACCTGTTCGTTAACATCGTCCATCCAGAGGCGCAGGGTCTTCCTGATGGTTGGGTAATTATTTCTACTGCCCAGTTGTGCCTTTAAAAGCCCAGCTTTTTCCAGATTGTGCAGCGTCAGTATGTGCTCATAACCATAGGTCTGAAAGGCAAACAGTACATTGTATACTACGCTGAAAGAAGTGCAAGAAAAAAAACAACTTCAGTAAATATTACTTTAATGAACAAAATACATCAACTCTTTTTGGTCAGTGATGATGTCCCAGTAGATGGTAAAAGCACCCACGTTACGAGTCCTCATCGGAGGAGCATGACTGAATGAACCTTCTCTTTTCTGGATCCAATCTCAGCTTTGAGCATGAAAATAGAAAGTGTGAACTATGGCTAATGACAGAGAGAAGGAGCCATGTTTAGTGCTGCTATACAAGAAAGGTGAGACAGTTTTGCCATCAATCGTTTACCGACAGTCATAATTGCCAGGATAGTTGACAGCCATGCCAAGCTAATAAGCTGACACAAAGAGGCTCTTCTCACAATTCGATTGTTTCCAGCAGGATGGGATGCATGTCATTTACAATAGGCCATTAAACTTCACATTTAATGTATTTCTTCAAGCATTTATAGTATAAGATAGAATATTCTACGGGTTAACGTGAAAGTTTACCTGTAAGATCTCTTTCTTGTAGAAGTCCAGCACTTTTTGCTTTAGACCTGTGTTGCATATGGACTGAAGGCACACCAGTCTAAGGATCTTTATTAACGGATCCTTTTTCGCTATGCAATCTTCTATGTACGGATTAATCTGATAGAAATAAAAGGGCAATGAGCAACTGATACAAACGTTACACAACACCATGACATCCAGGAATGCACTGGTTATCAGCAGAAGACACAAAATACATCACATCAGCTAACCCAGTCGATAAAAGGACTGGCATATGCCATCCATTTAATTCAATATATACATATATATTTTTGTCATTTAATACCAATAATGAAACAGTGTTCGGCTCCATGCACAGAACCGCATTTAGGATCAGTGACACAAATCCTGAATATGATAGTAATGCACAGAAGAACGCATATTGCAGTTGTAGTACCATTTTAATGCAATATACAGAAAGCCATAGAGGACAGCAAAATTGCGTGGTAAATTATTCCACAGATGACCACAGTGCCGAGGGGGAAGGGGGGGGGGGGGGTAAAAATGATAGTAATTGGAGTACCAACCTTATCGGTGTCAAACCCAGACATAAATTCTTGCTCCACGGTCAAATTATCAAAAAAGGGTTCCGAACCTAAAAAGAAACAAAGAAACATAACAATGCATATAGTAAATGGCATTGAACAACATGTAGAAGTAAAGTTGAGTCACATTTGAAGCATGTTAGAGCAGCGAAAAAGATGGCAATAGCTAGAGTCAGGTTGATTGGGTTGTTTTCTGTTAAAGATAAGTGATCACGTACACAGCGTGAACAAGTCTCAGCAGATGTAACATGTACATCAGAAATGGACACAATTTCGTGGCCTAGCGCTGATGTGAGCAGACGCTAGGCAAAGGAGCTCTGCCATCAGCTTTATGTAATATCCTTCATCAGGCCGCTTTAGCACTGATCTGGGCACATCTATCGGCACAGTAAGTGCTTAAGAGTCGGGAGGAGACGCCGGGAGTACAGAGAAGCGCTGAGATGGGAAGGAGGAGGCAGAAAGATATCGGGGAGGACGGCAGCGTGACTGCACAAGATGGCGCCGGGAAAGTGGAGGAGGCGCGGAGACAGTCTGAGAGCTATGATAAACGGTCACAAATCCTCCAGAAGTTGCAGCGCTTTGCAAGGGAGGAGGAGGGGGACACCGGAGAAGGTACTGTGCTGGAGGGGGAAGGGGTGAGCGATGAAGCCACAGGAGACGCTGATAACAGGAGAAGAGGGGGAGGGGAAGTCGCTGCCCCTGAATGTATGTCTGAGGAGGAAGACAGTGGAGCCGATGATGAGACCCCTGAGAGAGAGCCAACCCTGAAAGATGTCTTTATGGTGGTGTCGTTTTGCAAAAAGACACTGACTAGATTGAATAGCCGGGTTGATAAGATCAAAGAAGAAATCACTGGCATTAAGGAGGCACTGAACAAGACAGATACTAGGATGGGTGCTGTGGAAGAGAGGGTGAGCACCACTGAGGATTCTGTAAACAAAATGCAGAGAACTCAGTCCCAGCATGCTCAAAAGATATCAGCAGTGCACTTAAAACAGGACGATTTAGAAAATAGATCAAGGAGGAACAACCTTAGATTTGTGGGTTTTCCGGAAAAAGCAGAGGGCAGTGATCCCATGACTTTATTGAGCAATGGATTTTATCCAAGATCGGCAGAGATACGCTCTCCAGGGTGTTCGCAGTGGAGAGAGCACACCGTGTCCCCCTACGACCCCTCCCACCGGGTAGTCCTCCCCGTACTATGCTGGCCAGGATACTAAATTGCAGGGACAGAGAGACTATCCTCCGGGAAGCCAGGAGGCTGCAGGACCTCACGTTTAATGGAAGCCGTATTGAAATATATCCGGACGATTCAGCAGAGGTCCAGAAAATGCGGATGAAATTTGGCGAGGTCAAGAGAGGAATGAGAGCGCTGGGAGTGAAGTATTCTATGATGTATCCTGCCAAACTGAGAGTAGCAGCGTGGGGATCTGTTCAGTTCTTCCCGACCCCAGAGGAAGCCGTCAAATGGATGGAGAACAATCGTTCCAAGTTGGGAGCAGAGAGAGACGGAGACGGATGAAGTAGTGACTCTCGGACATATATCCTTTTTTCTTTTTGATGTGGTGCCCTGAGGTACCTGGTTTTTTCAGAACTATTTTTAGGGGTATTGATCCCCGGGCATTTTTGATGATTCTTGCAATATCCTTGTTAGAAAATGTTATGCGGCCTGATTAGTATTGATGAGCATTCTTGTTTTTGATGGTGGGAGTGATGGACGCCAGAGGAAGGAGACTCAGTGGCTTTATATGGGTCTGCAATAACTGGGGGCTGGCTGTATCCTCTCTCGTTGGAAAGAGAGAATCAGCTAGATTGGGACAGAGGGGAGGGGGGGGGCCTTGTTATGGGGTAGTTCATATACTGCAATACAATATAGTGACCACAGGAGCTCGGCTATATTTTATATTTTTAGGACATAATGAGTGGTGATGCAAAAATTCTAAGTTGGAACATACGGGGAGTGACTGATCCAAATAAAAGAGCGGCAGTTATGGCAGAAATTAGGAGGCATAGTCCAGCTATTACATGTTTATTGGAAACCCATTTGATTAAAGGAAAGGAAAACTGGTTGGAGGGGAAAAAATGGATCACTCGGGCCTATCACTCTATGTATTCAGCTTACGCAAGGGGAGTATCTGTACTGATACACTCTCATACTCATTATGAAGAAATTGATTCTTGCGTAGATAAGGATGGACAGTTTGTGTCTCTGCACTGTCGAATTTCTGGAATATGCATGATTGTGGTGGCCCTCTATATTCCACCCCCATATTCGAAAAAGAAACTGCAGGAGATTTTTGAGTGGATTGGAGGGAGAGGGGATTATCCAGTGCTAATATTAGGAGACGTTAATAATGTTATGAATGAGTTTTGGGACCGGGCGGGTAATGGGGGTAATTGCCCTAGGAAAAACAAGATGACTCCATTTGGGATATATGTTAGCGAAATGGATATGATAGATTTATGGAGAGTACGCAATGAGGGGAAGAAATGCTTTTCGTGTTATTCGACTTCGTATCACACTTTATCACGAATAGACTTAGCATTGGGTAATAGGGGCATGGACAGAATGGTTGGGACGGTGGAATACTTACAGAGACTTATCTCCGATCACAGGGCGGTTGTGGTTAGTCTGAGAGTGGGAATGGGGAAAAGGGAAGAGAGCAGGGGGGAAAATTCACCCGGAATGGCTCAAATGTTTAAACATGGGAACTATTAAAAATGATATTGGTGAGTTTTTTCCGTTAAACGAAGGTACTGCGGATCCACTTATTGTATGGGATACCATGAAAGCTTACTTGCGGGGATTATTCATACGAGATATCTCGAGACAGAAGACACGAACGAGGCAAGTAAATCAGGAGGCAGCAGATAGGCTTAGCAGGGCAGAGGAAGAAATGATAGTTAGACCCAATGCCGACACCCAAAACGCATTAAAAGAAGCACAAGAGGAAGTAAATAAGTTATACCTACAAGGGATAGATAAGAAAAGGGCATTCCAAAAAGCATTGTTCTATGAAGAGGGGGAAAAGGTGGGACATTTATTATCAGTGATTACTGCAGCACAGAAAAAACCCTCACAAATATATGAAATTGTCACTAAAGATGGGGCAGTCCATAAGGATACCACCGGGATATTGGAGTGTTTTAAGGAATATTATGTTGAACTGTATACCTCGGAATTGAGGGCCTCGGATCTGGAGATGGATAGATATTTACAAGAGATAGAGCTACCTAAGTTAGATGATATTGATAAACAAAACTTGGAAGAATTATTTACTGTGGAAGAGGTAGAGAAGGCTATCCTATCATTAACAAATGACAGGTCACCTGGATCTGACGGGATCCCAGGAGAAGTGTACAAAGAATTAATAGAAATTGTAGCACCCAAACTTAAGCATGTACTTGAGGTGGCAGTAGAGAAAGGGGTATTGCCAGGATCTATGAGGGAGGCTGTAATCGTGGTGATTCCTAAGGAAGGGAAGAATGCCTCATCCGTAGAATCCTATAGACCAATCTCGTTATTGACATCAGACGTTAAAATACTAGCCAAAATGTTGGCGATAAGAATGTCTAGAGTTGTCCCCAAATTGATACATCCAGACCAAATCAGGGTTCTTTCAAAATAGATCCACCGCCATTAATCTGCGAAGACTTTTTTTAAATATTCAAATTCCAGCAGATAATAGGGGGGAAAGGGTGGTGGTCTCACTGGATGCACGAAAGGCATTTGATAGGGTAGAGTGGAAGTATTTATGGGCAGTACTGAAATGTATGGGATTTGGGCATAGATTTATCTCCTGGGTTAAGTTACTGTATGTAGACCCGAAAGGATATATTAGGATTAATGGGGAGACTTCAGAGGCATTTGGGTTGTTCAGAGGAACTCGTCAGGGATGTCCATTGTCACCGTTATTGTTTGCTGTAGCGATGGAACCGTTAGCGATAAAAATTCGTAATTCCAAAGAAATACAAGGCTTTAGATATGGGGAATTGGAGGAAAAGATCGCCCTATACGCGGATGATATACTCCTTTTCTTAAAAGACGGCGGAGAAGCACTGACTGAGGTCATGGGCCTTATAGGGAAATTTGGATACTTTTCCGGATTGAGAATTAATTGGGACAAGTCATGTATCATGGGGATTGATAGAGAGCTGGGAGATCAAGATGTGGGGGGGGGTAGTTAGACACTTGAAAGTAGTTAAGGAATTTAAATACCTCGGAATATGGGTATCTATGCCTATATTTAGATTTCTCGAACTAAACTTGGACCCATTACTAGTTAAATTTAAAGTTAAGATGACAGCGTGGTGTAAGCTAGTACTATCAATAGTGGGGAGGACAAATCTAATTAAAATGATTCTGATGCCTCAGTTGATGTACGTCCTCCATAATGCCCCGGTTTGGATTCCCAAGAAAAATTTTTACAAAATTAATACCATTTTTAGAGAATTGATTTGGGGGAAAAAACAAGCAAAAATTAAATTGGAAATACTGCAAAGGGGGAAGGAAGAGGGTGGGTTGGCGGCGCCAAATCCATGGATATACTTTGTGGCAACGCAGGGGCAGCACTTTAGGGGTTGGCGAGAGGAGGGGAACTTGAGTGTTATGGGGAGAGTTTTGGCCCAACTGACCAACAAGAGAACATTGGTACAGAGTCTAGAAGCAGGAAACTTTGGGAGATTAGGGAAGGACATGCCCACATTTGGACTAATGCACAAAATATGGCAACATATCAAAATTCTTAGAAGAGTTGAGGAATTGACGACATACACACCTATCTGGGATAATGTGAACCTTTCTGAACTATACAAACTGAAGGACTTTATTGATTGGGAGAGGAGAGGTTTGCAATATGTGTGGCAACTATTGGAGGGGTCTGAGATCAAGTCTTTTACTGTTTTGAAAGAAGAGTTTGGACTCCCATGTAGTGGGGAATTTCGATATTTTGGTCTCAGGCATGCATTTCAAGCGCAGAAACAGATAATGAATATGACGGTGCAGAGGGATGTGGTATTGGACTATGTGTGTGCGTCCGGGGGTACGAGAGGTGTTATATCTACCATCTATAGAGATTTATTATATTCTTACTTGACTGGGTTTCCTCTAACAGTAAAATCTAAATGGGAGAGAGAAGTGGGGGAAATAGTAGATGACACATGGGAGTCTATTTTAGAGTATATACCTAAACTCTCTTTGAGTGAGCCAGGTAGGATATCGCAAATATATATTGTACATAGAACATATAAGACTCCAGAACTTATGAGGAAAATGGGCTTGAGGGATAATGCTGAGTGTCCAAGATGTGGGTATGAACCTGCGGGAATGCTCCATATGCTTTGGTCTTGTCCAAGACTTTCATTATACTGGGAGGAGGTTATAGGGCTTGTTGAGAAGATATACCGATGTGATATAGGAAGGGACCCAGTAACGTGTGTGTTGGGGTATGTGGAGGAGGTGTCGGTGGGGAATGCCTATAAGTCCATCATAGCAAAACTCTTATATATTGCCCGTAAGCTGATAGCTCAAAAATGGATCGATGCTGAACCCCCAACGACTGGGGAGTTTGTTATCCGTGTGAATAACGTAATCCGATTGGAGGAGAGAATTTATAGAAGGCGACATACGGAAGCTCACTTTGAAAAACTCTGGGCCATGTGGTTACAGTGGAGACAATCACATTGAGAAAGTCTGTATTGCAGTTGGGAAGGGGGGGGAGGGAGGAGGTCGGGTTAGGTTATCTTCTTTTTTATGACGGGGAGGAAATTGAATGTCGTGTATTCTTCTATATGCAATGGAGATGATTTGAAAGCTTTGCTTGAATGTAATTATAACGACATTTGAATATAATAAAAATCTTTGGTTTAAAAAAAGAAATGGACACAATTTAACAGGAGCGGAATAAAACGTTCTTCTACATTTTGCCTATTCATTGTGGAGTTAAGTCCAAGTGGGTGCTATTAGTTTTCATTGGGGTGAAATTTTACCTCCTGTATGACGCTAACCCATCATAAACAGGAAGCAACTTAGAGATGCAGAAGGCCCTGTGATGTCATCAGTATCACATGACTACACGTTTTATATAACCTGTCAGGTAGAATTAACAATTCATACATAAAACCACATTTTATTCTGCAAACAGGCCAATATTTAGTTTACATACATGCCCCTAAAAATAAAATTGGATTACACTTACCGGTAATTTGGTTTCTAAGACCCTCCACGACAGCAGACAGGAGGTTTCTTCCCCATTCTAATTAGGGACAGGAACAAGAGGTTTAAATAGCCCTCCCGTTCCCTCAATCCTCAGTGTTTTCCAAGGACCACACAGAATGAATGCTCGAGTTATTTACACTAAGGAATTAAATAGAACATAACTTTATTGGGGGGTGGGTAATTACCCGTGCTGTCATGAAGGGTCTTAGAAACCAAATTACCGGTAAGTGTAATTCTATTTTCTCTAATCCAATCCACGACAGCACACAGAAGAAATACCAAAGAATAGTGGATAGGGAGGGACAACAACCTGGAGGACTTCCCTGCCAAAGTGAAGGTGTGGACCGAGGACCAGGTAGCAGCTCTGCAGTTCTGCTCGATGGATGCATTGGCCCTTTCTACCCAGGAGACTGCGATAGTTCTAGTGGAATGGGCCTTTAGGGATTCTGGAGGAGATAGAAGTCAGGACCTATAAGTGTCCGTGATTGCTTTTTTTATCCAGTTAGCCAGAAAGCTCTTGGAGGCTCTCTTTCACTTGTTTGGTCCACCATACTGGACAAAAAGATTCTGATCCTTCCTCCAAGGTTTTGTTTGACTCAAGTAGAGAATAGTCTGTGGAACATCGGGAGAATGGAATCCTGTTTCTCTCTTGTCCTTTGGATTGTCACAGAAGGGTAGAATCATTTCTTGGGACCTGTGGAAGTCAGATGACACTTTTGGCAAAAATGACAGGTCTAGGCAGATTATTCTGTCATCCAGAATTCTTAAATAAGGTTCCCGAACGGATAGGGCCTGAATCTTGCCCACCATTCCTTCTGTTGTAATGGCTACAAGTAGTGCTGCTTTCCAGGATAGTTTGTTTATCTGGACCTGGTCCATAGGCTCAAATGGTGGAATAGTTAGAGACCATTCAGCACTTTATTCAATTCCCAAGATGGAATTATGTTGGATTTCCTTGGACGGATTTTGGAGGCAGCGAACATGAACCTCCTTATCCACTGGTGGTCTGCCAGGTTCTGATCTCAGGGCCTACACCTGGACTTTCAAGGTACTGGATTTTAGTCCTTTTGATATAACGTCCTGTAGGAAGTTTTTGCCACGTCAGGGTGAAAAGGATTGATGGGAGTGGATCCATACTATACTATGAAGGTCTTCCATACTTTGGAGTAGATGACATTTGTGACTTGTTTCCAAATTTTTTGCAAAGTGGATATGACAGCATCTGAGAGGCCTCTGGCTCTCAGGATTGTGGTTTCAGAAGTCAGGCTGCCAAGCGTAGGCTGTGGGGAGCCGGGTGAAAAATGGGACCTTGACGTAGAAGGTCATGGGTCCAGTGGCAGGGTCAGAGGTTCTTCTGAGCTCAGAAGTTTCAGAGCCTTGAACCAGCTCCTCTTTGCCCAGAGAGGGGCAATCAGGATGGTTTTGACCCTGTCCACTGTTGCAGAGTATTTGGCAACACCGGAATTGGAAGAAACACGTAGGCCAACCTGAAACTTCACAGGTGAGAGAAAGCATCCACCTTTGGTTGGGTTTCGCTCGGATCTATGGAGGAATAATTATCTACTTTTGCGTTCTTGGATTGTGAACAGGTCAACTTCCGGGAGACCCCAATTTTTGGTTCTTAACTGAAATACTCTCGTACCGAGTCTCCATTCCCCTGGGTTTATATCCGACCTGCTCAGAAAGTCTGCTTCAACGTTGTCGGATCCTTTTAGGTGAAGAACCGATAAAGACAGGAGGTGACGTTATGCCCAAATGAAAATTCTTTGAGTCCTGCTGCAGACTCTCGAATTTTGTGCTGCCCGATGATGTAGATGGGCCACAGTGGTCATGTTGTCGAAGTAAACTCGGACATGGGTTCCCTGGTGTATTGGTTTTGCTGCTCTTAGGGCCTCCCTCTACCACTCTCAATTCTCTGAAATTAGAGGAACGGTTGTCCATCTTTTTGGGCCAGATTCCCTGAAGACTCCAAGATGTCACCGCTCCCTTACCACGTTTGTTGGCATCTGTTGTTGCTAAAGACACTGAATATTGGATCCAAGGTATTCCCTTTGCAAAATTTTCTCGGCTGAGCCACAAATTGAGGGATAGTTTTACATTTCGAGGAAAAAAGATTTTTGTACCGAGTGTCCCAGTGAGAAAGGATAAATTTTTGGAGGATCCTTGAGTGAGCATGGGTACAGGGAACTGCCTGAATACATGATGTCATTGATCCCAGGACTGACATTGCAAATCTTAGGTTCTTCCTCTCTAGGGTTTTTAGGGTCCGAACCCTTGATCTTATGCATAATTGTTTGGTGACCGGAAGAAAGGTTTGGTTTTTTTTTTAATTTTGGGAGTCTAGGAAGATTCCTAAAAATACTCTCGGTTGATGGGTTCAGGTCTGATTTCCCCCAATTTATGATACAGCCTAAAGAGGTTAGGGTATGTAGAACTAAATGAAGATGCCCTCTTAGAGTAGCACTGGAAGGAGCCATGATGAGGTGGTCGTCCAGGTAGGGAACGATGCAGATGTCTTGCTTTCCTGAAAAGGCCACTACTTCCGCCTTAATCTTTGTGAATGTTCAGGTGCAGATGATATGCCGAAGGGAAGGACCTTGAACTGGAAGTGACACACCTCCTGACCGCAAACCTCAGATACCGATGGTAGCTTGGATGAATGGTTACATAGTAGTATGCCTCTTGGAGGTCTATGGTGGCCATGGCGAAGTCCTTCCTGATCAATGGGACTGTAGTTTTAACAGACTCCACTTTGAATCATCAATACACGATGTATTGATTCAGCAGTTTCAGGTTGATGATAACCCGGTAATCTCCACTCAGCTTCTTCATAAAGAACACCCGAGAGTAATGACCTTGGCCTTACTCTGCATCCAGAACAGATGTTATTACCGCAGATGATAGCATTTGCTGGAGTTCTGTGTACAGAATTTTCTGTAGCCTTGAAGATAAAAGATGTCACCTCTAGTCTTTGTGGGGGAAAGGAGGAAAATTATATTTTTACTCCTCTTCTGACTGGGTCCAGGATTTTGTGGTGTGATGTTACCTCCCACCATCTTGAAAGGTACCGTAGTTTGAAAGCCTCGTTTGGCGTCATTTTCTATCTGAACAGGGATTATGAAAAATATTTCTTTTACCCCCTTTTGGGTAGCTCCACTGCCTGGGTTTCACCTTTCCCTCTGTATTGAGGGGTCAGAGTTTGGAGGTGGTGGAAATGACCTCTTGGTGGTCTTTTTTTGGCACAGGAAGAGTTTTCTTTTTGGTCGGTCACCTTCTCCAGTAATTCATCCAGGGCAGGACCAAACACGTATTCTCCTTTGAAGGGAGTAGAGCATAGTTTAGACATTGATAGGATGTCTCCACTCCACATCTTAAACAATAGTGCCCTTCGGGTGGTGTTGGAAAGTACCGACATCCTAGTAGCAATGCGAACTGACTCAGCAGAGGCATCTGCAAGGAAATCAGCAGCTTTCTGTAGGAGAGGTAATGGGTTCCACCCCTAATATGGTCTTCCAGTTGTTGCAACCAGAAAAAAGGGGTTCTCGTGATACAGGCTGATGTGACATTTGCCTTTAAGGAGGTCGCCGATGCTTCCCAAGACTACCTCAATAAGCTGTCCATCTTGCGGTCAAGTGGATCTTTAAGTTTAGAGGAGTCCTCTCAAAAGGGTAAAGTAGTTTTTTTGGCTACTCTAGCCACCTTGATATCCACTTTAGGGATTTCATCTAGAGGAAAGCAATTCTTATCACTTGGGACGTTCAGCTTCCTTTCTGGGAATTCCCATTCATCCAGGATTAAATATTGGATGATGTCATGGATGGGAAAACCCATATTCCTTCATTCAGACCACTGAACATCTCATCATGGACTGTGCGAAATGGTTTCTCCTCAACTTCCATCATATTCCTGACTGCCAGCAGTAGTTCCTCCATATCCTCAGAGAAAAAAAAAAAAAAAAATTATATATTTAGAGAATGAATATATATATATATATATATATATATATATATATATATATATATATATATATATATATATATATATATATATATATATATACACACACACACACATACATACATACACACACTCACTGGCCACTTTATTAGGTACACCTGTCCAACTGTGTGTTAAGACTTAATTTCTAATCAACCAATCACATGGCGGCAACTCAGTGCATTTAGGCATGTAGACATGGTCAAGACAATCTCCTGCAGTTCAAACCGAGCATCAGTATGGGGAAGAAAGGTGATTTGAGTGCCTTTGAACGTGGCAAGATTGTTGGTGCCAGAAGGGCTGGTCTGAGTATTTCAGAAACTGCTGATCTACTGGGATTTTCACGCACAACCATCTCTAGGGTTTACAGAGAATGGTCCGAAAAAGAAAAAAAATCCAGTGAGCGGCAGTTCTGTGGCCGGAAATGCCTTGTTGATGCCAGAGGTCAGAGGAGAATGGGCATACTGGTTCGAGCTGATAGAAAGGCAACAGTGACTCAAATTGCCACCCGTTACAACCAAGGTAGGCAGAAGAGCATCTCTGAACGCACAGTGCGTCGAACTTTGAGGCAGATGGGCTACAGCAGCAGAAGACCACACTGGGTACCACTCCTCTCAGCTAAGAACAGGCATCTGATGGCTACTTTCAGCAGGATAATGCGCCATGTCATAAAGCTCGAATCATCTCAGATTGGTTTCTTGAACATGACAATGAGTTCACTGTACTCAAATGGCCTCCTCAGTCACCAGATCTCAATCCAATAGAGCATCTTTGGGATGTGGTGGAACGGGAGATTCGCATCAGGGATGTGCAGCCGACAAATCTGCGCCAACTGTGTGATGCCATCATGTCAATATGGTCCAAAATCTCTGAGGAATGCTTCCAGCACCTTGTTGAATCTCTGCCACGAAGAATTGAGGCAGTTCTGAAGGCAAAAGGGGGTCCAACCCGTTACTAGCATGGAGTACCTAATAAAGTGGCCAGTGAGTATATATATATATATATATATATATCTATCTATATATCTCTTAGTTACTTACCGGTAATGGGATTTTACAGAGACTATAACAGCACCACCTGAGAGGGTATCCGCCCACCAAGACAGGAAACCTACTGAATAAAAAGGTGGTACCTCTCCTCCACATCAGTTTGGTTTCAGAGCACGAGGGGACCTCCAGACAGTTAGTAACATAACCATCACCAAATATATTTTTCTTAACACCCTTAAAAGTGACACCACAAGTGACAAAGCGGGGAAGGGAAGATATGAGGTGCTGTCATGGGCTCTGTAGAATCCCGTTACCGGTAAGTAACTAAGATTTTTTCCCTTCTCCCATGACAGCACCACCTGAGAGATTTAAATAGATCAAAGCACCCTAGGGAGGGATTACCGTTTGCAATACCTTCCTCCCAAAGGACAGGTCAACAGAGGAGGACAGTTTGAGGAGAGAGTGTCTAAAGAAGGTGGAAGGGGGAAGACCATGTGGCTGCCTTACATATCTTGTTGATGGACACCTTCGCTTTTTCAGCCCAGGAGGTCGCCATTGCCCTGGTGGAATAGGCTTTCAGATTTCCAGGATCTTTTTGACTTGGGATCAGAAATGCCCATAGTGGACTTAACCAATCTGTCGGTATCCTCCATTGGGAAGCGGGGCCTACCCCCCCTTATTGGAAGTGGAAGATGGTTCCGCCAGGTCCGAACTGACCCCCCCCTTATTGGAAGAGGAAGATGGTTCCACCAGGCCCGAACTGATCCCCCCCCCATTCCGAACTCCACCAATCCTTCAGACTCTGATGACAGACTCCTGCACCTCCAATCTAATGATGGTTTTTAGGTCCATAGTAAACCCAGGGGATTGCTCTGAGATAGTCTGCTGTATACACTCAGGGCTGAGTCTCTTCTTATAAAGAGTAGATCCCACTTGCATAGGGCGCACTCCCTATTCTGCTTGGAGCTACGCTTCAGTGGTCTTCCCTATTAACGAAAAACAGAGAAAGGGGGGCCTGTTTTAGTACAGTGCACATTCACGTTGATCAGCTGAATGGTGAGTGATCATCTACTACGGAACAAGAGACGGAGGCTGAGCTGGTTCCGAAGAACGTCTCCCCCTGGCGGTGGGCTCATGACCTGCCTTGCTCCTCAGGCTGGTCCTGCTGCCTGTACCAATGTCATTGCACCCTTCCCAACACTGCTGGTGGCGCTGAAAAGGCTCCTGTGTCGACTGCAGCGAAGATGGTGATAGTGGTGGTGGCTGCTGCTGTAGTTCATCCATGGTCTGGATGCTGCAGGAAATGCCACCATCTTCCTGGGCACTTCCCTTTAAATGTCGGGTGGCCCCGCCCCCTCCTGAGGTTTTAAATTTGGTGAGCTGGGTGCAAGTGATTCTCTAGCCTTGCACATGCGCAGACCCAGATGGCCGCTGACGTCCCCGGCACGCTACGTCAATAGGACACGCCGGATCTCCTCAAGCGTCCCATGCAGACCCTGGCGACCTCGCTTTCCGGTGCAGTCGGCTCCAGGTGAAGTCCGCTCCCTCCAGCGTCACTGACCACGCACAGACCCGGATGCGCGTTCTGGCAC
The DNA here is from genome assembly GCF_039654945.1 of Dendrobates tinctorius. Lineage (NCBI taxonomy): Eukaryota > Metazoa > Chordata > Amphibia > Anura > Dendrobatidae > Dendrobates > Dendrobates tinctorius. Next base: position 3,772,344 of record NW_027361758.1, read on the forward strand.
ACATCGTTGGGGCGCTCCTGCAATCCCCAGTGCGCACAAACCTGGGACCTGTGTCGGCAGGAGATTTGCACAAGAGGCGCTGCACCAACCTCCCAGTTGGCGTTACCTCACCCGCAGACGGCATCCTGAGTTTCCGGACACCCTCCCGGGTAAGTGTACCGCTTCATTCTGCAGGTTCCCACAAGGACAGGAAACCAAACTGATGCAGAGGAGAGGTACCGCCTTTTTATTCAGTAGGTTTTCTGTTCTCATGGACGGATACCCTCTCTCAGGTGGTGCAGTCATGGGAGAAGGGAAAAGAACAATTATCCTCTGTATGACTCGGAGTAAGTTCACTTTCTTCCGCACATTCTTCAGGATGATATTTCAGCTTCTGAGTCAGAGCAATCCTCAGGGGCACATTTCCTCTTGGAGACAGAATGGCCCCTTGCAAAAGGACTGGGAGAAGGTAGCTAGGGACGACTATCTCCTGTCGTACCATCCCTCTCACTCCTTCAGGAATGGCTGTTCTTCCCGGACAATTTTCTCCGTACATAGCTGACAAAGCTTTTCTATAGTCAGATGGGACGCGGTTTTTTTTTTTTTGTTTTTTTTTACTGCAGATGGCGCATTTGCAATTTTTTCCCTTGATTTTGGTGCAGGATCCTTGACTCCCTAGAAGAGAGAAGGGAAACTTCCATAAGGATTGATCCTGTACCAAAGGGCTTACCCTTACCAGGTATACTCACTGGGCCAGGGTTAGATCTGCGTCTGCAGAGCCCAGCGCTAAGAGAAGGAACATCCATCATTTAGAACCTCAGTCGTACCTTATGGAGTCTTCAGTCAGGGTCCTTTTACACAGGAACCGAGACCCAGCGCTTCTTCTCATCCAATAGGATGAGATCTCTCCCCCTCTGTGATAGGACCTGTCTTCTGGCGCCTTCCCCGGTTTGAAATGTTCAAATGGAACGCAGGGCGAAGTCACATTGTGCCTTCTCTCTTGGCAGTGTACGACACTTCCTGTGCATGCCCAGGACTGCCGGAGAATGCGGAAGCCACCGCCGGCATTCAGGCGGGAGGGGGACAGAAGCTACGAGGCTGGGGAGGGGGCTACAGGAGGCCCCAGCCGTTTCTTCACCATCCAGCATTGCCAGCAGGTGCCGGAGGACAGTGCGGTCCTGCCCAAGGCAGGAGCAGCTGTGGGGGGAGCGGTCCGGAACACCTCTTCATCCCTTAGGGACAGAAAAACAATGGAGATTGAGGAAAGGGCTATTTAAACCTCGTTTCCTGTCCCTAATTAGGATGGGGAGGCAACCTCCTGTGTGCTGTCATGGAGGGGATTAGAGAATTACACCTTTTTCAGCAGGACTTCGTTACAATACTGAAGAGCTCCTTAACCACTGCTTCCTGATGAACCCGGCATCATAAAGGGGTAATATGTAGAGGCACGACATGTGATGCATTAACCTTTGACACATACCACTATTTTTTATATGAAGGATGGATTATTTTTATGTCCAAATAGTTGGATCTGTACCATCTACAGGACACTTATGCTTTTGAATGTAATATTATATAAAGTGACATTTTCTCATTAAGGAACTTCTCAATTTCCATAGAGGGATGGTCCCTGCTTTGAATGAGTATCATGTACAGGGCTGGGAGAATACCTATATCCTGTCCCTAGGAGTATCTCTTGTAACTTGTTAGGTAAGGGAGGACTAGGGTGAGCCGTCGAGGAGCATGGGGCGCCATTCCTTTGATTCTAGGGTGCCAACCTCCACTGTCAGGCAGGGGCATTATCTAGGGTCAGTTTCTCACCCATGAATTTAGGGTGACTATTCTTCTTTCAACACATTATTAGATAGGAGGAGTTCCTAGGCATATTCTTTAAGAGATGGTTTTGTACCTGCAGCATGATACAACATTGTACATTTTCTATCAGCTCTAAAACCAACTATAAAAGCTGAAACCATATACCTATATGGTGTATTTAAATGTCTGGCTTAATTTTGAGAGGAATGTTGAATTGAATTACGCGCCTATTTTCCTTTCTTTATTCTGATACCAAAGAGGTGAGGGAAATATAGGGATAGCCGACGTTGAGCGGGGGGCGCCACTGTCATGACCCTGGGGTTCGAACCTCCGACAGAAAGTAGGTCAAGATCCCGCCTACAAAACCCACACAGGTACTGTGACCTATCAAGTCAATCTGATCCTGATTCTGGTCAAGTGGATCTGGGATTATGTTTTAGTGTGTTCACACAGGCTATTTTTTAATACATATGAAATAAGATTTAAGGGAAATTTGTGTAAACTACTTAGGTCCTAATTGAATCAACACTAAGAAAATTAAAAAGGCCAATGGTGCATCCTTTGACCGTAGGAAACCGGCGAGGAGGGACCCTACACTGCCCTTAGTCTAGGGAAGCCCTAGTCCATCACTAATCCCAAGGTTACCACTAAAGGTGGAGATGCCAGGGTCTCGCATCTCTGTGCACCTACGAAATCCTATGTAGCACCCACTCTCCCTCTGCCCAGTGAGGAAAGGGGCAGGATTAAAAAGGTATCACCGGCTGGACAGACAGGGGAAACCCAAGGCACAATCAAATGACAAACACAGGATAATATACAAAAGGTAAAATGGGTGCACAGCGAAAAGGCAGAAAAGCAACACAAAAACAAGGGAAGGTAGATGTATTCATAACGAAGACAAGAGTGACTCTCCAGAACACTTTTTCCAATGAAGCCAGAAACAGAATGAAGATTCTATTGCTCGCATGTAGGGAAGCCAGACACAGGTTTATATGATAACGAGGAACTCTAAACCCTTTCAATGTCACAAGAAACCTATTAACTCATGAATGCCTGTGTAGACTTAAAGAGGGCCTGTGCTCTGCTAATTGCTGCAATCTTCTAATCTCAGATGTACCACAGGTGCCAGCAGAATGCAGCACATCCATGACAGTGTCAAGTTGAACATTAAAAATGTGGTGAAGGTCCGCTTTAAAGTAATCAAGACAACAAAGTAGTCAGTCATTGGGCATCCCATAAAAATTAGAATAAAAAAAGCAATCAAAATATCTGTATCCCAATATTGTACTGATAAGACTACGGCTTCACTCTGCATCATTGGAAGCAATAAAACTTGCCATACACTTCAATGCAAGTTTCAAGCGACATGCCACTAGTCTGCAACTTAGCTGTTGTATTTACAGCAAAAATCACAACTATAAAAAGTAGCAACAGGATATCAAGTTGAAAGATATCTTTCGGTTGTGCAACTTGCCAGAGAACTTTTCACATTACTGTGTGGCTCCAACCTCACAATTACAGCCTTGGTGAAAAGATAAGAATATGGTTTGACACTATTATTTTTAAAGTTCTGATTAGTTCAAATACATTAAAAGAAAAAAAAAAAAAAAAAATTTTTGCAGCAGAAAAACCCTACGATAATGTTAAGGGAAAAAAATAAAAATTACTGGCACTTACTAGTTATATCCTTTATAAGTTCTGCAATAGATGTATGATTTGCTAAAGACGCTCGTTCAGCTTGCATATGAGGCAGTTGCGAGACAAATTGCTTGATTTCACCCACAGTTTTGGCATTGTGTCTTCCCTTCATTTGGAAAAGTAAAAATAAAGAATTTGTTCCAGATGTTAAAAGGTTGAAGAATAGCAAATTGCATAATTTTTCTAATTTAACTGAAATTTACATAAAAACATTTAACTGAAAGGACTCAAGATCAGAAACATGGATTTTTGTGAGTACTCGCCGTAAAATCCTTTTCTCCGAGATGCTCATTGGGGGACACAGGTACTGTGGGTGTATGCTACCGCCATCTGGAGGCTGACACTAAGTAAACACAAGGTTAGCTCCTCCGCCGCATACACCCTCGCCCCGATTACGGGCGGAAACCAGTTTAGTGCAAAAGCAGTCGGAGAACAACGATAAACAACAGCCTTAACGCAAATAACAATATGTCTGGAAGAGATCCACCCTGACATCAAAAAGAAAAATGCGAATTAAATAGACTAGAGCCAACCTTGGCTAACAGGGTGGGTGCTGTGTCCCCCCAATGAGCGTTTTGGAGAAAAGGATTTTACGGTGAGTACTCACAAAAATCCATGTTTCTCCTTAGTCTCATTGGGGGCCACAGGTACTGTGGGACGTCCTAAAGCAGTCCCTGGGTGGGAGAATGACTCACCGATCCAAGCTACATGCACCTCCTGTTCAAAAGTGCGCCACCGCCGCTTGGAGAATTCTTCTACCCAGGCTCGCATCCGACGAAGCCGGAGTATGGACATTATAATGTTTGGTAAACGTGTGCAGGCTGGACCAGGTTGCTGCCTTGCACACTTGATCCATCAAGCCTGGTGCCTAAGAGGCGCCCACCGCTCGAGTAGAGTGTGCTCTGACCCCTGCTGGGACCGGCGCCCCCCTGATGCGGTAGGCTTCCTGAATCATTAGACGGATCCATCTGGCTATGGTCGACTTTGAGGCTGCGAGTCCCTTCCTGCGCCCCTCAGGGAGCTCGAACAGCGTGTCCGTCTGACGGAAGGATGCTGTCTGCGCCACGTACCCTCTGAGTGCTCTCACCAGGTCTAACGTGTGAAGAACTTTTTCCACGCGATCTACTGGAGCCGGACAGGATGAGGGCAAGACAATATCCTCATTAACGTGGAATGAGGACACGACCTTCGGCAGAAAGGGGGGAGCTGGTCTGAGCACCACCTTATCCTTGTGGAAAGTAAGAAACAGTCTACGACAGGACAAGGCCGCCTACTCAGAGACTAGCCTAATGGAAGTTACAGCTATCAAGAACACTACTTTCCGGGAAAGGTACGACAACGGAACCTCTTGGAGTGGTTCAAAAGGCACCTCCTCCAGAACATTCGGGACCAAATTAAGGTCCCAGGTGTCCAGGGGCACCCTATAGGGCGGCACCAAGTGGGAGACTCCCTGGATGAAAGTCTTCACCTGCATATTGGTAGCAATCTTTCGCTGAAATAGGATGGACAACGCCGATATCTGTCTCCTAAGGGAGCTCGGGGCCAAACCTGAATCTAGGCCTGACTGGAGAAATGCCAAGTTGTTGGGAATCTAAAAAGTTAGTGGAGAAAAACCACGATCCCGACACCAATCAAAGAAGACTTTCCAGGTGTGATGGTAAATTTTTGCCGAGGTCGCCTCCGAGCGCAAATCATTGTGGCTACCACATTGCGGCTAAACCCCGCCTGAGTCAGGATCCAAGATTCAACGGCCATGCCGTCAAACACAGGGTCCCTGAGTTTGGGTGGAAGATCGGACCCTGGGTCAGAAGATCTGGGAGCTCTGGTAGTCGCCATGGGACGTCGGCGAGCAGCTGCACCAGATCTGCGTACCAAGCCCGACGGGGCCAGTCTGTGGCCAGCAGAATTGCTGGAACTCCTTCTGCTTTGATCTTCTTGATGACCCTTGGGAGCAGCGGGGGAAACAAGTATGGAAGGCGAAACTGGTTCCATGGCAGAACCAACGCATCCACCGCGATCGCTCGCGGGTCCCGAGACCGAGCGACGAACACGGGCACCTTGGCGTTCACTCTGGACGCCATCAGATCCACATCCGGAGTCCCCCAACGTTGGCAAATCTGCAGGAAGACCTCGGGATGCAACGACCATTCCCCCGCTGCGACACCCTGCCGGCTGAGGAAGTCTGACGCCCAATTTTCTACGCCCGGAATGTCGACTGCCAATATCACGGAATGGTTCCTTTCGGGCCAGCGGAGCACATGTCCTACCTCGCGCATGGTTGCTCTGCTGCGTGTGCCCCCTGGCGATTTACGCAAGCCACCGCTGTGGTGTTGTCTGATTGAATCCGGACCGGACGCCCTGCTTAAAAGATGCTGAAAATGTTGCAGTGCCAGCCGAACTGCTCGTATTTCCAACAAGTTGATTGGGAGACGTGCCTCCCGCTGCGACCATCGTCCCTGTGTGGTGTGGTGATGAAAAACCGTTCCCCAGCCGAGGAGGCTGGCGTCGGTCGTGACCACTAGCCAGTGATCTGGGGGAAAGGGTTTCGCCTGCAAAAGGGAGGACATCCTCGTCCACCACTCCAGAGACCGTCTGACCTGCGAGGATAGCCGGCATCGATGATCGAGCGAACGGGTTCCTGTCCCAAAATAAGAGCGCGTGCTGTAGGGGGCGAAGATTAAATTGGGCAAACGGAATCGCTTCTATTGCCGCCACCATCTTCCCCAGCACTCTCATCCCAAACCGAATGGTGTGCGGGACTGGCCGCAGAAGCTTCTGGACTCCTTGCCGGAGCGCTAGCGCCTTGTCCTGAGGAAGAATTAACAACCATCGGGAGGTGTCGAAAGTCATCCCTAAAAAAGAAAATCCTCTGAGCAGGGACAAGGGATGATTTTTTCCTGATGACCAACCATCCTAAGCGGGAGAGGGTATCCAGTGTGATACTGACATTCTCCTCGCATGCTCGAAATGAAGGGGCCTTGACCAAGAGGTCGTCTAGGTACGGCAAGACGACTATGCCCCGCGAGTGTAAGACGGCCATCACGACTGCCATTACCTTTGTAAATACTCTGGGAGCAGTGGCTAGACCGAAAGGCAGCGCTGCAAACTGGAAATGTCGGCCATTGATGGCAGAAACCTCTGATGTGATGGAAAAATGGGTATGTGCAGATCGACATCCAAGATGCCTATCGAGGCCAAGTATTCCCATAGCCGATATAACTGAATGGAGAGATTCCATTCTGAAATGTTTGATCCTGATGAACCTGTTCAGGAGCTTCAGGTCCAGAACCGGCCTGACTGTCCCGTCCTTTTTGGGGACCACAAACAGATTGGAATAAAAACCCTGCCCCCTCTCGTGCTCTGGTACGGGAATAATGACTCCGTTGCGCATGAGTCGTGTGCTATCGTGACCCAGACCTGGCGAAAGCAGAGCAAGCGGCCGCCCACTCTGCTGATGTCGCCTAAAAAGTGCTCTGAGTCATTTGGCTGAGGGTCTCTAGGCCCTGGCTCCCCACGCCCTGGGCTGGCGAGCACGCATTCTCCCCAATGGGTTGGCTCTATGAGTACTGTCGCTCTCTATCCTGGTTGGAACACCCTGGAGCGGCAGAGCTGGCCGTTTCAGTCCACCCGGGGTTGTGAAAGGCCCGAAACCGAGCCTGAGGCTGGCAAAACGATTGCTTGACCTTTTGTTGCGGGAGGAAGCTGCTTTTTCCCCCGGTAGCGTCGGAGATGAGCCGGTCTAACTTTTCTCCGTACAAACGGCCACCCTGATAAGGCAGGGAAGTCAAAGACTTCTTGGAAATTGAATCGGCCCGCCATGTCCTTAACCATAGGGCCCTCCTAATGGCTACCGCATTTGCGGCCGCTAGAGCCGCACAATTGGTCGCATCCAAGGAAGCTTTAATTAAGTAGTCACCGGCCATCGCGATTTGACTCGCAATCTCTTCTGCCTCTGCCAGCAGGTCTCTATCCTGCAAGACCTTGCCCAAGGAGTCTGACCATGACATCATAGCCTTGGCTACCCACTTTGCCGCGAACGAGGGAGCGAGTGCTGAACCTCATGCCTCAAAAACTGAGCGAGCCAATCCCTCTATGAGCCAATTCGTGGGGTCTTTGATAGAAGCACCACTAGGTACCGATAACAAGGATCTCGAGGCCAAGCGTGACACCGGTGGATCCACCACTGGGGATTCTGCCCATTTCTTATGGAGCTCCGGGGCAAATGGATATCTTGCCTCTATCGTTTTTTGCCCCGAGAAACGCCTATCCAGCCATTCCCTGTGACGCTGCACTATGTCCTCAAATTCTGGGTGAGTGCCAAACACTCTCTGCGGTCGCTTAGCCCGCTTAAAGGACACCTTATGGCCTGAGGCCAAAGCGACATCATCATCAACTCCCAGTGTCTGATTAACGATATCAATGAGGCTGTTAACCGTTTCCCGGGTGATCCAGGTCCAGTGGCTCGTACGAGTCATAGTCTGAACTCTGCCCGCTCCCAACACCTGGTGAAGGTGAGCGTGACGCCGAACTTACTGATGCTGAGGCATCTGATGGGCCGGCCGACACCATGAGTGTTCGTTTCCTTTGCGTCTGTCTGGAGTGAGAGCGGCACCTGCAGGCCGGAGGGTCCTGTGAGGCAGAGGACCCCTCCCAGATCAGCGAGCCACTATCCTTGCTCCTATCGGGGGCATGAAGAGACTCAATTGCCTTTGTTAGCGAAGCCATAAATTGCGATAGGGACAAGGCCCATTCTGGAGAATTTGAATTCCCGGGTTCGATCACGGGGGAGGGCTCCTGGGCGCGTTCGGAGTCGCAGGCTTCACATAATTTATTGCCCTGTGCCCGCGGAAATGACGACCTACAGGCGATGCATGCAGCATAAAGAAACGTGGGTGCCTTCCCTTTCCCAGCCATATTGTGTCCACCAGGCATTAATGTTGCCCTACTTGGGGCTCTGGAGGGGGAGGAGCAGCCTTGGCTGCCACCAGTGGTCCGGATCGCGCTTACCCGGTCCTGTGTCCCCCCGTTGCAAACGCTGGCGTCGGTCACTGCTGAGGGCTACCCGACCGCTGCTTTCTGGCCGCGGCCTATGCTGCCACGAAGCCGGGGCCTCAATTTTATCTGGTGCCCGCCCAGGCCGGGCCGCCGGAACTGATATCGCGCCCGGAGGGCGGGACTTCCGGCCACGGCCTACCACCGGCCGCGGTCTGGATTTTTAGTATCCGGCCGCAACAGGGGTGGCAGCGGGCGTTTAGGGCGCCGCACCCTAAGGCCGAAGCCGTGTCAGGTGCGACGTCTGATCCGCCGCAGCAATCCATCGTGAGGAGAGGCACCGGGGGGGGTAAGGGCGGTCAGGAAAGGGAAAGAAATACGCAGCGCTGAACCTCCTGCACCTGGCCGCCAGAACCGGCCTGACTGTCCGCACAGCCATCCATCGCTTCTGCTGACTAGCGACGGCCCTGGACGCTGCGGGGCCCTACCCAACCATAACCTCCACACCATCCGGACCCCAGGTAGAAGAGGGGGGCGATATCCTGGACGGTGCAGGCACCCTAGCTCCATCTAACCCCTTCAGGGGGTGAGGAGAGGGACCGTCCGCCGCCTTGCAGCACCACCGTCTAGCGTTGGTGGAGCAGTGGGGGCCGCACGGACTAATCTTGTGCCTCTGTACAGCCCATGGTTTCCATACCTAGGGGTGGTCAGGGCTAAGTCCGGCATAATGTCCCACGTCGCGGGAGAGGATACGTGGAGGGACACTCGTACGTGGTTGCCCGTTGATGGTTTGGGGAAATCAGACCCTTTCAATAGGATCCGTTGCCCTTGTCTAATCTTCATAGCACAACAAGAATAGAAGTCTGGGGGACGATACTCAACACATGCTCGCCCGTTGTTGGTTGGGGGGGGGGGGGGGAAATCGGCCCCTTTCAATAGGGGCTGTCGCCCCTGTCTTATCTTCATGGAAAGGGAAGAATAAAAAAAAGAAAGTCTGGAGAAACCAGACACGTGTGCCTCCAAAGACACCAAGCAAAAAACTGGTTTCCGCCCGTAATCGGGGCGAGGGTGTATGCGGCGGAGGATGAGCTAACCTTGTGTTGTTTACTTAGTGTCAGCCTCCAGATGGAGGTAGCATACACCCACAGTACCTGTGTCCCCCAATGAGACGAAGGAGAAAAAGATCTGGACTCAAAATGCTTTGATCTTATCTAAACAGATTGGAATATGAAAAGCGTGCCCATTATTTAAGGTTTGGAAAATCTGCACTAGACAATTGGCAATCACATGTGTAGTGAATGCATGGTGTGACGTAGTGGGCAAGTCCTGGCAGGCAGTGGATAATTATGCCTGGCTGTAAAACCTTCAGTTTCAGCAGGGCATCCAATCTCATTATCACCTCTTACAGGTTTTTTGTTTTTTTTTTTTTCAGGCTAAGTATTTAAACCAGAAAAGATAGAGTTAACCTTGCCAACACATCACAAGAATAATTAACATTTAAACCCAAATTCAACAGGTCCCCGAACTGAATTTATATTGACCGATTACTGTCCTTTATGCTAGTTATCTTCGACTGATGTCCCCATAATGCTAGCATGTCACTTCAGGTTAGGCCAGGAATGTCAGATTAATACACATGCCCCTTTAATAGTTCACTGTATATAATACTGCATAAAACACTGCAGCGCTAGGCACAGCCGTTACCCAATATACGTCGGTGTGCCCAAAAACCGACTACGGAAAGCAGTCAGGATATCAAGCTATAAATGCTGGGCATCTGATACCAATAGTCCAAGGGTTATACTTACAATGTCTTCAAAAACTTCTTTATTTTATTATATTTGCAGAATATAGATGGATGCCGGTTTATCAAACAAATGCTACTTTACCTCGAAAGCTGCAGATATAACTTTGGCCTTCTTACTCAGTACTGAGCCCACAGCGTTGAAGTTTTTGTCCCTGATTTCAGCATATAATTCCTCAGCGGAATTTAACAGCAGCTTCTTCGCCTCTGTAGGGAGCTCTTTGCCACCCTCACCCTGATTCTTAGGAGCAAATTTTTCTGGGGGAAGTTTCACATTGCCTGTTGTAAATGCATAAAATGGAAATATCTATAATAGAACAACCTGCTTTACCAAAGTTGCTGAACTCTAAATGAGTTGTTTGTACTGGAATTACAATGGCTAGTGGCTATAGGGCACCTGTCACTAGGTCAAACTTGGTCTGTTTTTTTACCTTATTTTATTCCTGCTGCTTATATATTACGATTTTTATTTTTTTAACCCTCCATATGCTTTTTAGGATATGGGCCTTCTAAAGGGGGTTTTACACATAGCGATATCGCTAACAATATCGCTAAAGCATCACAGATTTGGTGACGCAGCAGCGATATCGCTATATGTGATACTTGCCTCCGACCAGCTCCCCCGCTGTCCATCGCTGATCGCGCAGCTCTATTTCTCGTCGGGCGCTTCCTGCTGGCGCCGACGAGCGACGCGGACGGGAGGACGTCAGGATCGCCGCGTCTGAAAGGTAAGCAACGACCGCTGTATCGCTGCTGCATTGCTGTGAGATCTGCCTGTGTGGCAGCTCACTAGCGACCATTTAGCGATGCACCAGCGATCCTGACCGGGTCGTATCATGGTCGGGATCGCTGGTGCATCGCTAAATGTAAAGGGGCCTTTAGGTTTTAAATTTTTATGCTCCTATCAAAAGGAGAAGATCAGTAAAGATTAGACAACTTAGCACTAAATAATAAGGCTCACATCTTTGAAATCGTATGGCGGATTTACAAGACACGCAGAGTTACTGAGGGGAACAATGGAAATTAAATAAGAGGAAAGAATGGCAGCTTTTGACATGGCCTCAAGAAAAAAAATCATTTTTAGTGAAAACTCCAAATATAGAAGTTTTCCATTTAATAATGTATGACATAATTCCATGTTTTAAAACAAAAGACAAAAACAGAACTTCAATTTCCTAGCTCTCCCTTTCCCAAGTCAAAACATTCCAGGGAGGACCATTTTTCTCTCACAAGGCAGTTCTAGAATAAAGGAGCACAGAATTTGTTTGCAAGGGGGGAAAAGAGGGGGAAGAAAAAAAAACAAAAAAACCCCCCAAAAACACTTGATTAACGACAAACGTAGAATATATACAATCTCTAACCAGAAGATTTGCAGGGGACCCTGGAGTATCAAGCCAAGGACGCCAAATGTTTTTAAATTTGGCTGGAAAGAGGAGCCGATTATTTAGCTTTCGCTTTAACTCTCCAATAGTGAAAGGTTGTGCATATAAACCAGTGAAATACAAGTTTGTGTGCTTGAAATGGGATCTCCTTTCTATCAAGGAGAGGACTGTATTCCAAAATGGGCCTGTGTATATTCCCACATCAAATGTATCAAATGTGCCTCATCAATCCCACAACAAGGGCATTTTGTATCATGGAGGTATTCTATCTTGCATAAAAAGCTTGGTGTTTTGTATACTCCGAATATATTTGAGAGAGCATTTGAGCCTCAAAGGGAGATAATTTGGGAACAGTTTCTAGTATCTCTCTCTCCATTGCTCCATTTATATAGGACCTACATCCAATTCCCTATTTAGTTTTAACTGTCAGGGGGTCGGTTGGGCCGACGATAGGTTATGAATATGGAATTGTAACCTCAACTTCTACATTGTAACTGACAAAAATGCCATTACACACTTACTATTCTGGATGCCATAGACTTCATCGATAAGTCCTTCATAAGTGAGTTGAGTTGCCAGTGGGGTGAGCAAATCCACATTCCGATCCAGTAACAAAAGGGTGTCAAACACTGGAGTTATCTGGTTGTTGCTTCCACCCAACTCTCGCTTCATCCTGATCATCATATTGGCAACATGCTAGAAGCAAACCCAAAATTAGCCATGTGGCATCATGCCAAATTGTGCTCACCTAGCAGTCTCTTACTACAGGATAAATACCAACATGATGCTCATTGCTTGCAAAACTAATGGAGTAGCTGACTGTATTTGAGAAGCATTGCTCAAAAAAGGAAAATATTGGCGTGATATCTGACAGGTACAATACAACTGTCAATTCTGTGTCTGAAATTACTTGTATACAAAAATCAAACAGGTATGTACAGTACCCGGGAGAAGGACATAGGGGTTGTAGTGACAGAATGTAATAAGTGGCCAGGGGTAAAGCGGTGTTTGAAAACTTACTATTTTTCTAAAACCCCACCCAATCAATTCACCTACCAGCAGCCCCATGGATCCAGTGCTGTCAGTTCCAGAGGTCTGCCTGCTCTGTTCAGAAGTCACAGGACTGCTAAAGCTAGTGATTAGCTGCAGCAGTCAGGGGACCAGAAGAGCGCATCATAAGAGATGTCGCTGATGATTTGTTCTTTTATTCTGACTACTGCAGCCAATCACAGGTTCCAGCAGTCACGTGACTTCCAAACGCAGCAGACACTGCTTTTGGAGCAGACCTCCTGAGCCAGATCTATGGGGCTGCAAAAACAAATACAATTTTTTTTAATCTCTCCCCACAAACAAAACGAATGTCAGTGTATTACGACTATATCCTTGGTATACACAGACCAACCACATAAAGACAACATTGGTGTTATATGACCCACCATTGAAGCTCTCTGACCACTTTATGGAGCACAACATCAAAAGTTAAAGATCAGTTATGAGCAGTTTTAGATTTGTGCTATAATTTGTCAGATTCTGGTGTAATTTATAATATATCTGTAGCTCTCAAGGTGGCCCGCCCCACCAAATCAAAAAACCCCACAAAAAGAAGAGGCCAAAATCAAAGTAAGGCTGGAATCACACCTGAATATGGCATCCGATGCGAGATGCTAGTGACCCTCAGCTCCTGCTCTGCTGTGAGCGGAAGCCAAGTGTCAGTGCTCAGATCCTCTCGCATGAGGGGATCACAGCACAGGTGCGGAGAAGATTGAGAAACTAATTTCTCCATCGCCTCCATGACCTGTCTCCGTGTATATAGCACTGCACTGGAATGACATCTGAGTGCAGTTCGATGTTTCATTCACACCCATAGACTTGTATGGGTGTGAGTGAGCAGAGTCTCGCTGCCATTGTTCTCTCATGCATAATCGGCATAAGAAAATAATCACAGATGTGAGTGGCCCATAGTACAACACTGAGCTGAGAGCTGTGTGATGTTTTATCGCATAGCACTCGGGAGTGTTGTACATACGGTACTTTGACTCTGGCCTAAAACTGCCATAAGCTGCACAATAAATCTCCCTCAAAAGCTCAGATTTTAATGTACCCATCTTGGTGTTCCATTGAGGCTGCCGAGTAAACCACTACTTTTCTAAACACTAAATGCTTCAAGCACTAAAATTAGTAAAAAAATAAAAATTACCATACAGAATCAGATAACATAAAATTTGAAGTCTTATATGAAAGGAATTCATCTATAAAGACTGGAATACTAGAGTGACAGGCATCACCCAAAAAGAAAACACGTAACCTTTCCTGCAGTCCACACTTACCCTGGCACACTCGCCTTTCCCACAAATCTGAGGAATGGTCCCATACAAGGCCTGCAAAGTGGTGAGACCCTTCGCTGCATGATAAAGTGTTGTCTGATCATTCTCCAAGTAGCATTCCTGGTAGAAATAAGAACTATTTGAGCGATGTGAGTTACGGCATGAAGATTTATGGATCCACACTTTGGCATGCGATTGCTAATTCAGTAAGAAGCATCATTCATTTCATCGAGGGTTAAAAGCCTGGGAGTTTAGTGAACCAATAACAGTAGACCACCTATGGTTTTTCTCAAAGCATCCATACCTTTTTCAATGCTTGGTGTGAAGTGGTACAAGAAGTACATATTGGACAGCCTTCTTTGTGGCCTGTTTATTAGTGGAAGACATGATCATTCATCTCCCCCAGCAGAGCTCCTATCACCTTACCTTGAACGCATTTTCAGATTCCATAGACAACAGATCTCCATCAAAGGGGATCAAGTTCAGGCGGTACTCTTCTCGAAGATAAAACGAGCCAAGAACTCCAAGATCCTTAAGTCTCTGCTCACACAGCAGACTACGGCGAGGAACAAATAAAATGTGGAAATCCCGTTGATTAGAACGCCCTTTATCTTCTCTATTAGGAATAAAAAACAAAAATATCACATAATTCATTACCTGGCTATTATAATGGCAAAAAAAAAAAGTTATATAATATATATAGCAGCACTATGGATGCACAGAAACCAAAGTGGCAATAAGAACTTGGGACAGAACAATATTCAGTTCCCGAATATGTGCGTCAGTCGCAGATCTGCAGGGCTCTTCCCCTATTCCTCTCACTTCCAGCTTTGCAGTTTAGTGTAGGAGAAGCAGCACACCAAGCCCTGTCTTTGCAAATCAAAAACAAATTAACACACAACTACACAACCCTGGAGACTAAAAACACAATGGGCACGTTTCTTTCTTTCTTGCTTCTATAGCGCCATCATATTCTGCTTTGGTTTACAGACATTACCGGTACTGTCCCCATTGAAGCGCAGTCTAAATTGCCTATCAATATGTCTTTGGACTGTGGGAAGAAACCTAAGACCCCCACACAAACATGAGAACATGCAGACTGCTTGCAGATGTTTTCCTTGATGGGATTTGAACCCAGGATCCCAGTGCTGCAAAGCAACAGTGCTAACCACTGAGCCACTGTGCTACCCCAAAACCTGAAATACAGGATTAACCACTTACCTACAATGGATGTAATATTCCGTCCATGTGACCCTGGACCCAATTCCCATGGACAGAATATTACGTCAGCCATCAGCGGCGCCCGACACGATAACCCCTTGCACACCGCGATCAAACACGATCGCGGTGTACCGGGGTCAGCGCTGCTGTGGGGGGCTCTTTCCCTGCAGGTCCCCGGATCCAGGATGGCGACGGGGACCTTTGGGGGCCTGCAGGGAGCTGGCTTCCTCATGCCTACAAAGCGCAGGCAAGGAGGAAGCCTGCAGCACTGCCTGTGACAGATCAGCAATCTGTCACAGGACAGTGATGTCCCACCTGGGACAATGTAATAAAGTTTTTTTTTTTTTTTTTAAAAAGTGTAAAAATAAATCGCTAAATTAAAAAACAAACAAACAAAAAAAAACAATAAAAGTACACATATTTGGTATCGCCACATCCGTAAAGACCCGCCCTATAAAACTCCCATTAGTTAACCCCTTTAACAAATCCCTTAAAAAATAAAAAACGAAGCAAAAAATGATTTATTATCATACCGCTGAACAAAAAGTGCAATAACGCGAGATCAAAAAGATGCATATAAATATCCATGGTACCGCTGAAAACTTCAGCTTGTCCCGCAAAAAACGAGCCGCCGTACAGCATCATCAGCAAAAAAATAAAGTTATATATCGCAGAATAAAGCGATGCAAAAATAATTTTATATAAAATTGTTTTCACTGCATAAAAGAGCCAAAACATAAAAAAAAACCGACATAAATGAGGTATCGCTGTAACCGTACTGACCCGAAGAATAAAAGGGCTTTATCAATTTTACCGCAGGCGGAACGGTGTAAACGCACCCCCCAAAAGAAATTCATGAAACGCTGGTTTTTGTTCATTCTGCGTCCCAAAAATCAGAATAAAAAGATGTCCCGTGCCCGAAAATGATACCAATAAAAGAGTCAACTCGTCCCGCAAAAAATAAGACCTCACATGACTCGGTGGGTCAAAATATGGAAAAAATATAGCTCTCAATATGTGGTGATGCAAAAACAATTTTTACAATAAAATGCGTCTTTTAGCGTGACAGCTGCCAAAAATAAAACCCGCCATAAATAGTAAATCAAACCCCTCGTTATCACCCCCTTAGTTAGGGAAAAATAATAAAATTAAAAGAAAATGTATTTATTTCCATTTTCCCATTAGGGTTAGGGCTGAGATTAGGGTTAGGGGTGTGTTGGGGTTAGGGTTGGAGTTATAATTGGGGGGTTTCCACTGTTTGGGCACATCAGGTGCTCTCCAAATGCAACATGGCGTCTGATCTCAATTCCAGCCAATTCTGCGTTGAAAAAGTCAAATGGTGTTCCTTCCCTTCCAAGCTCTGCCATGCGCCCAAACAGTGTTTTACCCCCACATATAGGGTATCAGCCTACTCAGGACAAATTGCAAAACAACTTTTGGGGTCCAATTTCTCCTGTTACCCTTAGGAAAATAAAAAATTGGGGGCAAAAATATCATTTTTGTGGAAAAAAAATGATTTTTTTTTATTTTCAAGCCCGGGCGTTATAAACTTCTGTGAAGCACTGGGGGGGTTCAAAGTGCTCACCACACATCTAGATAAGTTCCTTGGGGGGTCTAGTTTCCAAAATGGGGTCATTTGTGGGGGTTTTCACTGTTTTGCAGACTAGAGTTGAGCGACTTTGGTCGGATCGGGTTTCATGAAACAAAATTTGTTTCAGATGAAACTGGTCCGACTGGGGCAAAAAAAGTCGGAGTTTCGTCCGAAACCCGACCCCAATGCAAATCAATGGGAAATAAAAGTCGGCTTTGATGACATTCATCCACTCAATGCCGACTTTTATTCCCCATTGACTTGCATTGGGGTCGGGTTTCGGACGAAACTCCGACTTTTTTTGCCCCAGTCGGACCAGTTTCATCTGAAACAAATTTTGTTTCATGAAACCCAATCCGACCAAAGTCGCTCAACTCTACTGCAGACCATTCCATCGAAGTCTGCATTCCAAAACGTCACTACTTCCCTTCCGAGCCCCGACGTGTGCCCATACAGTAGTTTTCTCCCACATATGCGGTATCAGTGTACTCAGGACAAATTGGACAACAAGTTTTGGGGTCCAATTTCTCCCGGTACCCTTGGGAAAATAAAAAAATTGGTGACTAAAAGATCATGTTTGTGGAAAAAAATACGATTTTTTTTATTTTCAAGCCCGGGCGTTATAAACTTCTGTGAAGCACTGGGGGGGTTCAAAGTGCTCACCACACATCTAGATAAGTTCCTTGGGGGGTCTAGTTTCCAAAATGGTGTCATTTGTGGGGGTTTTCACTGTTTTGGTACATCAGGGGCTTTCCAAACGGGACATGGTGTCCGATCTCAATTCCAGCCAAAAACGTCAAATGGCGCTGCTTCCCTTCCGAGCTCTGCCATGCGCCCAAATAGTGGTTTACCCCCACATGTGGGGTATCAGTGTACTCAGGACAAATTGCACACTAACTTTTAGGGTCCTGTTACCCTTGGGAAAATAAAAATTGAGGGTGAAAAGATCACTTTTGTGGAAAAAAAATATGATTTTTTAATTGTACCGCTGTACGTTATAAACTTCTGTGAAGCCCTTGTGGGTTCAAAGTTCTCACCACATATCTAGATAAGTTCCTTGGGGGTGGGTCCTAGTTTCCAAAATGGGGTCATTTGTGGGGGGTATCCACTGTTTAGGTACATCAGGGGCTCTCCAAACGTGACATGGCGTACGATCTGAATTCCAGTCAATTTTGCATTGAAAAAGTCAAACGGCGCTCCTTCCATTCTGAGCTCTGCCATGCGCCGAAACAGTGGTTCCCCCCCACATATCAGGTATCAGCGTACTCAGGACAAATTTCACAATCACTTTTCCAGTCCAATTACTCCTGTTACCCTTGGTAAAATAAAAAAAAAAAAAAAATTGAACCTGAAGTATTTTTTTTGTGGAAAAAAGTTAAATGTTCATTTTTTTTTTTTTTTTTAAATATTCAAAAAAATTCCTGTGACGCACCTGAAAGGTTAATAAACTTCTTGAATGTGGTTTTGAGCACCTTAAGGGGTGCAGTTTTTAGAATGGTGTCACTTTTGGGTATTTTCTATCATATAGACCCCTCAAAGTGGCTTCAAATGTGATGTGGTCCGTAAAAATAAAATGGTGTTGCAAAAATGAGAAATCGCTGGTCAACTTTTAACCCTTATAACTATCTCTGTGATTTAAGGGCATAAAAATTCAAGGTTGGAAAATTGCGAAATTTTAAACATTTTCACCAAATTTCCATTTTTTTCCACAAATAAACGCAAGTTATTTGAATGAAATTTTACCACTAACATGAAGTACAATATGTCACGAGAAAACAATGTCAGAATCACCAGGATCCATGGAAGCGTTTCAGTGTTATTACCTCATAAAGGGACAGTGGTCAGAATTGTAAAAATTGGCCGGGGAGTTAACGTGCAAACCACCTTTGGTAATGAAGGGGTTAAGATATTATAGCCTGTTTCCCATCCTTTTTTGAGATGCAAGGTAGTTGGAACAATATATTATATATGCTGGTGATGCCTGAAGATAAAAACTTTATTGAAAGAGACAAGATTTTTACTATGCTCCTAGAAACACACTCCTGTGATAAAACAGGCAGGGAAATGTGTTAAAAAGCAGCCAGCTGTAAACCCCCACTGCTTGGTCTAGATGCATACTTATTATAGAAGTGACTTATGCTCCCTCCCTTGGCAAGGACCAGTGGTATGATCAGCCCATGTTACTGCACATGGTCCGACACAGCCGTTACACAGTACACAGCAGGGGAACATCTATAAGATTCGCTCAGCAGGGGAACATTTTATTTAAAACACATTTAATTGTGGAAATAATTTTTATTCCAAGATTAAAATGTACTTTGTACATGGCCAACCCCTTTAAGTAACAATACATAGAACATCAAATATAAGAAATACCTCCGAATGTTCTCAGCAATTATGTCCATTAATTCCAGCCTGGGTCTGACAAAAAATATGATGTTTTTAACATCAGATGATGGTAGTGGGCCCGACTTCAGCGTAAACATTTTCTCCACATCATGATCCTAAATAAACAAACATAACAGCCTGCATTTACCAAACCTTAAAGGGAATCTGTCACCCTTTTTTTGGCCTTTCAGCTGCCAGCATAGACATCGGGGGCTTATCTACAGCATTCTGTAATGCTGTAGATAAGCCCCCGATGTAACCTTCTCTCCCGTCCTTTAATGGCTCCGGCGCACTGCTCTTCCCTGTTGAGGGCAGAGCAGAATTTTGCAGTGCGCAGGCGCCAGAACTCTCCCGACACCTGCGCACTGCAGGACTCTGCTCTGCCCTCAACAGGGAAGATTCAATATTGTAAAAGCTAAGGAAAAAGAGGGCGCAATAGGGTCTTATCCGGGTGGTGAATCAAATAAATGTAAGAAATCCACTCACCTGATTTAGGAGAAATAAAGGCATAGGAACCAAATGTCATCTGCTGCACATCCGAAGGTCCACTCTGTGACCGCCAATATGAATCCTTATGGATAAAAAAAACTTTCTCGGACTTACTGTGCGCTACTGGACAAAGTTCAAATCAACGCTGCATGTAAAATTTAACTGTTTAATTCCCAACGCGTTTCAAAGTATAAAACTTCTTCTTCAGGGGATGACATAAAGTGAACGGATACAACCATCTCCAGTTATATACATACATTTGAAATTTGGCGCCAAGCGCACATGTGATGGTAGGACAGATGTCAAAGTTCACAAGTTCACAGTTGCATAAAATGTATTAACGAATCTAAACTAATTACAGTCATTGAATATTTATAATTATATTTCAGGGAAAGCAAAAAAAGGAAAAGAAAAAGAAAAAAGAAGAAAGAAGAAAGACGAAAAAAATGATATCGAACCCGTGACATAAAAAAAAAAAGGAGTTGAACAGAACTCAAGATCCAAAGTCAGAACCACTATACTAAAGGGAGATCCGTATTGTGGAAGAGGACGAATTACATATGCAATCATGAAAACGTTTGGGTTATTTAATGAAAATATTAAAAACATTTATTGATAAAAAGGTTGAATAAAAATGTATTAAAAAAATTGAATAAAAACATGTGTATAAAACAGATATGAATATATGCATAAAAAATAAAATTTGAAAATGTATATATGCGTGTATGTGTCATAGTAATAATTCTATGAAGATTTCGGGAAAATCCAATAGTACCAGGTATAAAGCTCATACCTAGGATGGAATCATCAAAAGAGAAACATGTGGAAACAGGATCGATTCCCGAGTAGAGAAGAAAAGGAAAAAGAAAAAAAGGAGGAGGAACTATTATTGAGGAGGGAAAAAAATCTTTGAGAAAGAAAAAATATATATATGCACAGTGTTAACATCATTTTTAGAAAAAAGATCAATAAGGAAATAAAACCACAATCGACATAAGCATTGCATATTAGTATATAATATTATAAAAGCGCTTAAATATGAAATAAAGGAAATGTAGAAAACAAACCATCAGAAAATATACTGAAAAATTATTAGGAGGGAAATATGTTAACGAGAGGTCGAATTATAAAAAGACTTCCGTGATTTCGTTGAGTCCATTTGGTTTAAGTGTATTTAACCTATAGATCCAGAAGACCTCTTTGCGATTCAATTGTCCTAATCTGTCTGGATGATTATTAGGAATATACTCAATGGGACTGATTTTAAATCCATTATAATTCTTATCGTGTTTTATAGCAAAGTGTCTAGAAAGACCATGTTGTAGAAAACCTATTTTGATGTTGTGTCTATGGGAATTAACCCTCAAATGCAATGGTTATAATTAAATTATAAATATTCAATGACTGTAATTAGTTTAGATTCGTTAATACATTTTATGCAACTGTGAACTTTGACATCTGTCCTACCATCACATGTGCGCTTGGCGCCAAATTTCAAATAATGTATGTATATAACTGGAGATGGTTGTATCCGTTCACTTTATGTCATCCCCTGAAGAAGTTTTATACTTTGAAACGCGTTGGGAATTAAACAGTTAAATTTTACATGCAGCGCTGATTTGAACTTTGTCCAGTAGCGCACAGTAAGTCCGAGAAAGTTTTTTTATCCATAAGGACTCAACAGGGAAGAGCAGTGCGCTTGTGCCGAAGCCATTACAGGACAGGAGAAGAGGACGTCATTGCATGAAGAAGGGAGGTGTCAGACCGGACCGCATCACCCATCGGACCGGTCCGCCCACCTTCGTGAGTATAATATAACGTGTTTTTCTTCTCTTTCAGGTTACATCGGAGGCTTATCTACAGCATTACAGAATGCTGTAGATAAGCCCCCGATGTCTATGCTGGCAGCTGAAAGGCCAAAAAAAGGGTAACAGATTCCATAAGTCTTATAGTGCTGCAGCTACAAATAAAAAAATACCTTCAAGAGCGAATACTGGGCAATCAATCCAAAAGGGCCTGTTAGGTATTCATCCCATACAATTGCCTACATGCATATAAAAACAGAAATAATTAGCCAAGTAATTCACAATACAATTTTTTTTTTTTTAATCAATCAACATTATGAGGTTTTTTATTTATTTATTTAAACGCACAATATGGCTGACATTTTTTCTCATATGCCCCCCAAGAACAAGATTCACAGGATCTCCAACCCAATAAAAGGTGAAAAAAAAAAAAATGGGCAAGCATTAGTATGAATGGGAGTTAGATTCGCATCTCAGATCAAAATATTGCCCCTGGTTTTATTTTGAGGACACTCTGTCCTCAAAAATACATGGGCATGTGAACAGCCCCGTAAACTAGAATGGGTAGGTTTTCTACTTGTGAACATGGATGCAACACATACGTGAAAACAGACATCGGAATGACATCAAATATCTCAAAAACCTGGCAGTTAACGCAGGGGATGCTGAACTAGATATCCCAACAATCTGTGTGTGCTGCTCCCAAGTCACCGCTCAAAATCAGCTCTATTAAGAAGAATAGCCCTCGATTTTGAAACCAAATGGGGTCCGTGATTCTTTGCAGTATCAATTTAGATTATCTCAATATATACAAATTAAAAAAAAAGGTTCAAAAATTATAACGCCACCTTTTTTTTTTTTCTTCCTCTTCAGACCGCATACACCTAGCATACTGTGAAAATGCACCAATCACAATCATCCTTGTGTGAGGGAGAGAAATTTGGAGATTTAGGTCTATGGCTAAAAGTTTGCCCCAAGTTTGTTTACTTTCCTTGTTGCATAGCACCATTACTTGTGCAACACTTCGCACACACATCATCATGCCCATTGGGGATCACACGTTACCTGTCAGTAGGTCTTGGGCGGGAGGGAGGAGGAAAGGTGCTGTCTGACATTCATACGATTATGGCCCAAACTGAGATCATTTATAGCAGATTGGCGGGGGCCAACACCCGCCCAGATCCAGTGCAGATATATAATGCGACCATTGTGAACAGGAGCATTCAGAGTCTAAATGGTTAAAAAAAAAGCTTTAGTTCAACAAGAACAACAATTATAAAAAAAGTTAATTTAATAAAAAGACAAATAATCGTTCATTGGCAAAAACGTACAAGAAACTGATGTAACTATACACGATTGGTGGGTCAGCCACTGTTATCAGTCTTCTGTAACAAAATTAGTCCCTTTTATATCATTGTATTCTGGGTTACTTTTTAACCATTTAAACTCTGACTCCTCCGGTTTACAATGGTGGCATTATACGTCTGCGCTGGAGCTACGTTTACCCGAAACTGCATCTAAAGACAACTCTAACACGAGAATATTCTGCAAAACAAGGAACCAGCGTGAGGAAATAAGAGAAGGAAGTGAGAGGTTCTGGTGCAGAGGAAATAGAGGAGACTCCATGGGACAGGCCATCGTCGCACCTTACTGCCAGCACACTTATCCAGGAACTCCCGCAGCTCAATGCGCATCGCCTCCCGTAAGACGTTCAGGTTCACCCGACCGCAGGACAAATGAGACGCCATCTTCAGCCTCCTGGTGACAGCCGGATTCATGTGACTAGCAGCGTATCACGTGATCGGAAGAAACGGAAACAACCCAGAGCAGGCAGCACTTGCAGATCACCGAGCGCCTTTCTTTCTTATGCTCGTTCTATTGATCACTATTGGGTTAGAAGCGTCACGTGACCGACGGCAGGCGCGCGGTGAGGAGGAGCTGTGACTTTAGCGCGAAGTTATCGATTATTAAGCCTTTTTTTTACTGTGAGATTAACTTTTAATAGGAAAAAAATTGAAGTAAATCTTGTAATTCCTAGTTGGCTATTAATATTTTCAGGGACAAAGGTGGTTTATGGCGCAAATAACTATACTGGTTCCCTTTAGCCTGAAGTGGAGGTATGCTGCTTGCTGGGAGGAGAGGCACAGGCTGCCATAGTTGGCAACATTACAAGATTTTTAGATTCCATGCTTTACATGGGTTTGTATGAGGCCACCACAGAAACGCATGGAAAATTGTGTAGAATTTGTCATTGTTCGTACCAAGAACTGAAAGTCAAGAGTGCTAACCACTGAGCCAGGACTGAAAATCAAGAGTGCTAACCACTGAGCCAGGACTGAAAATCAAGAGTGCTAACCACTGAGCCAGGACTGAAAATCAAGAATGCTAACCACTGAGCCAGGACTGAAAATCAAGAGTGCTAACCACTGAGCCAGGACTGAAAATCAAGAGTGCTAACCACTGAGCCAGGAATGCAAATCAAGAGTGCTAACCACTGAGCCAGGAATGCAAATCAAGCGTGCTAACCACTGAGCCAGGAGTGAATATCAAGAGTGCTAACCACTGAGCCAGGACTGAAAATCAAGAGTGCTAACCACTAAGCCAGAACTGAAAGTCAAGATTGCTATCCACTGAGCCCGGACGGATAGTCAAGAGTGCTAACGTGCTAACCACTGAACCTCTATGCTGCCTATAGCAGCAGATAATGCAAGTAGGAACTGGTACAAATGATTGTTGGAGAGGAGAATCATTGGCATAACGATATAAAATGTGGCTCAGTACTAGAGACCGCGTCTACCTTTCAGCTGCAAAAAAATGTCTTATCCACAAAATTATTATTACTATCCGCATTAGTCAAATTCAGCAGCCCAGCAGCAAAGCTGTGATTCATGAGCAACAATCCAAATAATGGTCACTAATCTGTGACCGGACTGTGCAACCACTGCACTGGCTTCAAGACTAAACATTTCATTTTACTGCCTATAGCAGCCAAGCTTAGGCTTAAAGGGGATTGTCTGGTGCTTTGCAATGATGGTGTATTCTTAGGATAGAAAAATGGATGAAAGTGTAACATCCAGCACCCTTGCCAATCAATTGTTCCCAGTGTCGGCGGTGGCCGGCTGTGCTCAGTTGTGAAACAACACAGCTCCATTAACTATATAATGAAAGAGGGGCAGGTGTATAATACTCGGCCGAGGCCTGATGGAGTTGTGTAGTTTTGCTCTGTAATTGAGCACAGAGACCAGCCCCCTTTGATCTGATATTGATGATCTATCCTAAGGATAGGCCATCAATATAAAGTATCAGACAACCCTTTTAACTCCGGCAACAAAGTAACCAATTAGGATAAATTGTTCTGGGCATGTGTTGTGCAGTGAATTGCAGAAGAGATCTACTGTATATTCAAGTGAAACAGGAGGTTAAATAGTTCTGATTTGTATTCTTTAACTATTTTCTTCCCCTATATAAAAAAAAAAACTTACGGTACTTACTGGCAGAAAACACCTAACCACTCAACAGAATTATTTGCAATGAAGTCATGGTCTTAAATGGTTAATCTTTGAAGATTGATTACACAATATAGTAATATTATATAAGAAAGACTTTGCTGATTCTATCTTGATTTTCTGGAAAGAGAAGACAGAGGAATTCTCATTTGCCTTAATACTGAATGTTGATCTGATGAAGGCTGTTGGTTATATATAGCTAAGGGTTGTATCAGTTATGAGGGACCACGAAACACCATTAATTGACCACTTATTTTTGGGTCCATGAATTTGCCATTGAAGCATACACACACCGTGAATTGTGGATAAGTAAATTCCTACAGGTGAGTATTATAGCTCCATGTGCCACATGTTGTTCCTCCATGAGGCACTACATACCTGTGTAATCTGCCATGCGTTAGAGCAGTGATCGCTACTGATGACAGCAAACATAACTGGGGTACATGTGATATTTACAACAAAATTTCGTTCACACAACCACCCAGAATTGCATTCAAAAGTAGTTTTCTAATAGGGTGGTCATTTCAATGAAGATGGCCAGGGTGTAGAATAAATGGTGGAACTGAATATGAATCACAAGAAATCTGGTCTGGATTTGGGAGTTGTCTTTTGCATAGACATCACAATATTATGCATTCTTGCCATCTTTGAGGAGGACATCCCTTTTGAAGACCACTTTTCAATGCAATTTTGAGTAGTCATCTGGCAGAGGCTTCACAGTAGGCATGATTTGTCTTCTATTGATTTACTGATAACAACCGTATCAGATAAAACAAACACTTTGCAATGAAAATAACAAGCTTGTATTTCTCAGAAAACAATGCAAAATACTAGTAGACCTTCAGCTATTTTTTTGCATCCTCAAATTTGCATTGAAGACCTTGCATGTAAATCTATTTGCAAGAAACCACATTTTACAGATACATTGTTGTATCAGAGTCAGCTCTCTACAAATAACTGCTAATAACTTGGCATTTTAGCAAATATGATTAAAAACGCTTATACATAAAGGCACAATAAAAAAAAAATAAAGCAAGAGACCATGCCAGCTGTGGCAAGAGAAGGTTTAGGTTAAGTTCCCACAATGAGGTTGGGGTACCGACTGACCATATGCACGTGACCCCGATATTCGGTAGGTGAGATTTTATAATGGGTCTCACCCTCTTACTCCTCACTCAGCCGAGGTAAGGGGGAACGGCTTCTTATAGTAAGATTTTAATCCAGTTTTAGCCCTCGTTTCTGCTGTGCGTTATATTTTCCCACAGGGACCTATTAGAGAAACAATATGGCTGTCATCTTACCAAACATCCTTTAACCCCGTCAACCACCAAGCCTGTTTTCACCTCAATTACCAGGCCAAATTTTACAATTCTGACCAGTGTCACTTTATGAAGTAATAACTCTTGGACAGATCCCACTGATTCTGAGATTGTTTTTCCTGACATATAGTAATTTATGATAGTGGTAAAATTAGTTCGATATAACTTGCATTTATTTGTGAAAAAAAATAGAAATTTGGCAAAAATTTTGAAAATTTTGCAACTTTTAATTTTTATGCACCTTAAACCAGAGTTATGGCCGGTTTCACATTAGCGCTTTTTAAGCGCACGCACGGCCGGGGGTAGCTCCGCCCCCGAGCCGGCTCTCTGCCCGGCGTGCCCGCCCCTTGCTTGTAGCGCCGCCTACTAGCGGACAGCGGCGCCTGCGATCGGCGCACCCTATCTTTAGCATAGGGTGCGCAGATCGTGCGCAGGCCATGCGCTAGTTGCGCTTTGACCTGTGCTGCGCACTTTTGACGGTGCGCCGTGCGCGCCAAAATCCGAAAAGTTTAATGTTTAAAATTTATGCTAAAGATAGGGTGCGCCGATCGCAGGCGCCGCTGTCCGCTAGTAGGCGGCGCTACAAGCAAGGGGCGGGCACGCCGGGCAGAGAGCCGGCTCGGGGGCGGAGCTACCCCCGGCCGTGCGTGCGCTTAAAAAGCGCTAATGTGAAACCAGCCTAAGTCACACAAAACAGTTTCCCATATGTCTACTTTACTCACCATAATTTTTTAAACAATTTTTTTTGTTAGCAGGTTAGAAGGGTTAAGTTGACCAGCGCTTTCTCATTTATCCAGCAAAATTTACAAAACCATTTTTTAAGGACCACATTTAAAGTGACTTTAAGGCAACTATATGACAGAAAATACCCAAAAGTGACACCATTCTAGAAAGGGCACCCCTCAAGGTGCTCAAAATCACATTCAAGAAGTTTATTAACCCTTCAGGTGCTTCACGGGAATTAATGCAATGTGGAACGAAAAAATGAACATTTACCTTTTTTTTTTTTACAAAAAATTTACTTTAGACCCAATTTTTTTATTTTCCAAGGGTAACAGGAGCAAATGGACAGCAAAATTTGTTGTTCAGTTTCTCCTGAGCACGCCGATATTCCATATGTAGTTTGAAAACTACTGTTTTGGCACACAGCAGGGCTCAAAAGGGAAGGAGCACAGTTTGACTTTTTTTTTAACTCTTTTTATTGAAAGATTCCACAAACTAACATATTAAACATGTGACATTGCAGTATAAGGAAAACAGAGTAATCCATCTAGTCGTCATCCACAACCTCAGCTATAAAAGTATACTTTCAATAATAATGTAGACAAACAGCACAAATAAAATAGAACATTAAACATAGTGTATTCTGTTCTCAACAACATTGTATCATCAAAGAATTCTTAATCAGGATTCTAAGTTTACAACAAGTCGGGTTATAGTAAGCAAATATTCCTAAGTCCACGTAAAGCATCACATTTTGCACTGAAAAATAAACACTTCAAGGGTTATATAATAATAATAATAATAGGGTTATATCTCACATTTGAGGAATTTATGGCATCAGGAGCTAGTTGTGTCAGGGGCGAGTCATACAACTTTTCCCAAATTTTATGAAATTTCTGGGGACATCCTCTATTTCTGTATAGTATGTTCTCATAAGGAATTACACTGTTCACTAATTTTTTCCACTGATTAACCAAAGGGGACCTTCCCCCCATCCACCTCAATGCAATCGCTTTCCTGGCAAGAAACAAAACCTCTCTGAGAAATATTCTGTCATAATGTGTCCACATTTCTTCGTCCACAACACGCAACACACACATCTCTGGAGTGCATTGAATTGGTATCTCAATTATCCTTTCTAGAGCAAAAATTACATCTTTCCAGTATCTTCTTATAATTCTACAATCCCAAATGAGATGCCAAAAATCTGCTCCCACCTCCCCACATCTATGACATTCATCATTTACTCTTCTGCCGAAATTATGTAGTTTACTCGGGGTTAGATAGGAATGGTGTAGCATATATAACTGAATCAATTTGTTATTTGCCGCTGGAGACTCCATCGTATGCGCCTCCAGTGCGTCACTCCACAGGTCATCGGTGATAGAAGGGATTAAGGGCCTCCATTTATCTTCCACAGCCAATTGGGTGGAAGCAATCTTGGAATTTAACAGAAAGGTATACAGAGAGGAAATCACACCCGTAGGTCCTTGAGTGGACAATATTCTTATTAGTGGATATTTAGATATTTGCATCCTGGGAAATGGGAATTGAGATGCTATGGCATGCCTCAGCTGCAAATATCTATAAAACTCTCTATGAGGGATTCCAAATTTTATATGAAATTGTTCAAATGATAATAAAATTTGATTTTCAAAAATCTGATTAAGTGTTGTTATACCATTTTACTTCCAGAAACCTGGATCCTGCAAATTCTGGAAATGGGAAAATTCAGGATTATCCCACATTTGAATCTCCCCAATCTGATCAGAAAACTTTAAAGTATGTTTACCTTCCCGCCAAACGTGTATTGCCAAACTATGTGCAAGCAGCAGGCCCCGAGGTGGTCTGTATGAACCTTCTAATACCGCCCATGGTGTACATCCTCCCAGAAAATGAATGAGATGAGCCTTTGCGTTATTAAGCCTGTCAGGGAGCAACCAATATTTTAAATATCGTAACTGGCCAGCCAGATAGCACAAAAAAAAGATCAGGTACCGCATAACCACCCTGCCCCTTGGGCCTCTGCAGGGTACCAATACCTACTTTAGGCCTAGATGAGCCCCATATAAACGCTGCTATCAAGCTATGCATTTTCTTAAAGTAACCCTTAGGGACTTTAATTGACGTGTGTTCCAGCATATATAGACACTTTGGAAGGATTATCATTTTAATTAATCCAATTCTGCCTGCTACAGACTGTTAGGAACGGCGGAACACACTAAATAAAAATATAAATAAAGTGCATTCGCCACTCGGGGTCCACCGTGCAGTAGGTGAAATAACCGCTGCTAAGTGGTGGCAGGAGCAATATGGCGGAATTGCACACAGGGTTAAACTCCACCCAGGTGCGCCGAGCAATCTCAGTTAAACTCACGGAGATGCTAAAAGTACAAACACAAATAACTGAGCCTGTTGTAGTCACAGTACTCAGTAAAAAACGCACACACGGTATACGGTCACAGGAGTATCCCAAGACGGCGGTACTACGTCCGTCTAGACCTACCGTGTGCGCGGTGTTGCAACTGCGAACGCAAAGGAGGCTGCTACTATAGCGCGGTGTGGACACTGCCGCCAAAGGACAGGCAAGGTGCAAGGGCAATGTCGGACGCTAGCAGCTGTGCAAGTTGAAGCAGAGGAGCACTGGCACTGAAACTAACTCAGTCCCTATTCACATGCGTAATATAAAAGGGAAGGGGTTTCAAATGAGTCAGTCACCAGAATTATGCATCCGTCCTCATACACACAGCAGCAAGTATGACTATACTAGCGCATGGCGGAACAGCAATGCGCGCCTTTTATAGCAGCCGGGACCTTCTGCACGCTTCCAGATCTCTAAGATGGACCAATGAGAACAGGAGCGGGACCTGAGCACATGACTCCCAATCTCCAATGGGAGATCGTCCCATGAGCATGCCCAGTAAGAGGACAGATGGACTTAGCCTCAGGAGATATTTGCTGCAAGGCAATCTCCTCTGCAATCTCCTCTGCAGTGGAAAAATAGGAGGAGAGTGCAGAATGTGAGGATCTGGATCCCTGCTGAGTAAACGCAGGAATCCGACTCCTAACACAGACAGTGGGAGTCGGGACCATAGTTCAAACTTTTTCCTCATCATATCCTCAAGGGAGTACATATTGTCTTCAAGGTCTTTAATCGGATTCCGGTTAATCACTATGCCCAAATACTTAAATCTTGGCACTACCTGCAAACCAAACAACACGGGTACTGCTATATTATCAAATATCGGCATGACCATCGACTTACTCCAATTAATTTTAAGACCTGAAAATTTCCCAAAGCCATCAATAAGATCAATTGCTCTAGGAAGGGACTGTTCAATCCCATCCAGGAAGAGCACTAGGTCATCCGCATACAATCCTACCTTATCCACTCTAGAATGAATATTGATTCCCTTCACCAAATGGTCCTGTCTAATCTTAAGTGCAATTGGTTCAATCACAGCGCAAAGAGCATCAGAGACAGTGGGCAGCCCTGTCTGGTCCCCCTACTCAAGTTGAAATATTCTGACAGCATGCCATTCACCAGTATATTAGCTCTCGGCATACGATAAAGCAATTCGATACATCTACAAAATTTATCTTAGAAGCCGAACCTCAGAAGCACCCGCTGTAAGAACTTCCATTCCAAGGAATCGAAGGCCTTTGCAGTATCTAAAGAGGCTATCGTCCAAGGTTTTTTATATTTATGGCCTACCTGCGTCAGAACCTGCACTCTTCTAATATTCGAGGACAGTTTGACTTTTTGATCACTTGGTGCTTCACTGAAGTTTATAACGTTGAGCTGTAAAAATAAAAAAATCACTTTTTTCCACAAAAATATTCTTTTAGCTGCAATTTTTTTATTTTCACAAGGATAACAGGAGAAAATGGACCCCAAAAATTGTTGTACAATTTCTACTGAGTACTCTGATACTCCATATATGGGGGGAAAACTACTGTTTGGGCAAATGGCAGGGTTTGGAAGTAAAAGAGCACGTGACTTTTGGAACACAAAATTGCCTTGAATCGAGAGTGGATGCCATGCTGCATTTTGAGAGCCCCCGATGTGCCTAAATACTATAAATCCCACACAAATTTCCCCATTTTGGAAACTAGATTCCTCAAGGAACTTATCTAGATGTGTGGTGAGCACCTTGCATCCTCAGATGCTTCACAGAAATTTGTAACGAGACGTTTATTTAAAAAATCACATTTTTTCCACAAAAATGTTATTTTAGCTCCATATTTTTATTTGCACAAGGGTAATAAGAGAAAATTGACCCCAAAATATGTTGTGCAATTTCTCTTGAGTGCGCTCATACCCCATATGTGGGGGAAAACATCTGTTAGGGCGCACGACAGGTCTCAGAAAGGAAGGAGTGACTTTTGGAATGCAGACTTTGATAAAATGGTCTGTGGGTATCATGGTTTTTTTTTAAATTCGTATATTAACCCCTTCCTGACATGAGACGTACTATCCCGTCCATGGGACCCGGGCCCCTATGCCCATGGACGGGATAGTACGTCTAGCGCGATCAGCGGCGCCCACGTGGTGAGCGCCGCTGATCGCGGCCGGGTGTCAGCTGATTATCACAGCTGACACCCGGCACTATGTGTCAGGGGCGGTCATGGACCGCCCCCGACACGTTAACCCCTTGCACACCGCGATCAAACATGATCGCGGTGTACCGGGGGTTAAAGGGAAGCATGGGCAGGGAGGGGGCTCCCTCCGTGCTTCCCTGAGCCCCCCACAGCAGCGCAATGTGCAGCGCTGCTG
Organism: Dendrobates tinctorius; assembly: GCF_039654945.1. NCBI lineage: Eukaryota > Metazoa > Chordata > Amphibia > Anura > Dendrobatidae > Dendrobates > Dendrobates tinctorius. The sequence goes on from NW_027361758.1 coordinate 3,804,157, forward strand.
CGGGGGGCTCCTTTCCTCCAGGCCCCCGAATCCAAGATGGCGACGGGGGCCTGAGGAAGCTGGCTTCCTCAGTGCCTGCAAAGCGCAGGCATGAGGAAGCCTTCTGCAGTGCCTGTGTCAGATCGCTGATCTGTCACAGTGATCTGTGATGTGACAGATCAGCGATCTGTCACAGGACAGTGATGTCCCACCTGGGACTATTTAATAAAGTAAAAAAAAAAAAATAAAAAAAAGTGTTAAAATAATTTAAAAAAAAATCTCCAAATAAATTAGAAAAAAAAAAAAATATTCCCCCAATAAATCCATTTTTTGGAAATAATAAAAAAAAAAACAATAAAAGTACACATATTAGGTATCACCGCGTCCGTAATGACCCGCCCTATAAAACTGTCCCATTAGTTAACCACTTTAGCGAACCCCTTAAAAAATAAAAATAAAAAACGAAGCAAAAAATAATGATTTATTATCATACTGCCAAACAAAAAGTGTAATAACGCGCGATCAAAAAGACGCATATAAATATCCATGGTACCGCTGAAAACGTCATCTTGTCCTGCAAAAAACGAGCTGCAACACAGCATCATCAGCGAAAAAATAAAAAAGTTATAGCTCGCAAAATAAAGCGATGCAAAAATAATTATTTTTTATATAAAATAGTTTTCATTGCATAAAACCGACAAAAACATAAAAAATGACATAAATGAGGTATCGCTGTAACCGTAGTGACCCGAAGAATAAAACCGCTTTATCAATTTTACCGCACGCGGAACGGTGTAAACGCACCCCCCCAAAAGAAATTCATGAAACGCTGGTTTTTGTTCATTCTGTGTCCCAAAAATAGGAATAAAAAGCGATCAAAAAATGTCACGTGCCCGAAAATGGTACCAATAAAAACGTCAACTCGTCCCGCAAAAAATAAGACCTCACATGACTCGGTGGGTCAAAATACGGAAAAATTATAGCTCTCAATATGTGGTGATGCAAAAACTATTTTTACAATAAAAAGCGTCTTTTAGCGTGCGACAGCTGCCAAATATAAAAACCGCCATAAATAGTAAATCAAATCCCCCGTCATCACCCCCTTAGTTAGGGAAAAATAATAAAATTAAAAAAAAAGTATTTATCTCCATTTTCCCGTTAGGGTTAGGGTTAGGGCTAGGGTTAGGGTTAGGGTTAGGGCTAGGGTTAGGGCTAGGGTTAGGGTTAGGGTTAGGGCTAGGGCTAGGGCTAGGGTTAGGGCTAGGGTTAGGGCTAGGGTTAGGGCTCAGATTAGGGTTAGGTGTGTGTTGGGGTTAGGGTTGGAGTTATAATTGGGGGGTTTCCACTGTTTGGGCACATCAGGGGCTCTCCAAATGCAACATGGCGTCTGATCTCAATTCCAGCCAATTCTGAGTTGAAAAAGTCAAATGTTGCTCCTTCCCTTCCAAGCTCTGCCATGCACCCAAACAGTGTTTTGCCCCACATGTAGGGTATCAACCTACTCAGAACAAATTGCAAAACAATTTTTGGGTCCAATTTCTCCTGTTACCCTTAGGAAAATAAAAAATTGGGGCAAAAATATCATTTTTGTGGAAAAAAAATATGATTTTTTTATTTTCACGTCCGAGTGTTATAAACTTCTGTGAAGCACTTGGGGGTTCAAAGTGCTCACCACACATCTAGATAAGTTCCGTGGGGGGTCTAGTGTCCAAAATGGGGTCACTTGTGGGGAGTTTCAATAGTTTAGGTACAACAGGGGCTCTCCAAACGCACATGACACCCGCAGACCATTCCATCAAAGTCTGCATTCCAAAACGTCACTGCTTCCCTTCCGAGCCCCGACGTGTGTCCATACAGTAGTTTTCTCCCACATATGGGGTGTCAGCGTACTCAGGCCAAATTGGACAACAACTTTTGGGGGTCCAATTTCTCCTGTTACCCTTGGGAAAATGAAAAAATTGGGGACTAATTGATCATGTTTCTGGAAAAAATACGATTTTTTTATTTTCATGCCCTGGCATTATAAACTTCTGTGAAGCTCTTGGGGGTTCAAAGTGCTCACCTCACATCTAGATAAGTTCCTTAGTGGGTCTAGTTTTCAAAATGGGGTCATTTGTGGGGGATTTCCACTGTTTAGGTACATTAGGGGCTCTCCAAAGGCAACATGACACCCGCAGACCATTCCATCAAAGTCTGCATTCCAAAACGTCACTACTTCCCTTCCGAGCCCCGACGTGTGCCCATACAGTAGTTTTCTCCCACATATGGGGTATCAGCATACTCAGGACAAATTGGACAACAACTTTTGGGGTCCAATTTCTCCTGGTACCCTTGGGAAAATAAAAAAATGGTGACTAAAAGATCATGTTTGTGGAAAAAATACGAATTTTTTATTTTCACGCCCGGGCGTTATAAACTTCTGTGAAGCACTGGGGGGTTCAAAGTGCTCACCACACATCTAGATAAGTTCCTTGGGGGGTCTAGTTTACAAAATGGTGTCATTTGTGGGGGGTTTCCACTGTTTAGGTACATTAGGGGCTCTCCAAAGGCAACATGACACCCGCAGACCATTCCATCAAAGTCTGCATTCCAAAACGTCAATACTTCCCTTCCGAGCCCCGACGTGTGCCCATACAGTAGTTTTCTCCCACATATGGGGTATCAGCATACTCAGGACAAATTGGACAACAACTTTTGGGGTCCAATTTCTCCTGGTACCCTTGGGAAAATAAAAAAATGGTGACTAAAAGATCATGTTTGTGGAAAAAATACGAATTTTTTATTTTCACGCCCGGGCGTTATAAACTTCTGTGAAGCCCATGGGGGTTCAAAGTTCTCACCACACATCTAGATAAGTTCCTTAGGGGGTCTAGTTTCCAAAATGGTGTCATTTGTGGGGGGTTTCCACTGTTTTGGTACATCAGGAGATTTCCAAACGCGACATGGTGTCCGATCTCAATTCCAGCCAAAAACGTCAAATGGCGCTGCTTCCCTTCCGAGCTCTGCCATGCGCCCAAATAGTGGTTTACCCCCACATGTGGGGTATCAGCGTACTCAGGACAAATTGCACAATAACTTTTAGGGTCCTGTTACCCTTGGGAAAATAAAAATTGGGGTGAAAAGATCATTTTTGTGGAAAAAATATGATTTTTTAATTGTACCGCTGTACGTTATAAACTTCTGTAAAGCCCTTGTGGGTTCAAAGTTCTCACCACATATCTAGATAAGTTCCTTGGGGGGTCTAGTTTCCAAAATGGGGTCACTTGTGGGGGGTTTCCACTGTTTTGGTACATCAGGGGTTTTCCAAACGCGACATGGTGTCCGATCTCAATTCCAGCCAAAAACGTCAAATGGCGCTGCTTCCCTTCCGAGCTCTGCCATGCGCCCAAATAGTGGTTTACCCCCACATGTGGGGTATCAGCGTACTCAGGACAAATTGCACACTAACTTTTAGGGTCCTGTTACCCTTGGAAAAATAAGAATTGAGGGTGAAAAGATCATTTTTGTGGAAAAAATATGATTTTTTAATTGTATGGCTTTATGTTATAAACTTCTGTGAAGCCCCTGGGGGTTCAAAGTTCTCACCACACATCTAGATAAGTTCCTTAGGGGGTCTAGTTTCCAAAATGGTGTCATTTGTGGGGGGTTTCCACTGTTTTGGTACATCAGGGGTTTTCCAAACGCGACATGGTGTCCGATCTCAATTCCAGCCAAAAACGTCAAATGGCGCTGCTTCCCTTCCGAGCTCTGCCATGCGCCCAAATAGTGGTTTACCCCCACATGTGGGGTATCAGCGTACTCAGGACAAATTGCACAATAACTTTTAGGGTCCTGTTACCCTTGGAAAAATAAGAATTGAGGGTGAAAAGATCATTTTTGTGGAAAAAATATGATTTTTTAATTGTATGGCTTTATGTTATAAACTTCTGTGAAGCCCATGGGGGTTCAAAGTTCTCACCACACATCTAGATAAGTTCCTTAGGGGGTCTAGTTTCCAAAATGGTGTCATTTGTGGGGGGTTTCCACTGTTTTGGTACATCAGGGGTTTTCCAAACGCGACATGGTGTCCGATCTCAATTCCAGCCAAAAACGTCAAATGGCGCTGCTTCCCTTCCGAGCTCTGCCATGCGCCCAAATAGTGGTTTACCCCCACATGTGGGGTATCAGCGTACTCAGGACAAATTGCACAATAACTTTTAGGGTCCTGTTACCCTTGGGAAAATAAAAATTGGGGTGAAAAGATCATTTTTGTGGAAAAAATATGATTTTTTAATTGTACCGCTGTACGTTATAAACTTCTGTAAAGCCCTTGTGGGTTCAAAGTTCTCACCACATATCTAGATAAGTTCCTTGGGGGGTCTAGTTTCCAAAATGGGGTCACTTGTAGGGGGTTTCCACTGTTTAGGTACATCAGGGACTCTCCAAACGTGACATGGCGTCCAATCTGAATTCCAGCCAATTTTGCATAGAAAAAGTCAAACGGCGCTCCTTCCATTCTGAGCTCTGCCATGCACCGAAACAGTGGTTCCCCCCCACATATCAGGTATCTGCGTACTCAGGACAAATTGCACAATAACTTTTGCAGTCCAATTTCTCCTGTTACCCTTGGTAAAATAAAAAAAATTGAACCTGAAGTATTTTTTTTATGAAAAAAAGTTAGATGTTCATTTTTTTTTAAATATTCAAAAAAATTCCTGTGACGCACCTAAAGGGTTAATAAACTTCTTGAATGTGGTTTTGAGCACTTTAAGGGGTGCAGTTTTTAGAATGGTGTCACTTTTGGGTATTTTGTATCATATAGACCCCTCAAAGTGGCTTCAAATGTGATGTGGTCCTAAAAATAAAATGGTGTTGTAAAAATGAGAAATCGCTGGTCAACTTTTAACCCTTATAACTTCCTAACAAAAAAAAATTTTGGTTCCAAAATTGTGCTGATGTAAAGTAAACATGTGGGAAATGTTAGTTATCAAGTTTTTTGTGTGCCGTATCTCTGTGATTTAAGGGCATAAAAATTCAAAGTTGGAAAATTGCGAAATTTTCAAAATTTTCGCCAAATTTCCGTTTTTCTCACAAATAAACGCAAGTTATTTGAATGAAATTTTACCACTAACATGAAGTACAATATGTCACGAGAAAACAATGTCAGAATCACCGGGATCCATGGAAGCGTTCCAGAGTTATGACCTCATAAAGGTACAGTGGTCAGAATTGTAAAAATTGGCCCGGTCATTAACGTGCAAACCACCCTTGGGGGTGAGGGGGTTAAACCATAAGCAGTTATATAATACACACATTTAGTACAAGATGTTAAGCTTGATACAAAATATATATATGCTCAGATAACATGAAAACATGAAGCATAATATGGGCATCAATTGTGTGTAAATAAAGCAAACATTATATCAATTGAATCACAGTAGTATTGTGTCATGGTATTATACCAGTAATAAAACCTGCCTAGCTTCTAAACCCTACCTACTTCTACCAAAACATAAACTATTCCGCAGCCTACATCTATATAATGAGTAATTTACTGTACGACATCTCCGCTCTGCAAAGTGATGTGAGAGGTGTTCCACCTCTCCCAAATCTTCCCCTATTCTGATATAGTGTACGTTCATATGGGATAATCGAATTTACCAGAGTGATCCAAGACCCAAGAGAAGGAGGTGAACTCCCCATCCACCGTAATGCTAGTATCTTCCGTGCCATGAACAGCGTTTCCCGTAAACAAATCCCAACATAATGACCCCATGCTTCCTCATCATACACTCCAAACAGACAGATCAGTGGCTCAAGGGGAACAGGGGTTTGTACCAGAGATGTTAATAATGAGGTCACCCCCCTCCAGTATAGCGCAACAACAGGACAACACCAGATCATATGAATAAAGTCTGCATCTATTGAGTGACATCTATTGATGGTATCGGCCCATCTTAAAGAGTTGAATTGGAGTCAAATATGATTGATTAATAATATACAATTGTATCATCCTGTTGTTGGCAGACGGAGACACCCAGGATTTCTTCCCACTCCTCACCCTGTGTATCTGGGATGAGCCTCTTCCATTTCTTCTTAACGGAATCGATGGCACATTCTGTCCCCACTGACAACATATATGTATATAGAGAGGAGATGAGGCCTTGAGGGCCCTGTGATTTGAGAATCCCTATCAGGGGTAGAGACGAAATGGCATTATCTAAACCCATACATCTCATGTGCGATTGAAAACCTGATCTTAGCTGTAAGTAACGGAAAAACTGGGATCTCGGGACACTGCGATTAACTTGTAATTGCTCAAAGGATACCAATGTTCCATGATCATATAGATCACCTATCGTAGAGACACTATACTGAACCCAGAACTCAGCGGATGAATGTTCACGTAGCACCGGGAGGTAGTCATTATTCCATAGGGGCATTTCAGCTACAACAACCCCAAATCTAACCACCCCTTTAATCTGTCTCCATATCGATCATGCCAGACGAAGCAGAGGTAGCAGTTTCGGGACATTTATTTTCCTCATTTCCAAAAAACCCAGTGGGCAACTAATCCCTGTAGCATGAAGTAGATGACTCTCAGAGTTCGGGAGATGACCTCCAGGCATCCATGTACTTATGGCCTTGGCCTGTCCAGCTAAATAATATAAAAAGAAATCGGGTAACGCTGCCCCTCCTCCCTCTTGGGCCTCTGTAGAGTGGTTAGTTTAAGTTTAGGCCTGGCTTTCCCCCAAATAAAGGATGTGGTTTGGGAATTCAGATTAGCAAAAAAGGATTTGGGTACCACCACCGCACTATGTTGAAGAAAGTAGCTAAGCTTAGGGAGTAATATCATTTTAATTAGATTAATACGTCCTGCTACAGACAGTGGAAGTTTACCCCAAATCGCAAATTTACCTTTGACGGTCTCCAGCAATGGTTGTATATTGAGTTGCAGATCAAATTTACTACCCTGAGAGATATGAACACCCAAATATTTAAAATTGGTTACAATGGGCAGTAAGGAGAGAGTCTCAAGTTGTGGTATTGGAGCATGGGAAAGAGGCATCAAAGTAGACTTCTCCCAGTTTATGTATAGGCCAGAGTATTTACTGAATTTATCTATGGTAGTGATCACTCTTGTTAGGGTTTCCCCCGCTTTGTCCATAAATATCACCATATCGTCAGCGTATAGGCCTATGGTATCCGTCTGACCTGCTATTCCTATACCAGCAATATTAGGGGAAGATCTTATACGAATTGCCAGCGCCTCAATAGCTAGAGCAAAGAGGGCCGGGGAAAGGGGACACCCCTGACGAGTTCCTCTATACAGTGAAAATGATTCAGATATGGAGTTATTTACGATGACCCGGGCCTTGGGCTTCATGTACAAAACACTAACCCATTTTTGGAATCTATCACCAAATCCATACCTCTGCAAACATGCATGGAGAAAAGGCCATTCAAGCGAGTCAAAGGCCTTAGCCGCATCCAGCGATGCCAGTGCCCATTCATTATCTGGTACCAGAGAGCTGTATTGGACCACTGACTGGACACGTCTGATATTTATGGAGGTGCTCTTCCCGGGCATAAAACCCGTCTGATCAGGGTGTACAAGATCTAATATAACTGAATTTACTCTTTTGGCCAAAATTTTTGTAAAAATGTTATAATCCACATTTACTAGTGATATAGGCCTGTAAGATCCACAATCTGAAGGGTCCTACCCCTCCTTTTTAAGAACTATTGTATTGGCCTCATAAAAGGACTCTGGCATGCATCCCCCCTCCAAAATCCCACGAAACACTGTCAACAAAAGGGGCGCCAGTATATCCTGATATTTCCTATATAACTCCACAGGAAATCCATCCGGCCCAGGGGCCTTTCCGGAAGCCATGTCTTTTATGGCGTCCTCTACCTCCTCCAGAGTAAACTCAGCATCCATAAAGGCCTGTTGGGAAGGACTCAGCGCAGGAAACTCTATATCTGACAAATAATTTAGACACTCCGGGCCATCCACATCAGTCTTAGAATTGTACAATGAGCCATAATAATCAGAAAAGCATTTTAGTATCTCCTCAGTTGAGGAAACCAAAGTACCACCCGACTCACGAATCTGTAGAATTGTGTTAGTTGCATTATGCTGTCGTACTAAGTAGGCCAGAAATCTGCTTGCCTGATTCCCCATTTCAAAATAAGACTGCCGGGCAAAAAATAATTTAAGTTTCGTCTTGGTGTCAGTGTATTGAGCACATAACCTTTGAGCGGTTAGCCATTCTACCCTATTACTGTTAGTTTGATCCGATATATAGGCTGCCTCCGAGTCTTTCAGACGTCGCTCCATCTCGCCATCCTCCTCTGATGTCACCCACTTAATGTGAGAAATCGTAGAGGATAGACAACCCCGTAAATAAGCTTTAAGAGCATCCCAAAATACGGTAATATCTCGGGGTTCGGGGTGGGACGAGACGAAGCAACGTAACTGATCTATCGTTCTATCTGGGGATGTTATCAACTTCAGACAAAAAGGGTTCAGCTTCCACGCCATCCTATTAGTCAATGGCCCATATTTAAGCATAAGAATAACTTGACTATGATCCGAAATCCCCCTACTTCCATGTTTAATATCGTCCACCCACACTGCCAGACTGGTGGACCCAAAAATGTAGTCTATGCGAGACAGGGAGCGTTTAGTGGAGGAATGGCAAGTGTACTCCCTCTTCTCTGGATGGCGCACTCTCCATAGATCTAGCCACTCACTACCCGCCATGAATTGTGACAGTTGGGATGTGTCCGATGGGGGGACCCCACCCTGTATTCCATCACCTAATCTCAATTTATCAAGATGGCTATTCAAGACCAAATTAAAGTCTCCCATACAGATGACATGCGTCTGGGTAATTTAAAGCAAAACTCAATGCCTTCTGAATAATTGATATATTGGCCGGAGGGGGATTATAAATACAAAGAATGACATATTTCTGTGAGTTAAGCAGCGCATGTACGAATACAAATGGTCCCTCGTGGTCTTTTCGGGCCTCCCTGATCTCCCACCGAACATCTTTATGAATTAACAGTGAAACTCCCCTTGAGTAGCTGGTGTGAAAAGCAAGAATAAACTATTGCACCCACGCTTTCTGTACCCACCGAACCGTATCTCTGGTCAGGTGCGTCTCTACCAGAGCTACAATGTGAGGACGGTATTGTCTAATTTGTGAGAACACCTTAATTTTCTTTCGAGGGGTTTTTATGCCTCTTACATTCCAGGTCATACAAATCAGCTCAGAACCCATTCCTGTGGGTATCAAGTTGCATTTGGAAAGCCTAAACAGTGGAAACCTCCCAAAATTGACCCTATATTGGAATTGATCTAGCATTTCTGGATGTGTGAATTTTATAATGAAGTGGCATACATGAGTTGTGTAGAGTGAATCAGGTTAGCATAAGTGAGTTGTGTAGTGTACGTCAGGTTGGCATATGTGAGTAGTGTAGCGTGTATCAGGTTGGCATACGTGAGTTGTGTAGTGTATGTCAGGTTGGCATAAGTGAGTTGTGTAGTGTGCATCAGGTTGGCATGCGTGTGTTGTGTAAGTCAGAAATGAATTTAGTAGTCCATGGATGTGTGATACAGTTTGAAGCATTCTACATACACAGGTCAGGTTTGTCAGGGCATTAATAAGTGCTGTCCTTTCTTATCCCCCTTCTATAACACACTCGGCATCTCTTTTCTGAACTCCCTTTCTTTTTAGTTTGAAGGACCTCACCGGTAAATGTGGCCCCTGTATGAGCACCTTCAGTTCCAGAAGTACTGGGGCCTGCTCCTTCCTGACTTCCAAAGATTAGTGTCTTAATCACTACCTCCTGGAATCTGGTGTCGTTGTCGAGTTCGCAGTGACTGTATTGTGGGTATATGTATATTTATATTGTGGTGTGACTGGTGGTCAAGTGGACAATGGAAGGTATGTGTCACAGGGATGGTAGCTCCCTGTGATGTAGCCCGGAGTGTTTTTCTTAAGTGTACGTAGATTTTTAAGTGTTGCTGTTCACATTTGGGTCCGGGCTATGGGTAACTATGAGAGTTGGGAGGGTCTGGCTACCCATGTACCACACAATGTGGTGAGGTGAGGGGGCTCACTGTACCCCATTTTGGCTGAAGATATATGTGTGTGGCTGTGAATCTGCAGGACCTGTGATGAGGTCATGATCATGTGACTAGCCATGTGATAGGTAACTGGGCGTGGTTACAGCTATCTAAGGCAGGTGTGTTGCACATGTGAGGGAGTGTGTTGGAGTCTGTCAGCCCAGACAGAGCTCCCATGTTCCAGGCTCGGACGTCGCATAGCCTGGTGAAGCCGTGCCGGCGAGTCCAAGCCAAAAGGAATGGACGGTCTTGAAAACCGTGTGATACTGACCGGGGTCAGAGAGAAATGTGTACAGGATGCCTCTGTGGTAAGAGGGATCCGGGAACCTGCGTGGCTAACAGGTAACGGTCTTGAAAACCGTGTGATACTGACCGGGGTCAGAAAGATTCTGTGTGTGAATGGACATTTATCGGATGTCTCTGAGGAAAAGAGGAATCCGAGAACCTGTGTGGCGATCCAACAGGTAACGGTCTTGACAACCATGTGTTATACTGAGCGGGGTCAGCGAGAAGTATGTTTCAGGAAAAGACTGTATTTTGTTCCATGTTACGGATACCTCTGAGGACAAGAGGGACCCGGGAACCTGTGTGGCTGACACCAGCAGGTAACGGACAGGTGTCCGTATTATACTGACCGGGGTCAGTGAGAGACTGTATTCATGTGTTAAAGCTGGATGTTTAATAGACAGTGAAATGGCTGATGGAACTGTCTTAGTAATAAACTGAATGGCTTCATTTTAACCCTGAGCGTGCCAGTGTTTACCTCAAAGACCTGCAAAGTGAGTAGTCCCGTCCACTCACATAGTGGAACCTTACAATATATATATATATATATATTCCATGTGTTGGAATTTGAGGAGTATATACACCATACACTCACTGTTAGTTTCACGATAAACAACCTATTAGTGGAAACAGCCTGCGGCCTACTACCTTGATTGTCAGCTAATTGGGGAATTGCTCAGGGTTCTGGTTGTACTGCGCATGGCAGCTTTTTTAGTACATGTGCAGTACAAACTTCGGGGGGGGGAATTTGCAGACGGTGCTTTTTCCTGCCGGACACTACAGACAGTAGAAAAAAACACTAGGGTTGTACGGACAGTCCGTAAATTTACGGATGGTTGGCAACTATGCTCCTGAGTACGCAAATACCCTAAATGTAATTGGGAACTACTTTTGAGGCACAGTGCAAAACTCAGAAGGGAAGGAGTGCCATAATTTAGTGCAGATTTTACTGTTATGATTTGTGGGTGACATGACCACTGGAAGAGCCCCTGATGTGCCAGAGCAGCAAAACCTCTATAATAGTGACCCTATTTTCCAAACTTCACCTCAGTTAATAAATCTAAGGGTGCAGTCCACTATCACAGCATTTAGGGGGATAAACTGCTGGGAGCGGTGGAGGCACCGCTCCTGGCAGTGAGAGTCGGGTGTCAGCTGTCAGATCCGCTGAACACCCAGCGGCGACAGCTCCTGTACATGCAAAATCACCATGAAGTATCCATACGTCCAAGGTCGGGAAGTCCTTCCCAACAAGGACGTATGGATAAGTATAAGGTCAGGTAGGGGTTAAGCATTCTGTGCATACATCTCATGAATATTATACAGTTAGGTAACCAAGGCTCTTCTCCCACTATTGATCAGTTTGGCTGGATGGCTAGGTCTAGGCAGACTTCTGGTGGTCCCAAACTTCTTCCATTTCAGGATTATGGAGGGCGCTGTGCTCTTAGGAACCTTGAGTACTGCAGAAATTCTTTTGTAACTTTGGCCAGTAATGTGCCTTGCCACAATTCTGTCTCTGAGCTCCTTGGCCAGTTCCTTTGACCTCATGATTCTCATTTGGTCTGATATGCACTGTGATCTGTGAGGTCTTAAATAGACAGGTTGTGTCTTTACAAATCAAGTCCTATCAGTTTAATTAAACACAGCTGGACTCCAATGAAGAAATAGGACCATCTCAAGGAGGATCACAAGGAAATGGACAGCATGTGACTTAAATATGAGTGTAACAATTATGTGGGTACTATGTAATCTGATTGCGTGGGATAAAACGAATTTGAGACCAAGAAAGAAGTGGAAACAAAACTAACAGAGATCTTCCTGCAATTGTAACGAAGTGCACAGCACAATATAGAAATGTTCAACAAACTGAATAGCAGGGCGCGACCGCTAATATGAACTAGTCCAGCAGTAATATGACGCAGGAGTGCACACGGCACTTAAACATGGAAGTCCAGCAGTAATATGAGTGAGACTGCACACAGCACTTAAACGTGGGAGTCCAGTAATACCCAGGTGGCGCGTTAGCAGGAGAAGGTTTCTAGATGTACCTTTTGGGCTGAAAAGTCCTGTGCAAGTCCAGCACCGCTGCCCAACAGACACAGTCCAGGAAGAAATAATGGTGTCAGAATTTCTTACTGACCACAGCAGTTCCAGTGGCGGGTAGCTCCACACCAGAAGTCCAGACAATAAGTAATCTTAGTCAGGATCAAGGAGCAGTTCTGTGCTGCGCCTTGATCCTGACTAAGGCTACTTTCACACTAGCGTCGTGCACTGCACGTCGCTATGCGACGTTGCAGCGCACCGACGCATAGTGTGGAAGCGCCGCACAACGGGGGCAGCGGATGCAGTTTTTCATCGCATCCGCTGCCCCATTGTAATGTCCAGGGAGGAGGGGGCGGAGTTTCGGCTGCGCATGCGCGGTCGAAAATGGCGGAGACAACGCACAAAAAAAGTTACATGTAACTTTTTTTGTGCGTCGCGGCCGCCAAAACACGGCGCATCCGTCGCACGACGGATGCGACGTGTGCCCAAACGTCGCAATGCGTCGCTAATGTTAGTCTATGGAGAAAAAACCCATCCTGCGGGCAACTTTGCAGGATGCGTTTTTTCTCCAAAATGACGCATTGCGACGTGCAGTGCACGACGCTAGTGTGAAAGTAGCCTAAGATTACTTATTGTCTGGACTTCTGGTGTGGAAGGCAGCAGAACGTGGAGAAGTAGAGCACTGAGTAACGAGTAGCAGCAGCAAGGAGTTCAGAAGAAACAGGCAGAAGCTCAGGAGCCAACAGAAACAAAATACTCAGGCAAGGAGGATCTCCCGACCCGGACTTAAATGGCAAGACAGGTAGGAAGTTCCAGGACAGGGCGAAGTACCAGACTCCATCTTGGACAAGGGCAAAACAGGCTCCAAGTAACAAGGTGTATCCATATAAATGGCCCACCCAAAAAAGTTTGCCTCATCACTGAACATAATGTTCTGTGTAAACGGAGGGTCCTGTTCCAATTTTTATTTGCCCATTCTGCAAATTCAGCTTGCTGATCTGAGTCATCATCGTTGAGACGCTGCAGCAGCTGGATTTTGTAAGGGTGCCATTTGTGATTACCTAATATCCGCTGAAGGGACGATCGACTGATGCCAGATCGGCGAGCTGAACTTGCAGAATGGGCAAAACAAAAATTAGAACAGGACCCTCAGTTTACACAGAACATTATGTTCAGTGATGAGGCAAACTTTTTTGGGTGGGCCATTTATATGGATACACCTAAATAAAAATGGGAATGGTGAGTTTTCTTGCATAGGGTGTCTTGCATTGAAATCTGCTGCAATGACCCAGGTACTGCGTTCACCAGACGTCAACACAATTTCTATCCACTACTCACGTGTTAACCTCTGCGACATGTCGATGAATGTAAACAAAGGAACTTGTAAATAACTCATGAAAGAATAAAGTTACATTAAAATCAAGCACACCATTGTTTTTCTTATGAAATTCTCAATAATTTTGATGTTACATGACCCTCTTCCCATTGGAAAAAATAAAGTTGGATCCAAAATGGCCAACTTCAAAATGGCCGCCATGGTCACCACCCATCTTGAAAAGTTTTCTCCCTCTCATATACTAATGTGCCAAAAACAGGGAGTTGATATCACCAACCATTCCCATTTTATTTAGAGGTATCCATATACATGGTCCACCCTGTACTTAAGCAAGGACTGGGGGGAAACTATATGTAGATGGGTAAGGAATTGGCTAAATGACCAGAAACAAAGAGTTGTCATAAATGGTACGTTCCATAAATGGGATAAAGTCAACAGTGGGGTACCACAGGGATCTGTGCTAGGACCGATTCTTTTTAACCTCTTTATTAATGACCTTATGGATGGGATTGAGGGTAAAGTGTCAGTCTTTGCTGTCAATAGCAAACTATGCAGGAAATTAAAATCTGACCTTGACACTACAATATGGCAAAACAATCTGAATAAGATGACTGAATGGGCAAACACTTGGCACATGAGATTTAATATAGATAAATGCAAAGTAATGCACCTAGGACGGAGTAATCCTATTGCTGCATGTAAGTGTAGTGTTCTAGCAGGTTCGCAGGATGCAGTGACGAGACACGAGACTGGGTGTGGTTTGTGAAAATAACTTTTATAAACTGTAGCCGCTGGGGCTATATTGAGCAAACCAAAGGGGTTAACAATAACCAGTCCACGCAGGGACTCAACAATTCTAACAACACTTTCTTTTGGTAAATGCGACTAACCCGGTTGGCCCGGGTGCTATAGGCCACGTATAACCAAACTGGGGGTCCTTATCTCCTATAGTACACTTATTCTTCCAGGGGTCTGTCAGGATCACAGGCGTGGCCGCGTAGAGGTCACTGATGCGGCTGCCTTGACGCCTCGATACTCCGGGATAAAACTGGGCTCGACAGGCCCTTGAAGAAACGATGACGGTGGGGCGCAACAGGCCCTGAAGAAACGATGACGGTGGGGCGCAACAGGCCCTGAAGAAACTATGCCAGTGGTGCGCAACAGGCCCTGAAGAAACGATGACGGTGGGGCGCAACAGGCCCTGAAGAAACTGTGGCGGTGGGTCTCAACAGGCCCTGAAGAAACTGTGCTGATGGGGAGCGGTGATGACGCGGTCTCTAAATATAACCGTTCACCAACCTCTGCTCAGGGTCCCTTAGCAAACCGGGCGGGGGCCTCTACTACCGCCTGTAGCGAGGTCGCGCCCCTTGTGGCCGGTGAAGACAGGGCCGCAGCTGTGGAAGAAGGCAGGGGGCAGTGTCCTGAACGCTGTAAAGGAATGGTCTGTGGTCGCAGCGGTCGCCCGAGGTAGCCGCCTTGTCACAACAGGGTGGGAAGCAGCGGGAGTCGCTGTATGGGACCGTATGCGGGGAGCGGCCGCCGGTGCAAGTCTCTCACATGTCACTAGTCGGTGAGTCCGCAGCTTTCCTTTCACAGGCCCTTGTCGGTCTCTCCACAACACACCGTCTGCTCCCTCGGTCCTCTCTGTCTCACACGGCTTCCTGTCTGTTGTCCTGCTCTCTGTCAACTGCCACTTCAGCACACCCCCTGCTCCTTTTAAGCTTGCCCCACCCCCTGTTTCCCTGACAACTTCAGTCAAGTCTTTCCCTTTACTGCCCTCCCAGTATCGTTCCCTCAGGAACCCTGATGGCGGTCCCCTGGGTACCTGTCCTTTCCCTGTCTGGGAGTCCTCCTCCCCACATACATTAAATGGGAGTATACTCGTGACTAAAGAGCAAGGGAAGGACTTGGGTATTCTGGTTACAAGTAAGCTGAGCAGCAGCACTTAAGCAAACAAGATTTTAGGATGTATAAAAGTTTGGCTTTGTTTAGCTTAGGCCTCTTTCACACTTCAGTTTTTTGCATCAGTCAAAGTCCGCCAAAAGGACGGATGGCGGATCCGTTTTAGTACTGATGACAACGGATGCCACCCGTCCGTTTTTTTGACGGATCCGCAAAATGAATTTTAAAGGAATTGCAGCCTGGAAAAGGAGAGAGAGAGAGAGAAAGAGGCCTTAGAAAAAAGACGCCTCAGAGTGGATCTTATTTACATGTATAAATGTGTGGCCAGTACAAAACATTTGCACATGACTTGTTCCTTCCAAGGACCGTGCTGAAGACTAGAGGGCTTCATTATGGATGGAAGAAAGACGATTCAGACAGTTAAACAGGAAAGAGTTCTTTATAGTTAGAGCAGTCAGACTGTGGAATGCCCTACCACAGGCGGTAGTAATGGCAGACACAATAACAGCTTTTAAAAAATGGCTGGACGATTTCCTTGATACACATAACATTGCGGGTTATAGTTAGATTAGTGACGAAATGTACAGTTGGTGGAGAAAGGTTGAACTTGATGGACCTAGGTCTTTATTCAACCTACGTAACTATGTAGCTATGTAACTAATGTATGTACTGTACATTACGGCAGCCAATCAGGGTGCAGAAACCATCCACAACATCTGGACACAAGGGCTTCAGTCATTTGCTGCCAAAGTCACATGTCTCTCTCCATATAAAAAGCGGACATGTTATGCTGGCGCCATTTTATCAGTGTAACAGTGCAGAAAGACTGCTTTTGCTGCAAATTGTCATATAGTTAGATAGGATCCTGTCCTGTGTAAAATCAACCTTCCAGCATCTAACTAGTTTGTACTAATAGTGCTGTGCAGGCAGGAGTCTACATTTCCTAATCAAAATCATTTGGGCTAATACTTTGTTGCAGTCTTGACTCAGGAGGTCACATTTCCTAATAAAAATCATTTGGGATAAAATTGGGGTGCAGGCACCAGTCCCCTTTTCCTAATCAAAATCGTTTGGGCTTATATTGGGGTGCAGGCAGGAGGCCCCATTTTGTAATCAATATCGTTTGGGCTAATATTGGGATGCAGGCAGGAGGCCCCATTTCCTAATCAAAATCACTAGGACAAATATTGGGGTGCAGGCAGAAGTCCCCATTTCCTAATCAAAATCGTTTGGGCTAATATTGGGGTGGGTGTTGTGAATTCTCTTACCTCTGAGTCGGGGCTCCCTCTGGTGGTTACTGTGGGTAGTGGAGCTGGCCGGATTGACAGAGGTCTGCCACCTGACGATGATGATTGGAAATCTGTGGTTACTAATTGGGAGTATTTAAGTGAGCAGGCTTCCCTCAATTGTTGCTGGTGATTAGTTCTTCCTGTGCAACTTGAGGTCTGCTGTCTCCTGCCTGATCCTGCATTGTTCAGTTAAGTTGTTCATTTGCTAATCCTTTGCTTCTGATCTGATTTTGCCTCTTTCTGCTTTGCTGTGTGGGTTCAGTGTGCTCCCTGCTGGGGCTGTGCTGGACCCCACTCCATATGTTACAGCTTGTGTCAGTTTGTTCAGTCCCCTGTTATATTAGTCTCTTTTGTTTTGCTGCTAGTTTACACCAGAATGCTGATATAGTGAGGTAGATTTCGTGAGACCTCAGTGTTTTTTTTTAAATCAGTCGTGTTGGATTTTTTAGGGTTTTTGCCTGATTGCAGACAGTGTCTTTCTTTTCTTATCCTATCAGACAGTTTGGGCTCCATCATTTGCTCAGTCTATTTTCTGCCTGTATTTGTCCCTCATCTGGTCTCACCGACAATATATGTTTGGGAGCTATTTCTTTGAGGTTCTACTCCGGGGCAGTTTAGATTTCACCTTTCTTGCTTTAAGCCTAGTTAGTTCTCTGGCTGTGTCGAGGCGTCTAGGGCATCGTAGGTACGCTCCACGGCTACTGTTAGTTGTGTTGTTAGGATTAGGGGTCTGCAATTCGCTGTGATCAAACTTTCTGGTTTCATGGTGGCCTAGCCTATTCCTGCCATCCTCCTCGGTGACCTGTTCATAACAGGTGGACCTATGTTATGATTAGGTCATCGAGGATAGCCGGGGAATAAGATAGGCAACCAGAAAACCAGAAAGGTTGGTAACTAAGCGGATTGCAGATGCCTAAAACTAATAACACAACTAGAATTAGCTGTGGGACGTACCTACTGCACGATGCCCTAGACGCCTCGGCACAGCCAAAGAGTTCACCTATGCCTAAAGCAAGAAAGCGGAAAGCTAAACTGCCCCGGAGTAGAACCCCAAAGGAATAGATAGCCCCCAAACATATATTGCCGGTGAGACAAGATGAGGCACAAACACAGGCAGAAAATAGAGTAAGCAAATGATGGTGCCCAAACTGTCTAGACAGAACAGGACAGGAAAGATACTGTCTGCAATCATGCAAAAAACCCTAAGAAAAATCCAACACGTCTGCTATGCAAAAATACTGAGGCCACACGACCTCTCCCCCACTAGATCAGAATTCTGGTGTGAACTGGAAAAAAAAACAAAAGATACTGATATAACAGGGGACTAGCAATACTGAACAGATGTGGCATATGGAACAGGGTCCAGTACTGGTCCCAGCAGGGAACAATGCTGAACCCACACAGAAAATCAGAAAGCAAAGAAAGGCAAAAACTGGATCAAATCCAAAAAGATTCCAGCAAACAAATAACTTATCTGAACGATGCAGGACCATGCAGGGGGCAAGCGGACTTCAAAATGCACAGGAAGAAAACCAAATCACCAGCAACAACTGAGGGAAGCTTGCTGACTTAAATCTTCCCAGTCTGTAACACCTGACCTCCAATTATCCTCTTCAGGTGATTGACTTCTGTCAATCCGACCAGCTCCATTACTCGCAGCAACCACCAGAGGGATCCCAAACTCAGAAGTCAGGTCAAAAGTTTTCAGGCTTAGGGTTGTGAAACAGCTGGTTAAAAGAGGGGAAGGGTACATCCAACACGAATGGGAAAAAGCGAGGTCGTGGTGGAAGGGGAATAGGGTTGGTGCTTAATGTGTATGTGGGTTAGTTAGTAATGTTACTGAAATTTTTACTGAACAAACACCGACTCGTCCTATCCAAAGATAACTGACAACATCTATTACTGAATGTGCTACTCAACTCCCTTTGTTTGGTGTCATGGTTTACTGAGACGTCAGGTTAGGTGGTGTAAGAGTTAACATGGAAAGCCTCTCTGTGAATCGAGGGAGGGTTCTTATAGCCTCATGGTAGAGCCGTCCCCTGTCATTTATACTCTTAGCTGAGTGTGCCTGACCCTGCTTTGTCTGTGCTTCATGCCAATCGTTGTATGTCTGCTTGGTGCTTGACCCGGTCCTGTCACGGTTAACGTCTCTTGTCTGCTGATTGTGTACCTTTCTTCCCGTTCTGTGCATGACCTGTGGCTACATTCTGCCTTCCCCTTTGAGCATCCCTTCTGTACCACGCTGCCCGTCCTATGTATGACCCTTGGCTACGTTCTTGACCTTCCTTTGAATATCCCTCCTGTACTTCGCCGCCCGCCCCATGGATGACCTTATTGCTTGCCTGACTACTGTTATTTCTCTGAGCTGCTTTGATACCAGTATTACTCTCGGTGCTGCGGGAGCTCGGCTGGAGTCCCGCCCAGTTCTCTGACGCGCGGTCACCTGCTCGCAGGTCCTGCGGGAATCGGGCACTTGACTATCGCTCCACCCTCCCTGCAGGTCCTGGAGCTGGTCTAGCCATACCCGCGCCATACTCCTGACTCTCACTGTGGTGGGTAAGAATCCTGCACATACTTGTAGCTGGTGTCCTTGCTTCCTGGGTGGCAGCGCTATCTGCCCCTGACATTATAAACGACCGTTACAGGTTTTTTTTCCCTCTCCCCTCTCTGGGAAAAGTGTGTGTGTGTTTGGTGATTACAGGCTTGTGTCATGGATCCCATGCAGGTACTGTCAGACCAGGTAAAACATCTGACTCAAATGTTCCAAAAATTAAATGTGGAACAGCGCACTATGGCCCATACCCAGCAACAGCTGGTGGACACGGTGCAGGGGGCCTCCTCTGCGGGGGCTCTCGGTCCTGAGAGTAAGGATGTGTCACTTGTGTCCCCTGAGTCTCCTGTTAACCTGCCGGACTCCTTTTCTGGAGACAAAAGGGAGTACAGGGCTTTCAGGGAAGGATGCAAACTGTTCTTCTCCCTGAGACCCCATTCTTCCGGGGGAGAGTTTCAGAGAGTTGGGGTGATTATCTCCCTACTTTGGGGTGCCCCATAAGCCTGGGCATTTTCTCTTGCTCCCACGGCCCCGGAACGAATGACTGTTGATGCATTTTTTGAGGCCCTGGATCGCATTTATGATGAACCAGATAGGGTTCGGATGGCTGAGGATATGGTGATGAATGCACAGCAGGGTCGGCACTCAGCGGAATGGTTCTGCTCAGAGTTCCGACGGTGGGCAGCAGAGGTCTCCTGTGATGATGCCGCTCTCCGGGGACTGTTCCGTAGAGGCCTGTCAGAACGCCTTCAGGATGCCTTAGCCCTGCATCCACCTCCTGATACTCTGGAGGAGGCCATAACACAAGCCGTGCGGATGGATCGCCGGCTAGGAGTCAGAGGAGTTATGCATTCGGAAACCTCCTTATTTTCTGGCAGTAAAGAGGTTGATGCCAGTACTGTGCCCATGGAAATTGGTGTCGACTCAGTTAAATAGAAAGAAAGAAAACGCCGCCGAGAGAAGCAGCTCTGTTTCTATTGTGGAGAATCGGGACATTGGAGGAGGGATTCCCCATCGTGTCCGTCATCCTCCAAGTCGACGGGAAACTACTAGGTCTGGGTAGTGATCGAGGAGGCTGCCCAGACCTTCAGGTACTTTTTTCCTCATGCCCTAAAATCTTGCTTAAAGTCGAACTAGTAGTAGACAATTATCATTTTGTTTCTACAGCGTTGGTGGACTGCGGTTCATCACTCAATCTGGTCAGCTCCTGTATCATCTCCCAACTCAAGATAGGGACAGTCAGGCTGGAGACCCCACTGAAAATTGTGGCCATCGACTCTTCCCCCTCACCCGTTCAGGGATTCTTTATGTTTCTGACAGTTTTTCCCTGCAAATTGGTTCCTCTCATCTAGAGGAAATTAAGTGTTTTGTGATGGACAAATTGCTCGTGGGGCTGATATTGGGCATGCTGTGGCTTCAATGGCACAACCCAGTGATTGATTGGGAAAAAAGGGAAATTGTCAAGTGGGGTTCTAAATGTATGGACTGTTGCTATAAATCTGTTTTTTGTGTGACACCCGCAAAATCGGTCTACGAGTCTTCTGTCAGTCTGGAGGGTATTCCGGAGTACCTTAAGGACTTTGAGAACGTGTTTTTGGAAAGCGAGGCCGAGGCATTACCCCCGCATAGGCCATTTGACTGCACAATTGATCTGATTCCTGGGGCCAAATTGCCCAAAGCCCGTCTATTCAATTTGTCAGGCCCTGAGCGTCTGACTATGAAGGAATACATCGCTGAAAGTCTCCATAAAGGGCACATAAAACCTTCAGTTTCCCCAGTAGCAGCAGGATTTTTCTTTGTTTAAAAGAAAGATGGTGGCCTACGTCCCTGCCTCGACTTTCGAGAACTCAACAAAATTACCGTCAGGAATACATATCCCTTACCCCTTATTCCAGATTTGTGTAACTAGCTCTCTGGGGCTAAGTGGTTTTCTAAATTGGATCTTAGAGGGGCCTATAACTTGATAAGAATCAGAGAAGGAGACGAATGGAAGACAACTTTTCTCACGTCAGAGGGATTATTTGAAAATTTAGTGATGCCGTTTGGTCTCACTAATGCACCAGCTACTCTTCCAGAACTTCATCAATGTAGTATTTGCGGACCTCATTGGCCGCTTTGTTGTCTACTTAGATGATATCCTAATATATTCTGCTGACAAGGATTCTCATTTATTGCATGTCAGAACGGTACTTCAAAGACTCAGAGAAAATCAACTGTTCGTCAAGCTTGAAAAATGTACATTTTTTGTCCAGGAGTTAACATTTTTAGGGCTCATAATCTCCCCACAGGGGTTTCGGATGGATCCCAAGAAGGTGCAAGTCATTGTGGAGTGGGTCCAACCTCAGGACCTGAAAGGACTCCAGCGCTTCTTGGGATTCGCGAACTATTATCGCAGGTTCATCAAAGGCTTTTCGCAGATAGTCAAGCCTCTTACTGATCTCACGTGTAAAGGGGCTGATATTAGGAATTGGTCCTCTCCAGCTAGACAATCTTTTCTTGTTCTAAAGAATTGATTTATGTCTGCTCTAATATTGGTTCAACCGAACCCATCCTTGCCATTTGTAGTGGAGGTTGATGCTTCAGAGGTAGGGGTGGGGGCTGTGTTGTCTCAGGGGTCAGCTACTCTGTCTAACCTTAGGCCTTGTGCCTATTTTTTGAAAAAAATTTCGCTAGCAGAGATAAACTACGACGTTGGGAACAGAGAGCTTCTTGCAATCAAGTTGGCGTTTGAAGAGTAGAGGCATTTTTTGGAGGGGGCAGCTCACCCTATCACAGTCATTACTGATCACAAAAATTTAGAGTATATTAAAACAGTCAAAAGATTGACTCCCAGGCAGGCCCGTTGGTCACTTTCTTTTTCCAGGTTTCAATTTTCTATTACTTTTCGGCCAGGGTCTAAAAATGTGAAAGCAGATGCGTTATCACGCAGTTTTGAGCCATTGTCCGCCCCTGACCCACCGTCCTCCATTCTTCAACCCAGGGTGGTTATAGTGGAGCTGTCATCGGAATTGGAGCGAGAGATTGTGGGGGCTCAATCTTTAGCTCCAAGGTCCAACCCTGCACATAAATTGTTTGTTCCACAACACTTGCGCACCAATCTCCTGCGGGAATTCCATGATTCAAAATTGGGCGCTCATCCAGGTATTACAGCCACATGTGAAGCAGTAAAAGAGTTTTTTGGTGGTCATTAATGTCTGCAGAGGATAAGAGATATGTCGCAGCATGTGGGATATGTGCCCGTTCCAAGAGCTCTCATTGCTGGCCGGCCGGGGAATTGGTGCCTTTACCAATCCCGAGAAGACCTTGGACTCATTTGACAATGGACTTCATTACTAATCTCCCTCCATCCCGGGGTAATACTGTGGGTTGGGTAATTGTGGACAGATTCTCCAAGTTGGCACACTTCGTACCTATGGCTAAGTTACCATCAGCAGAAGTCCTTTCTAGACATTTCCTCTCTCAGGTTGTTCGTCTTCATGGGGTACCTATGATCATTGTATCCGATAGGGGGACGCAATTTGTAGCTAAGTTTTGGCAGGCCTTTTGCAAGAAGTTGGGGATATCTCTTTCTTTTTCATCAGCTTATCACCCAGAAAGCAATGGACTAACAGAGTACACGAACCAGTCGCTGGAACAGATTCTCCGGTGTTTGACTTCCACTTTGCATGATGACTGGTGCGATGCTTTGCCTTTGGCGGAATTCGCCTTCAACAATCGAATAAATCAATCCACTGGTAGGTCACCGTTTTTTATTAATTATGGATTAAACCCTCATTTCGGTGAATTTTCACGTCTGGATTCTAACTGTCCAGGGGCTGAGGATTGTGTCAACCGGATCAGTGATCTGTGGTCAAAGGTTCGTTTGAATATTTCCAAAGCACAAGGGAAATATAAATATTTTGCGGATAATAAGAGGGACTCTGGTCAGAGGTTACAGTGTGGAGATAAGGTGTGGCTTTCCATGCAAAACATAAGCCTAAAGTTACCCTCCACCAAACTGGGGACGAAATTCATTGGCCCTTATGAGATAACCGAAGTGATTAACCCGGTGGTGTATCGCTTACTTCTCCCTTCATCTTTGAAACTCCATGATGTTTTCCATAGGTCCTTGCTTAAACCGTTAGATTCAGTGGTAGAAGAACCAGGTTCCCCTCCAACCCCGGTATTGGTTGATGGACATATGGAATTTGAAGTTCAACACATTGTACATTCGCGATGGGTTCGCGGGTCTTTGCAATACCTGGTGCATTGGAAGGGGTATGGGCCTGAAAACCGGTCTTGGATACCAGCCAGATTCGTGCATGCCGATCGCCTCGTTAGGGCATACCATGCTCGATATCCTGAAAGGCCTGGGGGTCCAGAGGCCCCCCGTTGAAAGGGGGGTACTGTCATGGTTTACTGAGATGTCAGGTTAGGTGGTGTAAGAGTTAACATGGAAAGCCTCTCTGTGAATCCAGGGAGGGTTCTTATAGCCTCATGGTAGAGCCGTCCCCTGTCGTTTATACTTTTAGCTGAGTGTGCCTGACCCTGATTTGTCTGTGCTTCATGCCAATTGTTGTTTGTCTGCTTGGTGCTTGACCCGGTCCTGTCACGGTTAACATCTCTTGTCTGCTGATTGTGTACCTTTCTTCCCGTTCTGTAAATGACCTGTGGCTACGTTCTGACTTCCCCTTTGAGCATCCCTTCTGTACCACGCTGCCCGTCCTGTGTATGACCCTTGGCTACGTTCTTGACCTTCCTTTGAATATCCCTCCTGTATTTCGCCGCCCGCCCCGTGGATGACCTTATTGCTTGCCTGACTACTGTTACTTCTCTGAGCCGCTTTGATACCAGTATTACTCTCGGGCTGCAGGGGCTCGGCTGGAGTCCCGCCCAGTTCTCTGATGCGCGGTCACGTGCTCGCAGGTCCTGAGGGCATCGGGCGCTTGACTATCACTCCGCCCTCCCCGCAGGTCCTGGAGCTGGTCTAGCCATACCCGCGCCATACTCCTGACTCTCACCGTTGTGGGTAAGAATCCTGCACATACTTGTAGCTGGTGTCCTTGCCTCCTGGGTGGCAGCGCTATCTGCCCCTGACATTTGGCAGCTGCACAGCTGTACTCCTTGTAGATGAGGGCCAGAAAGAGCATGTGCCCCAGTGGATGAAGAGGATAATGATCCCCTCTCTATTATCCATGGTTGGTGGGAGGGGACAGAGGAAGCAAGCTTGAGTGTTACCCCGCAACCAACATACCATGGAGTTGTACCTCATGGAAGCACCCGGCATATGAGCGCCTTCTTGGTGCACTACTACGTGCAATATGATGCCTGTATTGTTATGATGAGAAATAGTGCTGACTACTGGGTTGCCACTCTGCTAGATCCATGGTACAAGAGTAAATTTTGCCAGATGCTTCCCCCCTGGAAAGGGACGCGCACATGCTGAAGTATCGAAACATGCTTGCAGACAATCTTAACCCCTTAAAGACCAGGGGTATTTCCATTTTTTGCTCCCCTTCTTCCCAGAGCCATAGCTTTTTTTTCTGTCAATAATGGCCATATGATGGGCTTGTTAAATGCGGGACGAGTTTTACTTTTGAACGACACCATTGGTTTTACCATATCGTGTACTGGAAAATGGGGAAAAAAAATCTAAGTGCGGTAAAATTGCCACAAAAGTGAAATTCCACAATTGTGTTATTTTTTCTACCATGTTCACTAAATGTTAAAACTGACCTGCCTTATGATTCTCCAGGTCATTACGAGTACCTAGATACCAAACATGTATTGGTTCTATTTTAAGTGATGAAAATAAAATCCAAAATTTGTTAAAAAAAAGTTGAAATTTTCCGAAACCCGTAATGTCTCCATTTTTTGGGATCTGGGTGAGGGCACCCACCTCGTCTTAATTTAAACTTAAATTCAAAGCTCTAAATGTTGCGCCAGGCCCTGATACCTCATGCATGGCCCACGGCTGGCTGCTGCTGTGCCATTCTAAATTTCCACTGTGGATGGATTTAGTGACGTAACACCAGCAGTCGCAGGGGTCGCAGCTGCGATGGGGCCTCTGAGCGCTTAGGGGCCCAGGCCCCAGGGCCACCAGTCAGGGCATTAATGCCCTGACTGGCGTATGGAGCCTGATGAGCAGAGGGGGCCCGCATTGGGTCCCAGCAGTGGGGCAGGCTGGGCGGGGGGGCAGAGAGGCACCATGTCAGCTCCAACTTGCCCCGCCGCACTGAACTATACCAGCATCCGCCGGTACAGTTCAAACTGATGGAGGAGAGAGCTTCAGCTGACGCTCCCTCTCCCATCATTCCCTGCTCTGCCTCTGACACACAGCTGGTGCGTGATGATGTCATTGCGCACTCACTGTGTATCAGGCAGAGCAGGAGACAGGAGCCGGGAGCAGCGCAGGCACGAGGAGAAGGTGAGGAGTGTTTTTTTTATGCAACAGTACAGCCAGGACTGTGGGGCCATTCTCGGGGGGGGGACTGTATACTATGATGCTGTATACAATGGGGAGTGCTGTGCTGCATACCATGCAATGCTGTATACCATGGAGGGGTGCTGTGTTGTATATCATGGGGGGTGCTGTGCTGTATACCATGGGGGGCTGTATACCATTCAGTGCTGTATACCATGGGGGGCTGTATACCATGCAGTGATGTATAGCATGGGGGTGCTGTGCTGTATACCATGGGGGGCTGTATACCATGGGGGTCTGTATACCATGGGGGCTGTATACCATCTAGTGCTGTATACCATGTGGTGCTGTATACCATGGGGGGTGCTGTGCTGTATACCATGCGGTGCTGTATACCATGGGGGGTGCTGTGCTGTATACCATGGGGGGCTGTATACCATGCGATGCTGTATACCATGGGGGTGCTGTGTTGTATACCATGGGGAGCTGTGTACCATGTGATGCTGTGCTATATACCATGTACTGCTGTGCTATACACCATGTGGTGCTGTGCTATATACTATGTGGCTGTGTTATATACCATGGGGGGTACATTATTTTCTATGGGGAGGCTGTGTTATATAATATGGGGGGCGACATTATATTCTATGGTGTAGCAAGTCAGACACCTGCCCTCCGCTATGTGGGGGTGGAGTTATGGGAGTGGTGGGGCTGTGGACGGTTCAAGGGATGGAGCCTGGGCTGGTCTCAAGGGGGCCCCGAAATTCCTAGTGGCAGCCCGGGGTGGGGGGGCCCCCATTTGAAAATTCGGACCGGGGTCCATAACTTTGTAGTTATGCCACTGGATGAATTGATTATCAGTCAACTACCTGTGTTACAATCCTTAATTTTTTCTAAATTTTTAACAGGTGAAAGGTTAAGGAGTCGAAGACTCACTTATGTGCATGTTGTTGCAACTAAGTATATCCTATTCGTTAATTGAAGAGGCCTCTTTATACCAGATAATACATCACACATCCCCATTAGGGTGATTTCACATACCGTATAGCCTTCTTTTTTACTTTTTTGTATGCTGTGATTTTAAAGGCCAAAAATGAATTAAACTAATGGCATTGACAAACAAGAAAGCAAAAACACTTAAAAGGAAGAAACAAGGAAGCTTTATAAATTCAATTTAAAATCTCTGGGATGTGATTAACAAACCAAATCCAATCTATGAGGTCTCTCCTTGGAATCTACAGAAACTGAAGGATCTGCTGGTGCCAAATACCAAATGATATTTTGAGGTCCTGTATGTCTAAAGGCCAAGATTTTTGCCTGGGCATATATGAACTTTTAGCATTTACTTGTTATCCTGGATTCCCTTCTGGTTCAGTTAATTTGTAGCTGTGTTTTTTTTTTTTTTTAAATCCTTATGCAAATCGCAATGTCCTGTGCACATAGAGCCTGTACAGCTGCCCTCAGAGTCCCTCCAGCTCTGTACTACTGAACTCTAGGCTAGTGTTTAATTTGTTTTGTTTCTTTGATCTATTCATTTACAGTGCTGTGCAAAAGTTTTATGCAGGGTTTGAAAGAATGCTGCAAAGGAATGGTTTAAAAAAATAGAAGTGTTAATGTATTATACAAAATGCAAAGTGAATGAACAAAAGAGAACTCAAAATCTAAACAATATTTGGTGTGACCATCCTTTTCCTTTAAAACAGCATCAAACCATCAGTTCTAGGTACACTTGCACAGAGGTTTTGAGGAGCTCGGCAGGGAGCTTGCTCCAAACATCTTAGGCTGGAGTCACACTAGCGAATAAATCGGATGAATGCAATGCGATAAAAAAATTGCATTGCATTCGTCCCAATGTTATTCTATGGTGCAGCTCCCATCATCCAATTTTTTTCGGAACGTTTCCTCGGACCGAGAAAATCGCAGCATGCTGCGATTGTCACTGATTTTCGGATTGGACTCGGCAATGCAAGTCTATGGGTGCGATTAAAAATCGGATTACAAACGGACCACAAGTATGACTTGCGATAAAATCGCAAGACTTCTCCAGGTCAACAGGAAAGAGCATCACGCATTGACATTGGATGTCAATTGGATGCTTAGATGCGAATAAAATCGGTTCATCACCGGAAATTCGGATGACAGACGGATCCCTGGACAAGAAACCTTTGTGCAATTTCGTACCGTAAAAATCGGACCGATTTTTTAATCATTGTGTGTGACTCCAGCCTTAGGCTTGTTTCAGATATCAGTTTTTTGGCGTCAGTCACAATCCGTCAACGTGACGGATCCGTCGCAGATTGTGAAAAACTGATGCGACGGATCTGTTTTTTCATTCGTTTCTTCCATTTTTTGACGGATCCGTTTTTGAAAACGCCGACAGATAGATAGATCTATAGATAGACAGATCTATAGATAGATAGATATGGGATAGATAAAATCTATAGATATTTCTATGGATATAGCCATAGATATATAGCTATAGATACATCCATAGATATAGCTATATATACTGTATATCCATAGATATATAGCCATATATACGGTATTTAAAAAAAACTGAAAACAAAAAATGGCATGGGCTCCCACGCAATTTTCTGTGCCAGAGGGGGAAAGCTGACAGCTGGGGGCCAATATTTGTAGCCTGGGAAGGGGGTAATACCCATGGCCCCTTCCTAGGCTATGAATATCAACCTGCAGCTGTCTGCATAGCCTTTACTGCCTATTAAAATAGGGGGACCCCCCCTAAAAAATGACATGGGGTCCCCCTATATTTTATAGCCAGAAAGACTACGCAGACAGATGCAGGCTCATATTCATAGCTTAGGAAGAGGCCATGGATATTGGCCCCTGGCTACAAATACCAGCCCGCAGCCACCCCAGAAATGGCGCATCTCTAAGATGCACCAATTCTGGCACTTAGACCCTCTCTTCCCACTGCCGTGTAGCGGTGGCATATGGGGTAATAAGTGGTTAATATCACCTTGCTATTGGAAGGTGACATTAAGCCCAGTTAATAATTGAGAGGCGTCAATAAGACGCCTATCCTTTATTAATCTTATATTAATAAAGGGTTAAAAAAACACACACATAAAAATAAAGTATTTTAATTAAATAAAACACGAAACATTTTTTCATAATTTTTATTACACACCCAGATCCTAGCGAAGCCATCGATCATCTGCAAAAAAACAAACAAACCAACTATATACTCCCTGTTTGACGTAATCCCATTAATAACAATTGTCCCACAATGATCTCCCCTATAGAACTGTCACATCAGCAGATGTGACCTCTCTATAAGCCTCGGATGACACACTGACCGGAGATAACCCTCCAGCAGTGTGTCATTGGAGATAAGCCACTCCCTTTACTGCACTGGCTTCTCACGCTGTAGTGCCACAAACTGACAGGTGAACTCAGGTGACCTGTCGGCAGAGGAGTGATACAATGCAAAGGATTATCTCCATCATTGTATCACTGGAGCCCCTGGAGAGCGGTCGCATCAGCTGATGTGAGAGCTCTCCACGGGGAGATCGTCGTGGGACAATTGTATTAATTGGATTGCAAAATGCAAAGACAGATGGAAAGCACCCTCACATAGATCCACACCTCCGAACCGCACACAGTGTGTGTGAGCCGCAGCCGGCAATTAGCTGTTAACCCTTAGGTGCACATTCATGAAAAACAGGCAAATCCAGGTTGTAAAATTGTAAAGAGAATGGCACTCACCAGATAATGTGGTCAAGGTTTTATTGTAAAGACATGTCAGTGGGAGAACGGGTGCTGAAAAGGAGCAAAGATGATTAAGATCATTAAGTATTGAGATGAAATTTTGTTTCTGACCAAATACTTATTTTCCACCATAATATGCAAATAAAATGAAAAAAAACAGACAATGTGATTTTCTGGATTTTTTTTTTCTCAGTTTGTCTCCCATAGTTGAGGTCTACCTATGATGTAAATTACAGACGCCTCTCATCTTTTTAAGTGGTGGAACTTGCACTATTGCTGACTGACTAAATACTTTTTTTCCCCACTGTATGTGTGCATGTGTTCTTTTTTTCCATTCAACACATTAGCCGGATGATGGGACTACTACTGTCCCATCATTGGCTAATGTGTCAATCACTGTCAGTGTAGCAGGTATAGCCCGATGGGACTTACAGTCCCATCGGACGATGTCTGCATACACAAACACACCCAAACACCCCCGCACACAGACCCGCATACACCCCTGCAACAACCCGCATACCCCCGCACAGCCCAGCATACCCCGCAGACTCCCGCACAGACTCCTGCATAGCCCCGCATACCCCCGCACCATACACGCACACAGTGTTGGAGCATGCGCAGTTTAAAAAACCTGGATCCGTCACCGGATTCAGTCAATTGTCGGACAGTGACAGATCCTGCGCTCATAGGCTTCCATTCTAGCAAAAATCGGATAAAAAAAAGTTCCTATGTCCGTTGTCTCCGTCCAACGGACAGAGAATTTCCGACGGATCCATCGAAACGTGCGGCCATCCGTTGCAATCCGTCGCTGATACAAGTCTATGAGAAAAAAATGGATCCAGCGGCATCAGTCACCGGATCTGTTTTCTTTAAAAAAAACGACGGATTGTGACTGATGGCAAAAAACTGATGTGAAAGGGGCCTTAGAGAACAAAAAAACCCCACAAATCTGGCTGTAGGCTTGTGCAAATCCTTCTGTCTCATCATGTAATCCCACATATACTCGATGATGTTGAGATCAGGGCCAGATCTTTGGGGGCTATTATCATTTCCATAATGCCTTGATATTCTTTATGCTGAAGATAGCTCTTAATTACATTGTCTTGCTGCAGAATAAATTCGGAACCAATGACCACAAACATACAGCCAATCAGATGCTATTCTGATGGTATTGCATGATGTATCAGTATTTGCCTGCCTTTTTCAGCGTTGATAATGCCAAAAACTGGGCAACATTGAGAGCCGAAGATGCAGTGGTTGGCCAAGTAAACATCGCACTTACTTCCCTGGGCCGTAACTACAACTGGGGCAGCCGGGGCACTGCCCCGGGGCGCCAACCACCCAAGGGGCCCCAAACTGATGGTAAAAAAATGTATTTTAATATTTTAATTTATCATAAAATACCCAGCTCCCTTCTTATTCGAGTTTAAAATTAATAAAAAATAACGAAAAGATCCATGAAAGTGCAAGCGTTCGTTTATACTTTAAACGGGGAAACGCTATTTCGCTTAGTAACAGGAGCTCTATGGCAGACAGTTAGCTGATCGTGTGGTGTCGCGCCAGGCAGTGACTCAGCCAATAGTTCAGGCAGCGGCCGCGACGTGCACTGACACTGAGGTCTTGTTTACCCCAACTGCTGAACTGCTCATTGGCCATTGCTCATCGGTCAGCAGCCAGTGTCAGATCGTCAGTGCAGTCTGTGTCGCATATAGTAGTTGTAGTGCGTGTGTAGGTAGATAGCATTTAGTATTGCCATATTTTCCGGCGTATAAGACAACCCCCAACTTTTCCAGTTAAAATATAGATTTTGGAATATACTCGCCGTATAAGACTACCCCTCTTCTACGGTGTGATTCCCATTGTGAAGCCCACACAGCCCTTCATACAGTATAATGGCCCCTACATCTCTTCACACTGCATTATGGCCCCCACACAGCCTTAAAGGGACACTGTCACCAGGATTTTGCCATCCCATCTGCTAGCAGCATAATGTAAAGATAGAGACCCAGATTCCAGCAATGTGTAACTTACTGAGCTGCTTGCTGTAATTTTAATATAATTACTGTTTTCCCTGCTTCATATTTAGCAGTATATGAATGTGCTGGACTATTTGATTAGTTCTACAATGTTAATCTCAAACTGATTGAACAGTGATTTTATGAAAACTACACTGAGCAGCCCAGTAAGTGACACTGGTGACAGTGTCCCTTTAAATCGCCCTCCATAAAGTATAAAGGCTTCCTCATAGTCCTTCAAGTATTATTATGCCCCCCACAGAGCCCTCCCAGTATTATAATGGCTTCCACATAGTATAATTGTCTCCGTATATTATAGTGCATCATCCATAGTCACCCATTATAATGCACCATCATAGTGCTCCATACAGTATACTGCACCCCCATAGTCCTCCATATACTATAAACATGGAGAGGGGTGATGGGCCAGCATCATGTGGAGGGGGGTGGAATATGGGGATTGAGATGTGCCAGCACTGTGAGGGGATAGGTGACATGGAGAGGGGTTTGTGCCGGTGTTAAGATGGGGGGGGGGTTGGGGGAGTACAGGGGGCAAACTTTCCTGTCAGACAATGTCACCCGGAGGACAGGAGACCATCCTTCTCTAAGCTTAAACTCATAAAAAATTACTTGAGAAGTACTATGGCTCAAGAAAGACTCAGCAGCTTAGCTTCACTTTCAATTGAGAATGATCGAGCTCAACAGATCAACTTTGACAAAGTAATTGATGAATTCGCTTCTCTGACAGTTAGGAAACAAATGTTAAGTAGCTGTTTAAAACTGACCAAATTGGTAATGTTTAAGTAATGTTATGTTTAAGTGAACAAAGTTTAAATATATACTGTTTAAAACTACTTAATATTTAATAAACATATACAGTTATTTGAAAATTGTGCAATATTTGGAATTATTATTCACCTTATTAATTTTCCAGACATTCACTGAATATTTAACTTCTAAAACTTGCATCATAAACAAAATCTATTAAAGGTCTTGCGGAACGTCGTGAAGCCTGTGTGTTGTATACAACATTGCGTAGCAGGCTTCACCACGTTCCGCACAACCTCTAATAATTGAAATGTTGAGGGGCCCCACTATGAAGTTTTGCCCCGGGGCCCCGAAGTTTATAGTTACGGCACTGTTACTTCCCTTAAAAATCAGAAGATGTCCAATAGTGCCATCAGCTCAGAAGCCATTTGGAGAAGCCCGGCAGAAGTGGTCTGCTTGGAAAAAAATGCTGGCAAAAGCAATACCTTTGACATGGAAACAAGGCTTAGTGAATCAA
Source organism: Dendrobates tinctorius (assembly GCF_039654945.1). Lineage (NCBI taxonomy): Eukaryota > Metazoa > Chordata > Amphibia > Anura > Dendrobatidae > Dendrobates > Dendrobates tinctorius. The sequence goes on from NW_027361758.1 coordinate 3,837,094, forward strand.
TTATGCACAAAAAAACATAGGAATTGGATACAGAGCAGTTGCTCTGGACTCAAGTCAAAATGTGAAAGATTTAGCTGTAGCCAAGGGCAGGTTGTTACAGCTAAATAATGAGTATCTGCAGTTATAATAATAATAATAATAAAAAAGAAGAAGCGGGCGGCACCGCTGTTACCGTGCTAGGATCCGTGGCTTGCAGCAGGCGGTGAGCTCACATGGAGGATTCCCGGGTGCTTGACCTCATAACAAATCACTTGTGGTTTCCGAAGAAAGAAGGTCGCTCTCTGCGAGATATTAGTGAAGATTTATTGACACATAATTACATGTCACGTCGGGGATGTGATAACAAGAGTGTCAAATGGCTGACAACGGCCGTTTCACGCTACTCGAGCGCTTCCACGGGTCAAAGTGCAGGGGGAAATGACGGATTCTTAAGCAAATCATGTCATCCAGTCACTCCTCCTACCTCAGCCGCTGTATAACTAACAAGTAAAACAGACAGGTGCTCAGTGCAAACATATAAAAAATACACATATTTCACCGCTGCAGCGGGAACAATAATCTTACATATAAAGACAAATATTACAAGGACTATTGAGTGATTATCAACATAACTAAAGGACCCCTATTATCAAATTAACCCTTCTGGGTAATCTGTTCCAAAGGAAACAGCTTATTAATATAAATCCGAGAGCTGCATGATACTAAATCCATAGGAAGTGTGTGCTTCCATACATTATGATCTAATCAAGATATATATATGCAATTTTACCATGGCTCCAGCAATTAAAATAAAAAATTACTGACACCTATCTTTTGGCCATTTATGTCACAATGATGATCTAAGCCCATTGTATTGTCCTTGTTAAAACGATTTTAGGGCAAATTATACCGCATGATTCAGAACTAACCAATTAAGGAAATACCTATATATTTTTTTAATTATATTTTTTTTATATTTTTTTATGAGATATGTATTACTTAACACCAATAATTTACATTATCCCCTAGATATTTGTCTATTTGTCCTTAATTTATAACCTGCCAGTATTTACGGAAAAAGAAATGCATTATTTAAATCAGTTATCACAAAAAAATGGCCATATCTATTTTATCATTGAAACCTATGGGACCAGTTGCCCGTGTATCCATAATCCATTTGGATTCCCGCTTCAATAATAATTTATTCAAATTCCCTCCTTGTGGGGGTAACATGACTTTTTCAATACCAGCAAAAGAAAGGACACCTGGATCCATCCCATGTACAGTCCTAACATGATCAATAAGACGTGGCACTCCTTTTCCCGTTGTTATCGACTTGAAGTGTTCCCGAAATCGAACATAATACGTCCACTCTATCTTTCCTATGTAAAAAAATCGACATGTACAGAAGATGACATAAACCACATGATCGGTCTTACATGTAATTAGACTGGACACTGTATGTCTAACCGCACCTATTTGTAGTATATGGTCAGTGCAATGATATCTACAATAAGGACATTGTCCACATTTATAATTTCCCTTAGGTATTCCTTGATTCAACCATGTATCACGTGGAGTTATTAATCGGTTCTGAACTAGAACATCCCTAATCCTTGTACTACGTTTATTAGAAATGAGTGGTCCTCTTGACACTATATCAAACAGCTCTCTATCTTGTTCCAAAATGTGCCAGTGTTTCCTAATTACCGATCTAATCTGCCTATCCATCGGACCATAACGGAGACAAAAGGTGAATCTCTTTTCCTTCTTACTCTCTTTACTCTGTTGATAAACTACACATCTCCTACTGTCATCCCAATGTGATCTCACTTGTTGAAGTGTGGTGTCCAATAAATGGTCAGGATATCCCCGTTGCCTCAATCTCTCATATAGTTCTCTGGATTGTCGTTCCCGACCCTCCACTGTATTATTCAAACAAAATATTGGCAAAAATTGACTATATGGTACTGAATTAACGGTATGTGTGGGATGATAGCTATCAAACCGCAATATGGAATTGGTGGCTATAGGTTTCCTGAAAACCGAAGTACAAATAGTATCATCTTTGATCTCCAACAGGACATCTAAAAACTCTAATTTAACACCTCCAAATTTATGGGTGAATACCATATTCATTTGGTTCACATCATTGAGATAATTAACAAATTCCACAAATATATCTTCTGTACCGTCCCAAATTATGAACACATCGTCCACATATCTGAGGTATAGTCTAATATGTCTAAAATATTTTTGCATGTTGTAAATATATTTCTCCTCGAAAGCTCCCAAAAACAGATTCGCAAACGTACAAGATACTGGTGTACCCATCGCTGTTCCCACATTTTGACAATACCATTTTGAATCAAAAGTGAAGGCATTGTGTGTTAAAATAAAACTCAATGCATCACAGACAAAATCAATAAAACCTTGTTCTTTCCCTATGGTACCTAATATCTCTCTAATAGTGTCAACTCCCAATTGTTGAGGAATCCTTGTATACAGACTCTCTACATCTATTGATGTTAGGAAAAAGCCAGGTTGCCAACCAAACTCATGTATTACTTCTAAAAAAGCTTTCGTGTCTCTTATGTAAGACGGGATCTGAGTGAGCAGTGGTCGTAGTAACCAATCTACATATTGTGAAAGTGCCTCCGTCACTGATCCTATCCCAGAAATAATGGGGCGACCTGGAGGACAAGAGAGGGATTTATGTAATTTTGGTACGTGGTACCAGTGAGGACGTGTGGGAAATTCAGGTAATAATTTTTCTGCCTTTTTTTCAGAAATTGTATTTTTTATAACATACTGCCTAAGTAAAGACCTCAAGTCTCTTATATATTTAGGGGTAGGATCTCCCACCAATTTAGTGTATGTTACTGTATCTGATAATTGTCGGTGGGCTTCTGCTAAATACATTTCTCTGGGCAAAAAAACAGTATTCCCTCCTTTATCTGATGGTCTCACTACTGTGTCCGTCCAATCTCTGATTTCTCTCATTGCTTGCTTCTCTGCCACTGTTAAATTCGAAGGTGCTATAGGATATACTAATGCCTCTACATCTTTAATGACTAACATCTCAAATAAATCGATTAGGTTTCCTGGGGAGACAGGGGGCATATATTGGGATGTTACACCCCCTAAGAATGGGGTTTTAATCATTTGTGGAAAATCACCCTCAGGTTCAGTAATGCTCAACAATAATGCAGCGTCTTCATGCACTTCTGCCTAAGTACCTACTCCTGCCATAAATCCCAAAGGACCCACTTCACATTGTACCTCCCCTGATAATGGAGTGTCAGTAGGTGATTTGAATAAAAAATGCTTATGTAGGTGCATCTTCCTAATAGATTTAAACAAATCAATCTTGAATTCTGTCAAATCAAAATTACCTGGTATACAAAAATTAAGACCCTTAGCTAGTAATGAATAATGAGAATCTTGTAACACATGATCGGTTAGATTAATTACTGCATGCAATGATGTGTCCCTTAACGTCTTGGTCTCCATGAGACCTGTTTTCTCTTGCGATTTTGTCCATAAGGTCTTCCTCCTTCCTCTTCTGATCCTCCGCCTAAAGGGATGTGTGATCCAGACGCACCTGCCTCTGCTGATGCTTGCTGATCAGATGGAATCATGGATAAACTAACACCTTCTCCCATGCTTGAATCAGAATCCGTTGTCAAATAATCTCTCCTAATTGGTGCATGATTCTGTTTGTGGAAATGTCGCTTATATTTCCCTTTTCCTGATTGTCCAGTATGTGCATTCATTCGTTGCTTATTCCAGCTGAATATCTGACCATTCAAAAAATCATTTTTATCACGTAAAAATTTGTCTCGTTTCCTCAATTTAATCTCTGCCTGCATCGGTAACAATTTACTGTCCATTTTTTTATTCAATGTAAGCCACTGATTATCCGTCAGTCTTGATTTTAACTCTTCTTGTGATTTTGTTAATTCCTCTTTAACTGTATCATAATTGCGCAAATTGGTGGCCAGGACTAATTGCAATAAATCTTGTGAACATTTTAGTAGGATGTTTTCCCATTCCGTACGAAAGGAAGCATCACTCCTAAACTCGGAAATTTCCTTCCACACTCTCAATCCACGGGGTACACGTCCACAATCAATGTAGGACTTCAATGAATTGTTAGTCCAAAATAATTTTGTCTCTCTTTCAGCCAGATTCATCAATTTAAATTCCAAAGCTTTAGTGCTTAATGTCTGCACTTCGTCACATGTTTCACACTCTTTAAAATATTTATCAACATCCTCCCGACCAGCCTGTAAGCTCATTCCCAATGTGGCTGTGTCCGCTTCCATGTCTACCGACATGGTCAAACTGCTATACATGCAACGTCTATATAATCCACTCTTTAGATCCAGTAACAAAGCGTGCTAGGTCCAGAAACCAGTGCTATAGCAATAAAAAAGAAGAAGCGGGCGGCACCGCTGTTACCGTGCTAGGATCCGTGGCTTGCAGCAGGCGGTGAGCTCACATGGAGGATTCCCGGGTGCTTGACCTCATAACAAATCACTTGTGGTTTCCAAAGAAAGAAGGTCGCACTCTGCGAGATATTAGTGAAGATTTATTGACACATAATTACATGTCACGTCGGGGATGTGATAACAAGAGTGTCAAATGGCTGACAACGGCCGTTTCGCGCTACTCGAGCGCTTCCACGGGTCAAAGTGCAGGGGGAAATGACGGATTCTTAAGCAAATCTTGTCATCCAGTCACTCCTCCTACCTCAGCCGCTGTATAACTAACAAGTAAAACAGACAGGTGCTCAGTGCAAACATATAAAAAATACACATATTTCACCGCTGCAGCGGGAACAATAATCTTACATATAAAGACAAATATTACAAGGACTATTGAGTGATTATCAACATAACTAAAGGACCCCTATTATCAAATTAACCCTTCTGGGTAATCTGTTCCAAAGGAAACAGCTTATTAATATAAATCCGAGAGCTGCATGATACTAAATCCATAGGAAGTGTGTGCTTCCATACATTATGATCTAATCAAGATATATATATGCAATTTTACCATGGCTCCAGCAATTAAAATAAAAAATTACTGACACCTATCTTTTGGCCATTTATGTCACAATGATGATCTAAGCCCATTGTATTGTCCTTGTTAAAACGATTTTAGGGCAAATTATACCGCATGATTCAGAACTAACCAATTAAGGAAATACCTATATATTTTTTTAATTATATTTTTTTATATTTTTTTATGAGATATGTATTACTTAACACCAATAATTTACATTATCCCCTAGATATTTGTCTATTTGTCCTTAATTTATAACCTGCCAGTATTTACGGAAAAAGAAATGCATTATTTAAATCAGTTATCACAAAAAAATGGCCATATCTATTTTATCATTGAAACCTATGGGACCAGTTGCCCGTGTATCCATAATCCATTTGGATTCCCGCTTCAATAATAATTTATTCAAATTCCCTCCTTGTGGGGGTAACATGACTTTTTCAATACCAGCAAAAGAAAGGACACCTGGATCCATCCCATGTACAATCCTAACATGATCAATAAGACGTGGCACTCCTTTTCCCGTTGTTATCGACTTGAAGTGTTCCCGAATATATAGTGTCAAGAGGACCACTCATTTCTAATAAACGTAGTACAAGGATTAGGGATGTTCTAGTGCAGAACCGATTAATAACTCCACGTGATACATGGTTGAATCAAGGAATACCTAAGGGAAATTATAAATGTGGACAATGTCCTTATTGTAGATATCATTGAACTGACCATATACTACAAATAGGTACGGTTAGACATACAGTGTCCAGTCTAATTACATGTAAGACCGATCATGTGGTTTATGTCATCTTCTGTACATGTCGATTTTTTTACATAGGAAAGACAACACGTCCACTCTATGTTCGATTTCGGGAACACTTCAAGTCGATAACAACGGGAAAAGGAGTGCCACGTCTTATTGATCATGTTAGGACTGTACATGGGATGGATCCAGGTGTCCTTTCTTTTGCTGGTATTGAAAAAGTCATGTTACCCCCACAAGGAGGGAATTTGAATAAATTATTATTGAAGCGGGAATCCAAATGGATTATGGATACACGGGCAACTGGTCCCATAGGTTTCAATGATAAAATAGATATGGCCATTTTTTAGATCATAATGTATGGAAGCACACACTTCCTATGGATTTAGTATCATGCAGCTCTCGGATTTATATTAATAAGTTGTTTCCTTTGGAACAGATTACCCAGAAGGGTTAATTTGATAATAGGGGTCCTTTAGTTATGTTGATAATCACTCAATAGTCCTTGTAATATTTGTCTTTATATGTAAGATTATTGTTCCCGCTGCAGCGGTGAAATATGTGTATTTTTTATATGTTTGCACTGAGCACCTGTCTGTTTTACTTGTTAGTTATACAGCGGCTGAGGTAGGAGGAGTGACTGGATGACAAGATTTGCTTAAGAATCCGTCATTTCCCCCTGCACTTTGACCCGTGGAAGCGCTCGAGTAGCGCGAAACGGCCGTTGTCAGCCATTTGACACTCTTGTTATCACATCCCCGACGTGACATGTAATTATGTGTCAATAAATCTTCACTAATATCTCGCAGAGTGCGACCTTCTTTCTTTGGAAACCACAAGTGATTTGTTATGAGGTCAAGCACCCGGGAATCCTCCATGTGAGCTCACCGCCTGCTGCAAGCCACGGATCCTAGCACGGTAACAGCGGTGCCGCCCGCTTCTTTTTTTTTTATTACTATAGCACTGGTTTCTGGACTGAGCACGCTTTGTTATTGGATCTAAAGAGTGGATTATATAGACGTTGCATATATAGCAGTTTGACCATGTCGGTAGACATGGAAGCGGACACAGCCACATTGGGAATGAGCTTACAGGCTGGTCGGGAGGATATTGATAAATATTTTAAAGAGTGTGAAACATGTGACGAAGTGCAGACATTAAGCACTAAAGCTTTGGAATTTAAATTGATGAATCTGGCTGAAAGAGAGACAAAATTATTTTGGACTAACAATTCATTGAAGTCCTACATTGATTGTGTATGTGTACCCCATGGATTGAGAGTGTGGAAGGAAATTTCCGAGTTTAGGAGTGATGCTTCCTTTCGTACGGAATGGGAAAACATCCTACTAAAATGTTCACAAGATATATTGCAATTAGTCCTGGCCACCAATTTGCGCAATTATGATACAGTTAAAGAGGAATTAACAAAATCACAAGAAGAGTTAAAATCAAGACTGACGGATAATCAGTGGCTTACATTGAATAAAAAAATGGACAGTAAATTGTTACCGATGCAGGCAGAGATTAAATTGAGGAAACGAGACAAATTTTTACGTGATAAAAATGATTTTTTGAATGGTCAGATATTCAGCTGGAATAAGCAACGAATGAATGCACATACTGGACAATCAGGAAAAGGGAAATATAAGCGCCATTTCCACAAACAGAATCATGCACCAATTAGGAGAGATTATTTGACAACGGATTCTGATTCAAGCATGGGAGAAGGTGTTAGTTTATCCATGATTCCATCTGATCAGCAAGCATCAGCAGAGGCAGGTGCGTCTGGATCACACATCCCTTTAGGCGGAGGATCAGAAGAGGAAGGAGGAAGACCTTATGGACAAAATCGCAAGAGAAAACAGGTCTCATGGAGACCAAGACGTTAAGGGACACATCATTGCATGCAGTAATTAATCTAACCGATCATGTGTTACAAGATTCTCATTATTCATTACTAGCTAAGGGTCTTAATTTTTGTATACCAGGTAATTTTGATTTGACAGAATTCAAGATTGATTTGTTTAAATCTATTAGGAAGATGCACCTACATAAGCATTTTTTATTCAAATCACCTACTGACACTCCATTATCAGGGGAGGTACAATGTGAAGTGGGTCCTTTGGGATTTATGGCAGGAGTAGGTACTTTGGCAGAAGTGCATGAAGACGCTGCATTATTGTTGAGCATTACTGAACCTGAGGGTGATTTTCCACAAATGATTAAAACCCCATTCTTAGGGGGTGTAACATCCCAATATATGCCCCCTGTCTCCCCAGGAAACCTAATCGATTTATTTGAGATGTTAGTCATTAAAGATGTAGAGGCATTAGTATATCCTATAGCACCTTCGAATTTAACAGTGGCAGAGAAGCAAGCAATGAGAGAAATCAGAGATTGGACGGACACAGTAGTGAGACCATCAGATAAAGGAGGGAATACTGTTTTTTTGCCCAGAGAAATGTATTTAGCAGAAGCCCATCGACAATTATCAGATACAGTAACATACACTAAATTGGTGGGAGATCCTACCCCTAAATATATAAGAGACTTGAGGTCTTTACTTAGGCAGTATGTTATAAAAAATACTATTTCTGAAAAAAAGGCAGAAAAATTATTACCTGAATTTCCCACACGTCCTCACTGGTACCACGTACCAAAATTACATAAATCCCTCTCTTGTCCTCCAGGTCGCCCCATTATTTCTGGGATAGGATCAGTGACGGAGGCACTTTCACAATATGTAGATTGGTTACTACGACCACTGCTCACTCAGATCCCGTCTTACATAAGAGACACGAAAGCTTTTTTAGAAGTAATACATGAGTTTGGTTGGCAACCTGGCTTTTTCCTAACATCAATAGATGTAGAGAGTCTGTATACAAGGATTCCTCAACAATTGGGAGTTGACACTATTAGAGAGATATTAGGTACCATAGGGAAAGAACAAGGTTTTATTGATTTTGTCTGTGATGTATTGAGTTTTATTTTAACACACAATGCCTTCACTTTTGATTCAAAATGGTATTGTCAAAATGTGGGAACAGCGATGGGTACACCAGTATCTTGTACGTTTGCGAATCTGTTTTTGGGAGCTTTCGAGGAGAAATATATTTACAACATGCAAAAATATTTTAGACATATTAGACTATACCTCAGATATGTGGACGATGTGTTCATAATTTGGGACGGTACAGAAGATATATTTGTGGAATTTGTTAATTATCTCAATGATGTGTACCAAATGAATATGGTATTCACCCATAAATTTGGAGGTGTTAAATTAGAGTTTTTAGATGTCCTGTTGGAGATCAAAGATGATACTATTTGTACTTCGGTTTTCAGGAAACCTATAGCCACCAATTCCATATTGCGGTTTGATAGCTATCATCCCACACATACCGTTAATTCAGTACCATATAGTCAATTTTTGCGAATATTTCGTTTGAATAATACAGTGGAGGGTCGGGAACGACAATCCAGAGAACTATATGAGAGATTGAGGCAACGGGGATATCCTGACCATTTATTGGACACCACACTTCAACAAGTGAGATCACATTGGGATGACAGTAGGAGATGTGTAGTTTATCAACAGAGTAAAGAGAGTAAGAAGGAAAAGAGATTCACCTTTTTTTTCCGTTATGGTCCGATGGATAGGCAGATTAGATCGGTAATTAGGAAACACTGGCACATTTTGGAACAAGATAGAGAGCTGTTTGATATAGTGTCAAGAGGACCACTCATTTCTAATAAACGTAGTACAAGGATTAGGGATGTTCTAGTGCAGAACCGATTAATAACTCCACGTGATACATGGTTGAATCAAGGAATACCTAAGGGAAATTATAAATGTGGACAATGTCCTTATTGTAGATATCATTGCACTGACCATATACTACAAATAGGTGCGGTTAGACATACAGTGTCCAGTCTAATTACATGTAAGACCGATCATGTGGTTTATGTCATCTTCTGTACATGTCGATTTTTTTACATAGGAAAGACAATACGTCCACTCTATGTTCGATTTCGGGAACACTTCAAGTCGATAACAACGGGAAAAGGAGTGCCACGTCTTATTGATCATGTTAGGACTGTACATGGGATGGATCCAGGTGTCCTTTCTTTTGCTGGTATTGAAAAAGTCTTGTTACCCCCACAAGGAGGGAATTTGAATAAATTATTATTGAAGCGGGAATCCAAATGGATTATGGATACACGGGCAACTGGTCCCATAGGTTTCAATGATAAAATAGATATGGCCATTTTTTTGTGATAACTGATTTAAATAATGCATTTCTTTTTCCGTAAATACTGGCAGGTTATAAATTAAGGACAAATAGACAAATATCTAGGGGATAATGTAAATTATTGATGTTAAGTAATACATATCTCATAAAAAAATATAATTAAAAAATATATAGGTATTTCCTTAATTGGTTAGTTCTGAATCATGCGGTATAATTTGCCCTAAAATCGTTTTAACAAGGACAATACAATGGGCTTAGATCATCATTGTGACATAAATGGCCAAAAGATAGGTGTCAGTAATTTTTTATTTTAATTGCTGGAGCCATGGTAAAATTGCATATATATATCTTGATTAGATCATAATGTATGGAAGCACACACTTCCTATGGATTTAGTATCATGCAGCTCTCGGATTTATATTAATAAGCTGTTTCCTTTGGAACAGATTACCCAGAAGGGTTAATTTGATAATAGGGGTCCTTTAGTTATGTTGATAATCACTCAATAGTCCTTGTAATATTTGTCTTTATATGTAAGATTATTGTTCCCGCTGCAGCGGTGAAATATGTGTATTTTTTATATGTTTGCACTGAGCACCTGTCTGTTTTACTTGTTAGTTATACAGCGGCTGAGGTAGGAGGAGTGACTGGATGACAAGATTTGCTTAAGAATCCGTCATTTCCCCCTGCACTTTGACCCGTGGAAGCGCTCGAGTAGCGCGAAACGGCCGTTGTCAGCCATTTGACACTCTTGTTATCACATCCCCGACGTGACATGTAATTATGTGTCAATAAATCTTCACTAATATCTCGCAGAGAGCGACCTTCTTTCTTTGGAAACCATAATAATAAGAAGAAATTTTATTTTTATAGCGCCGACATATTCCACAGCACTTTACATTTCAGAGGGGATTTGTACAGACAATAGACATTACAGCATAACAATAATCACATACAGTAGATTATAACAAATACCAAGAGGAAAGAGGGCCCTGCTCGCAAGCTTACAGTCTATGAGGAAAGAGGTAGACACGAAAGGTGGGTGGTAACAGTTGCCCTGATTGTATGGACCAGCCATAATCTTAGGTGTGTGACAGTACGGACACAGAGGGCTAATGGATGCATAAAGCATGTGGGAGAATGATGCGGGGAACCTGGTTATGGTAAAACTTTTGGCTCTGCCACACAGGGATAGATTAGGTTAATGTGTTGAGGCGGTAGGCCAGTCTGAATAAATGCGTTTTCAGGACACGCTTAAAATTGTGGGGATTGGGGACTAATCGTATTGACCTGGGAAGTGCATTCCAAAGAATTGGCGCGGCACGTGTAAAGTCTTGGAGACGGGAGTGGGAGGTTCTGACTATTGAGGATGCTAACCTCAGGTCATCAGCAGAACGGAGGGCGCGGGTAGGGTGGTATACTGAAACAAGGGAGGAGATGTAGGGTGGTGCTGAGCCATGGAGGGCTTTGTGAGTGAGGGTAATAAGTTTATACTGAATTCTGGAGTGGATGGGTAGCCAGTGTAATGACTGGCACAAGGTAGAGGCATCGGTGTAACGATTGGTGAGGAATATGATCCTGGCTGCAGCATTCAAGACAGATTGGAGAGGGGAGAGTTTGGTAACACTGTTAACTGTTTGCAGTTAACAGTGAAGCATGGTGGAGGTTTTTTGTAAGTTTGGGGCTTCATTTCAGCAGATGGAGTTAGGAATTTGATCAGGATTAATGGTGATAAATACAGTTATATACTTATCAATCCTGCAATACCATCAGGGCAGCAGAAAATTGGCTTGAAACTTATTCTGCAGCACAACAACCCCAAATATACAATGAATGTCATATCGTCAATGTTAAGATCAAGGAGTAGTGGAAGTAGTATTACATGAAGAGATAAAAGAAATTCCTCAAGCAAGTAGAGATGGGCAAACCAGAACAGTAAAGTTCAGGGTCCGTACTAATCACCTAGTGTTCGTGCATGTACCGCGAACACGGACTTCTCCAGGGAGGTCGTGTTACTGTTCGGGTTCAGCACCCCCTGAACATCGGGTGTTTACTAGAGTTGAGCGATACCGTCCGATACTTCAAAGTATCGGATCGGAATGGATCGGCCGATCTTTAAAAAAAGTATCGGTATCGCCGATTCCGATACCGGAAGTCCCATTCAAGTCTATGGGACTTCCGGTATCGGAATAAGAAAAACCCTGTTTTTGCCTTGTACAGCCTCTCTGGGGTCTGTATGGGCCTTTCGGGGGGCTGTGCCGGCCTGCCAGGGGGTCTGTGCAGGCTCCGGTGGTCTGTGCCGGCCTGCCGGGGGGCTGTGCCGGCCTGCCGGTGGTCTGTGCAGGCTCCGGTGGGCTGTGCCGGCCTGCCGGGGGGCTGTGCCGGCCTGCCGGTGGTCTGTGCAGGCTCCGGGGGGCTGTGCCGGCCTGCCGGGGGGCTGTGCCGGCCTGCCGGTGGTCTGTGCAGGCTTCGGGGGTCTGTGCAGGCATCGTCCGATGGGACTACAAGTCCCATCGGGCGATGCCTGCTACCATGACAGTGATTGACACATTAGCCAATGATGGGACAGTAGTAGTCCCATCATCCGGCTAATGTGTTAAATGTTAAAAAAAAAAAAAAAAAATACTACATACATACTACATACATACTACATGCATGCTACATACATACTACATGCTACATACATACTACATGCATGCTACATACATACTACATGCATGCTACATACATACTACATGCATGCTACATACATACTACATACATACTACATGCTACATACATACTACATATATACTACATGCATGCTACATACATACTACATGCTACATACATACCACATACATACTACATACATGCTACATGCTACATACATACTACATATATACTACATGCATGCTACATACATACTATATATATACTACATGCATGCTACATACATACTGCATGCTACATGCATGCTACATACATACTACATACATACTACATGCATGCTACATACATACTACATACATACATACTACATGCATGCTACATACATACTACATGCATGCTACATGCATGCTACATACATACTACATGCATGCTACATGCATGCTACATACATACTACATGCTACATACATACCACATATATACTACATACATACTACATACAATACATTCATACAATACATACATAGACATACAGTACATATAACAGAGTAACATACTTACCAATACTTGTCACATTGTTCCCCGAAGCCATTGTCTTTTCCGGAATAAATATTAACATAACAAACCACAAAAATACTCACCCACGATCCGAAGCAGTCCACGAGTGTGTCCCACGACGATCTTGGGTAGAGAACTGCAGCATCAGCTGATGCCGCCGTTCTCTACGGGCTGCAGGAATCCAATGACGGAAGGTAGGTATCCTTCCGCACTGTATTCCTCCGCCACTTAAAAAAAAAAAAGTCCCTAGTCTCACTTTATGCCATTGCTGTGTGGGAATTTCCCACGCAGCAATGGCATAAAGTGAGACTAGGGACTTTTTTTTTTTTAAGTGGCGGAGGAATACAGTGCGGAAGGATACCTACCTTCCGTCATTGGATTCCTGCAGCCCGTAGAGAACGGCAGCATCATCTGATGCTGCAGTTCTCTACCCAAGATCGTCGTGGGACACACTCGTGGACTGCTTCGGATCGTGGGTGAGTATTTTTGTGGTTTGTTATGTTAATATTTATTCCGGAAAAGACAATGGCTTCGGGGAACAATGTGACAAGTATTGGTAAGTATGTTACTCTATGTTATATGTACTGTATGTCTATGTATGTATTGTATGAATGTATTGTATGTATGTAGTATATATGTGGTATGTATGTAGCATGTAGTATGTATGTAGTATGTATGTAGCATGCATTTAGCATGCAGTATGTATGTAGCATGCATGTAGTATATATGTAGTATGTATGTAGCATGCATGTAGTATACACTCACTGGCCACTTTATTAGGTACACCATGCTAGTAACGGGTTGGACCCCCTTTTGCCTTCAGAACTGCCTCAATTCTTCGTGGCAGAGATTCAACAAGGTGCTGGAAGCATTCCTCAGAGATTTTGGACCATATTGACATGATGGCATCACACAGTTGGCGCAGATTTGTCGGCTGCACATCCCTGATGCGAATCTCCCGTTCCACCACATCCCAAAGATGCTCTATTGGATTGAGATCTGGTGACTGAGGAGGCCATTTGAGTACAGTGAACTCATTGTCATGTTCAAGAAACCAATCTGAGATGATTCGAGCTTTATGACATGGCGCATTATCCTGCTGAAAGTAGCCATCAGATGTTGGGTACTTTGTGGTCATAAAGGGATGGACATGGTCAGCAACAATACTCAGGTAGGCTGTGGCGTTGCAACGATGCTCAATTGGTACCAAGGGGCCCAAAGAGTGCCAAGAAAAAATTCCCCACACCATGACACCACCACCACCAGCCTGAACCGTTGATACAAGGCTGGATGGATCCATGCTTTCATGTTGTTTACGCCAAATTCTGACCCTACCATCCGAATGTCGCAGCAGAAATCGAGACTCATCAGACCAGGCAACGTTTTTCCAATCTTCTACTGTCCAATTTCGATGAGCTTGTGCAAATTGTAGCCTCAGTTTCCTGTTCTTAGCTGAGAGGAGTGGTACCCAGTGTGGTCTTCTGCTGCTGTAGCCCATCTGCCTCAAAGTTCGACGCACTGTGCGTTCAGAGATGCTCTTCTGCCTACCTTGGTTGTAACGGGTGGCAATTTGAGTCACTGTTGCCTTTCTATCAGCTCGAACCAGTATGCCCATTCTCCTCTGACCTCTGGCATCAACAAGGCATTTCCGCCCACAGAACTGCCGCTCACTGGATTTTTTTTCTTTTTCGGACCATTCTCTGTAAACCCTAGAGATGGTTGTGCGTGAAAATCCCAGTAGATCAGCAGTTTCTGAAATACTCAGACCAGCCCTTCTGGCACCAACAATCATGCCACGTTCAAAGGCACTCAAATCACCTTTCTTCCCCATACTGATGCTCGGTTTGAACTGCAGGAGATTGTCTTGACCATGTCTACATGCCTAAATGCACTGAGTTGCCGCCATGTGATTGGCTGATTAGAAATTAAGTCTTAACACACAGTTGGACAGGTGTACCTAATAAAGTGGCCAGTGAGTGTATATGTAGTATGTATGTAGCATGTATGTAGTATGTATGTGGTATGTATGTAGCATGTAGTATGTATGTAGCATGCATGTAGTATATATGTAGTATGTATGTAGCATGTATGTAGTATGTATGTGGTATGTATGTAGCATGTAGTATGTATGTAGCATGCATGTAGCATGCATGTAGTATGTATGTAGCATGCATGTAGTATGTATGTATGTAGTATGTATGTAGCATGCATGTAGTATGTATGTAGTATGTATGTAGTATGTATGTAGCATGCAGTATGTATGTAGCATGTATGTAGCATGTATGTAGTATGTATGTAGTATATATGTAGTATGTATGTAGCATGTATGTAGCATGTAGTATGTATGTAGCATGCATGTAGTATATATGTAGTATGTATGTAGCATGTAGTATGTATGTATGTAGTATGTATGTGGTATGTATGTAGCATGTAGTATGTATGTAGCATGCATGTAGTATGTATGTAGCATGCATGTAGTATGTATGTATGTAGTATGTATGTAGCATGCATGTAGTATGTATGTAGTATGTATGTAGCATGCAGTATGTATGTAGCATGTATGTAGCATGTATGTAGTATGTATGTAGCATGTAGTATGTATGTAGCATGTATGTAGCATGCATGTAGTATATATGTAGTATGTATGTAGCATGTAGTATGTATGTAGCATGCATGTAGTATATATGTAGTATGTATGTAGCATGTAGTATGTATGTAGCATGTAGTATGTATGTAGCATGCATGTAGTATGTATGTAGCATGCATGTAGTATGTATGTAGTATGTATGTAGTATTTTTTTTTTTTTTTTTTTTAACATTTAACACATTAGCCGGATGATGGGACTACTACTGTCCCATCATTGGCTAATGTGTCAATCACTGTCATGGTAGCAGGCATCGCCAGATGGGACTTGTAGTCCCATCGGACGATGCTTGCACAGACCCCCGGACATCAGCACAGCCCCCCGGCAGGCCGGTACAGACCCCCACAGGGTGCACAGACCACCGGCAGGCCGGCACAGCCCCCCGGCAGGCCGGTACAGACCCACACAGGGTGCACAGACCACCGGCAGGCCGGCACAGCCCCCCGGAAGGCCCGAAATGACGGCGCATCATGATGACGTCAGGCTGTCAATCAACTTTGAACTTCCGATTCCGATGCCGAATTCCGATATTGAAAAAATATCGGAAGTCGGTATCGGAATTCCGATACAGCAAGTATCGGCCGATACCCGATACTTGCGGTATCGGAATGCTCAACACTAGTGTTTACCATACTTGTGCATGACAGCGCGAGAAACCCTGGGTGGTCTGATCTGCGGTAAGATCGTTACCGCCCATCAGAGATATGCGGTTCTCACGATGCGTTGTCGGAAGCCAGCATGAGCCAGCAGCTGTGACCGGTGGTGAAAACGTTACCACTGGTCACAGATGTCGGCTTATAAGAGTACTTCTCTCATCAGCCTACACCTGCGGTCGCTCATAACAGCAAGAGCAAGCACGACTGAGGAGTATTCATCAGCTGGTGCCTGTGCTATATAAATAAAAAAAATGTAGGGTTTCTATTTTTGATAACCAGCACAGGCAAAACTGACAGCTGCGAGATGCAACCCTCAGCTGTTAGCATTATCATGGCTGCTTATCAAGAGTAGAGGGGTCACACAGATTTTTTTAAATTATTTAAATAATTTAAAAAAAGGTATGGGGTTCCTCCAATTTTTGACAACCAGCCAAGCTAAAGTTAACAACTGGGGCTGGTATTCTCAGACTGGTAAGGGGCCATAGATATTGCCCCCCCCCAGCCTAAGAGTAGCAGCCTGCAGCTACCCCAGAAAAGAGGCATTAGATATGCCAATTCTGGCACTTTGCCCGGCTCTTCCCACTTGCCCTGGTGCAGTGGCAAGTGGGGTAATAAGACAACCCATTTACTAACCCCATAGTTAGATTGTAAAAAAATACACATCCAGAAAAAAATCCATTAATTAAAATGACACAGACTCCTTTATTTGAAATAAAAAGCACAGTTATATTCACCTTTATGCCTAATACATTGAAGCCCATGTCACCTGCAAAAGAAGAATAATAAAAAAAAATATCCCTCACCTCTCTGATGTGAAGATAATCGATACTGTCCCAAGATGATCCGGATGATTTGGACAGCGGTCACATCAGTGATGCGACGGCTATCCCCGCAAGCCGGAACACACTGACACAGTAGCGTAATTGCTCCTGCAGCGTGTAACGCTGAGCTGCTGTGAGAAAGTTCACATGAGTTCAAAGCTGATAAGCCCTGGTGACCTCACTTATGGCCTCGCTCACTGCGTGTTATCAGTGACAGCAGGCATAGGTTGATGACAATAATACTCTATCATCAGCCGACGCCTGTGGCTGGCGGTAACCTTTTTACCGTCGGTCATTTGACAGCATGGGAACCGCAGCACTCTGATTGGTGGTAATGATCTTTCCGCCAATCAGAGCCCATGTTTGCTAAGCTGTCATACAGATGACAGCATGGAAAACCACGGATGTTCTGGCCCCTCATTCATCTGAATGGGTTCCAGGTTCAGGTACTGTTCTGATACCCAAACCAAACTTTTTTTTTTAGATGTTCGGCAGAACCTGCTGGACCCGAGCATCCATGGGTTTGGCCATTCATCACTAGTGGATAGTTCTCCAAAATGTTTAAATCAACCTCCCTGCTGATTTCTCTCAAAAACTGTGCATAAGTGAAATTACAAGAATAATTATTAGATGCTTTTTGAAAGACAAACGGCAGTCACACCAAACATTGATATGATTTAGATTTCTCTTTTGTTCACTCATTTTCTATTTTATTGATACAAAAACTTGACACTTCAACTTTTCAAATTCTTATTGTGCAGCTTTTCTATAGCTGCCTAAAACTTTTGCACAGTACTGTATAATTGAAGTATAGAGGTATGGTAAGACCAGCATGCGTGTGCAATCAGAGGTGTAATACAATCATGTGCATCAGGCTTTAAGCTTAGCTATGGCAGTGGACAGAAGCCTGTGGCCCAGATGCTTTTTGTTTCCTATACATTTCTCTATTTTTTACAGTCCATATTTTTATTTTTAAATATTACAGACCAAGTACACCTCTTTGTAGCAGCAGAATTCCCTAATTTCAGCAGCACCATGCTTTAACACGCTGTCAAATCAATGCCTATGCCAAGTTTAAAAAAAATACTGTAAATGTTCTTACACTAAATCCAATCAAATATAATAGACTATGGTTTCATGGATGGAAATAATGTGTGTAAAAATGCAAAATGACTTCACTGGTGTTTTACATCAGCATGCATCTGCATCTGACCACAGCACGTAAGAAGAATAGGACAAGATTAACATTTCCATTCAATGTCCTACACATCACAAAACCTCAATGGATCCTTAAGTGATGTAACATTTCTAATTTTCTCAGTGATATTATATATAAAAGGTTCTTGGCTACTGGATACAACATTTGAAAGGAGTTGTCGCTGAAGAGCCTAGCTTCGTCATGAATAGCAGCTGCTGCATTTTTGAGGAACCCATCATGGATGTTATTCTACCTCCCTTGCTTCTTGTAGAGTTCATCTGTGGCATAATTGGCAATTGTATTGGCCTGTGGATGATTTACAGGGAGATGAAGTCCTGGAAACCAAATTCGGTGTACATGCTGAGCTTAACTTTGGCAGACTTTGTGGTTCTTCTGTGTGTGCTGTTGCGTGCAGATTATTACATCCGTCAAAGAAACTGGATCTATGGCGATATACCTTGCAGACTAATGCTCTACATCATCGCCGTTGCCAGAGCCGCCGCCATGATTTTCCTATCAGTCATTGCTCTCACTCGTTATTATCGAATCCTTTTCCCATTTCACAAAGTGAATAATATCACTGTGAAGCAGGCGGCCTGTATCTGCAGTACTCTGTGGGTATGTATTTTCATACTGCACTCGTACATATTACCTAATCCGCACTTTTTCTACCTTAATAATGCCATACAGTGTGAAAGCTTCACGGTGTGCCCACACTCCTCCATTGCCTGGCAGGATGTTTTCTACGTCTCATTGTCATTCCTGTCCCTGCTGACTATCTCATACTGCACCATCCGCATTGCTTTCCACCTACAGTACAATGCCATTGATACCAATGGAAAGGTAGGCAGAGCAATGAGATTCCTTACATTCATCGCGACTGTCTTCAATGTGTGTTACCTGCCCGGAGCTTCCGTCAGAGTTGGCATCTGGGTATTGAAGACCATGAACTATGAAGATTGTATGCACTATAGATTGTCCAACCTTGCCTTCTTCCTCACTATTTGCCTTACGTACTTCTACAGTGCAATCAATCCCGTATTATATTATTTTTCAAGCCCATCTTCACATAAGTTATTTCCATGTCTGTGTAAAGACTCTACGTATAAGGAAAGTGAAGTCCAGTAAGTACCGTATATCGGACCGCACCGGAAAAGACATAGGGTCCTCTTCATGATTGCATTTGTACCTTTTTTTTAGTTGTTTTTCACCTTTTTTTATTTACACCATATTCTTTTCATTTGTGCCTTTTTAAAAATCTATTGTATATGTATTTGCCTGTTTTTTCTTATTTTGATGTTTGTCATTGTGGGCAGGCTTTTGAGCTTCCCCTTTTTCAGCTGATTCATCAATTGCCATTTTTTTGTTTAAACTCTTTCACCACCATGGGATTTTCTGTTTTTGCATCTTCATTTATCGCTCCCCTTCTTCCCAGAGCCATAACCTTTTTTTAAATTTGTCCGTGTGAGGGTTTGTTTTTTTACAGGAAGAGTTGTACCTTTTGAATGACACCATTGGTTTTACCATATCTTGTGAAAAACATGAAAAAATGCAAAGTGTGGTGAATTTGCCAAAAAAAAAGTGCACTTCCACGATTTTTTTTTTGTTTACTGTGTTCACTAAATACTAAAACTGACCTGCCATCATGATGGTTCATTCCGGGCTTACAGACATCAAAACATGTACAGTTTCTTTTTTTTCACCACTTAAATTCGAGACCCGTGTCATCTCTATTTGTCAGGATCTGAGGCTGGGTGAGGGCTTATTTTTTGCACGCCGAGCTGACTTTTTTATTGATACCATTTTGGGGTAGATACAATGTTTTATTTGCTCGTTATTGCAATGCTGCAGCGACCAAAAAAGAATGTAATTCTGGAGGTTTTATTGTTTTTATCATTACGCCGTTCACCAATTGGATTCTTTTTATATCTTGATGGAACTGTCGTTTCTGAACGCAGCAATCCCAAATGAGTATTTTTTTTTTATTTTAAATGCGGCAAAAGCAGAGTAATTTTAAAAATATAAAAAAAAAAAGTTCAAAACTTTTTATTTTTTTACTGGCTTCACTAATCTCCATAGGAGACTTGAAGCTGCTGTCATCTGTTCCCTTTTGCTGCACATAGCAGGGTATCAGCCCTGCTATGTGTAGATAAAATGATCATCTGCTATAGATGCCAGCCCTGGGCCAATGCTCATACATCGGCAATGACAACCACAGGGGTCTCCTGTAGACCCCGAGATAACATGCCAACCCATTGGCACCACGCAATCATGTGACAGGGGTGCCGATGGGCGTGAACAGTGATGACACACATGTTAAATGCTTCTGTCAGACAGCGGCACTTAACATGTTAACAGCTGTGGGTGGATTGCGTTTCCACCTGCGGCTGTTAGAGGCACATGACATTTGATCAAATCAGCAGTCATGTACTGGAAAAGATGCGGACTCAGCACCAGAGCCCGCACCAAAGGGGATACACATCCTAGGACACGTGTGTGTGTATATATATATATATATATATATATATATATATATACACACATATATACACACACACACACACACACTATATATTATAGATTGTTAAAAAGGCAATCCATTTTGGTGTAAATATATTCCAGTAGTCCCCAGGAGTGATTTTATGTACGCTAGATATTTTGACAAATTTTGTGATGATTTAGCCGAACATTCAACTTTTTGTGCTAAAAAGCTGCAAAATTGGCAAAAATAAAAATAAAGAGCATTTTCAGTTGTGCGGAAAATGTAGGAACCACTTGTACCATTTTAAAGAATTTGCCATAAAAAAACATTAATAAATACTACAAAACAAAGTCTTGAAAAGCAAAAAAAAGAAAGAAAATGTTGAATTAGTGCCATGGAGTGATATTTAGAAGATATTGCCTATAGAATTACAAAAATATGATGGCTATGGGCATCGGCTCCATCAAAATATTCAGTACTTGAAGTAATGAGTAGATTGGACCTTTCGATAATAATTATTTTTGAGAACTTGAACAAGACTCTGTGATGCTATAAGATACATTTCATAACTAAAACAGACTACTGTACAACTTTAAAGGGCTATTTTGGTTTCAACAAAAACATGTTATTCAAAACATAAGCAAATTTCAGTATCCCTCTTTTTTTTTTTTCAGGGTCTGTACTAGCTGGAATTAAATAAGACCTTTATTTGCTTACTTTCCACGAATATATACGGTATCTGTCACGTAGCATGGCTTGTTACAAGGCACTCAGATACATATGTTGTAGCTGAAAATCAATACTACATATTGTGATCGTCAAATAACCAGGACAGATTTTATTCACTGGAAGTAAGCACTGGTTGCTATTCCGTGACAGCATGCAGAGATCTTGAAGGAATCAGTACAGAAAAACGTTTTGCATGGTGTATATATATGTGTAACATCCCTTTAAGGCTTTGGCAATTGTTTAACCTGTGCGTGTAAATCCGTGTTTCTACTTTATAAACCTATTGTACAATCCATATATTTATTTATTGTATAGTCCTATGTATGATTATATCACAAGTAAAGCTTTAGGACAAAGTTTCCATCTGGAATATCTGATATCAGTGGTGGATGCGTGGATCTAAAATGAATGATGAATGTGCCATGTAAAAGAGAGAGATACATCCAATTTTCACGTACAAGCGCTATTTGTCTTTTTCCAGGATAGCACAGGTACCTGTGATAGCTTATGGGGCCATTCACACATTCAGGATTATGCCAAAGATTGGATCACAATTGGCAATGCAAGTCTATGGTGCGGTGAAAAAAAAATAAATAAAAAAATCGGCTGGCATCCGAGTGCGGAACGAATTTCACGGACTGTCAGAATGAAGGTGGAGGTTTTTTGTTTTTTTTTTTATTTTCGCCACAAACGAGAAAATTGTATGACAATAGTGCCACACTGATCAAACCCTGATCTGAGTTTAAGGCCGGCGTCACACTTGCCGTATGATCGGTTCCATTTTCTTGGCCGAGAATCGCAGGCATGTTCTCCGTATGGTGATCCATATGTAATCCATTTGCAATGCAATTTCCTCGCATCTAGTATCTGTATGACATCCGTATGCAATGCGATTTTAACATGAGATTTTACATACAGCAGTTCTCTGTCATTGACACATCATTTTAAAACGAAATATTCTTCAAAATATATATATAGTTTATATATACCATATATACTCGACTATAAGCTGAGGCCCCTAATTTTGCCACAAAAAAATGGGAAAACTTATTGACTCGAGTATAAGCATAGGGTGGGAAATGCAGCAGCTACTGGTAAATTTCAAAAATAAAAATAGATACCAATAAAAGTAAGATTACCGTATATACTCGTGTATAAGCCGACCCCCTAATTTTGCCACAAAAAACTGGGAAAACTTATTGACTCGTGTATAAGCCGAGGGTGGAATCCATAGACTATGCCCCCATATGCTGCCCCATAGTTTATGCCCCAATATTCTGCTCCATAGTTTATGCCCCCATATGCTGCTCCATAGACTATGCCCCCATATGCTATATGCTGCTCCATAGACTATGCCCCCATATGCTGCCCCATAGTTTATGCCCCATTATGCTGCTCCATAGATTATGCCCCCAAAAATGGGCTGAAAATCTCGGCTTATTCACGAGTATATCCGGTAATTGAGAAATCATTAGTTTAAATGTTTTTGAATATCCATATTGAATCAGGAGCCCCATATAATGCACCATAAAGTTCATGATGGGCTCCATAAGATGCTCCATACAGAATACACCCCATATAATGCTCCATACAGTTTATGATGGGCCCCATAAGATGTTCCATATAAAATAAGCCCAATATAATGCTCTATAAAGTTCATGTTGGGCCCCATAAGATGCTCCATACAAAAATATCCCCCCATATAATGCTGCACAAAGGTTAATAATGGCCCCATAAGATGCTCCATATTAAAATATTCCCCATATAATGCTGCATAAAAGGTTAATGATGGCCCCATAAGATGCTCCATAGAATAATATGCCCCATATGCTGCTCCATAAAGGTTGATGGCCCCATAAGATGCTCAGTAGAATATGCCCCATATAATGTTCCATAAAGGTTGATGGCCCCATAAGATGCTTCATAGAATACTATGCCCCATATAATGCTCCATAAAGGTTCATGGCCCCATAAGATGTTTCATAGATATATATGCCCCATATGCTGCTCCATAAAATGCTGCATAAAGGTTATGGCCCCATAAGATGCTCCACATTTGGAGGTTGGACCTGAAATGTCTATGTCCGGACCTGGTCAACCTTTATCTGCGCTCTCCCTTTCTGGCGCCATGGGAGCGATTCAGAAACGCTTCAGGTACAGTTTGCATTTAATGTGGTCTTGCTTTTAAAACATTTAGGAGGCCGTAATGGCCAGGAAAGGGAAACCGGCGCGCTATGGGGGCCAGGTGCCGGTGTTACCACTGGCTAAGGGCCCCGGCACCTGCAATATTCACCTGCCCCCTTTCCACCGCTGCTCTCTCTTCCAGGTCTCTGCAGTGACTGTTCAGGCAGAGGGCGTACACTAAACACATCATTGCGCCCTCTGACCTGAACGGCACAGCCAGAGGATGCGGAAGACAGAGCGGTGCGTGGCGATGGAACAGGGACACGTGAATATCGCATGGCTCTCCCAGTCCTCCCCGCCATACTCATCCCCTCCTGGCACGTCTCTACACTAGCATATCCGAAGGTCTCTGGCAGCTCCTTCCAGTGTTCAGTGGTCACGTGGTACTGCTCATTAAAGTAATGAATATGCACTCCAGGCCTATAGGCCTATTACTTTAATGAGCAGTGCCATGTGACCGCTGAACACTGGAAGAGCTACAGCGCCGGGAACCATCTGAGAAGCAGAGAAGTGCAGAGACCGCGCCAGGAGGGGGTATGATCTGACAACCGCCAGCTCCTGCGCTCCCCCTCCCACCCCCTGGGACAATGACTCGAGTATAAGCAGATAGGGGCACTTTCAGCCTGAAAAAATGGGCTGAAAATCTCGGCTTATACTCGAGTATATAAATATTAGATTGCTAGATAGATATATAGCTAGATTAAAAGCCGGCAAATGATCTGCCGCATACATTATAATCAGAGTATCAGGTTAAAATAGGATAGAATAGGTGACACACACACACTGCATATATATATATATATATATATATATATATATATATATATATATATATATATATATATATATATAAAAAATTTTCATGGAGAGAGAGAAGAATAGCCGGTAGTTCATTTGTCGGCTTCTGTAAAATCACTGCAGGAGCCAACAGGATAGGAGAGATGGATTATATACAGTAAATCCTTATAGAATAGGTAGATCTATACAGGTCAGTGACAAATACAATTATTATAGTGTGTGCAAAATTGTGGACATGTTTTTAATGAAGATTAAATTACGGAAAAAATGGCGTGGTGTCCCCCTATAATTAATAGCCAGCAATGGCTAGGCAGACAGCTGAGGGCTGATGTTAATAGCCTAGAAAGGGGCCATATAGTGGCCCCCCATGGCTAAAAACATCAGCTTTCAGCTGCCTCAGAAAAGGCGCATCTCTAAGAGGTTAGTAATGGAGAGGCGTCAATTAGACGCCCCTATTACTAACCCCATAGTCAAATTGTAAAGAAAACACAGACACCCATTAAAAAATCCTTTATTTCTTTGAAATAAAGACACAGATTCCTTTTTTATTCTTAAATAAAGCATACTTACAAACACACTTAATCCTTGTGAAGCCTTCGTTCTCCTGTAATAAATATAAAATAAAAAAGCAACAATATACCATACCTGTCCGTCGTTGTGTCCCACGCCGTAATCCATATCTGGGGGATATACATTTTTCAACCTGGACGGTGAAAAGAAGCAACCATCTCGGCTGAAAAACCACTGGTGAATGAGATGTTGCCTGCGCAGCCTCAGTGACTAGCGCTGGCGTCACTGAATTTGCGCACCCTCACAGTCTGACCTGCGCTGAACTCTGGAGCGTGGGAAAATGAACTGGCATTTTGATATACTGTATATTTTCATATATATACATCTTTTCATATACATTCTTTGTGTATATATCTATTCTTTTATAACCTTGTGATTTTACTGTACAGCGCACATGAACTGCCGGCTTTTCAAAGGACACCGATGCGTATTTCTCGCAAGTCACACGGATGGTCCGTGTGGTGTGTGATTTTTTTCTCACACCCATAGACTTGCATTGGCGAGTCTCGGCATGCTGCGATTTCACTTGCACGTACAATACGGGCGAGATAAAAAAAAAGGTGATGGGAGCTGCCCCATAGATTTACAGCGGTCCGAGTGCTATGCAATGTTTTATCGCATAGCACTCGCCCGTATTTCTCGCTAGTGTAACCCCGGCTTAAGCAGAATAATCTGTCTGTTTTTCTCATACATTAAAAAATCAAATGTGTGACTGTGTCCTGACAGAATCAGCCAAGTTAAATCCCAATTTACAAATTGGTAAAATCAAGAGACCCATTTTAAATTTTGGGGATCTAATAGAAGAGTGGATTTAAAAAAAAAAAAAAAAAAATTTTTGTATATACACCTTTTTAAAAGGCCATACATTTCAAGCATTCTTCACAGCTTTTATTATTATACCAGCATTCTTGGTGGCAACACTTTATATTTGTGTTATTGTTGCCTACAGAGAGAAAAACACACCCAGTGCATGCTATATTCAGTAACGCTACCAATTGGAGGGAAGGTGACGAGTCTCAGACGATCAAATCACATTGTGACCCCAGTAGATATAGTTAGAGGACATTTTAATCCCCTCCCACCAAAGCCTGCTGACACCTTACTGACTAGGCCAAACTTCTCAAACTGACGTCCTACTTTGTGGTAAGAATTCTGGAATGCTTTCTACATACTTCAGTACTTCTGAAAATAATTTTTTTAAACATTGTACTTTATATTACTAGTACGTTTAAGATGATAAAATGTGTGAAAATATTGGAAATTTTATTAAAATGTAGCAATTTTTATATTTGGAGTTTTATGCCCTTACAACAAAATAGTCATACTGCATAAAACAGCAATTTTTATTTTTTTCCAATGAAATTTATAAAAGTGCTTTGTTTTTTTAGGGGCCACTTCACTTTTTCACTTTATTTTTTCCAATGGGAAGAGGGCCATGTGACACACGAGGAGCGGATAGAAATTGTGTTGCCCATTCTGCAAATTCAGCTCTGATCTGGGTCATCCTCGTTGAGATGCTGCAGCAGCTGGATTTTGTAAGGGTGCCATTTGTGAGTAGCTAATATCCGCTGAAGGGATGTTCGACTGATGCCAGATAGGTGCGCTGAACTTTCAAAATGGGCAAAACAAAAATTGGAACAGGACTCAGTTTACACAGAACATTATGTTCAGTGATGAGGCAAACTTTCTTGGGTGGGCCATTTATATGGATACACCTAAATAAAATGAGAATGGTGACCGTTTTCTTGTGTAGGGTGTCTTGCATTGAAATCTGCCGCAATGACTCGGGTACTGTATTCACCAGACATCAACACAATTTCTATCCGCTCCTCACATGTTAACCTCTGCGACATGTCAATGGCTGTAAACAAAGAAACTTTGAAATAACTCATGAAATAATAAAGTTACGTTAAAACCAAGCACACCATTGTTTTTCTTGTGAAATTCTCAATAAGTCTGATGTGTCACATGACCCTCTTCCCATTGGAAAAAAATAAAGTTGGATTCAAAATGGCTGATTTCAAAATGTCCGCCATTGGTCACCACCCATCTTGAAAAGTTTCCCCCCTCCCATATACTAATGTGCCACAAAAAGTAAGTTGATATCACCAACCATTCCCATTTTATTTAGGTGTATCCATATACATGGCTCACCCTGTACATCCCATAATGAATTCATCTGCAGTGAGTATGTGGATACCATGGGTGTTTCACAATTTTTATATTGGGCGTTATGAAAACAAGATTGCATTTTTACTTTATAAATTTGTTACACAATTTCTCCTGAACACAGCAGAACCCCATGTGTGTCTGTACAGTATGGTTTGACCACACAGCAAGGCTCAGGAGGTAGGGAGCGCCATTTAATTTTTGGAGTTCAGATTTTTCTAGAAGACTTTGCAGATTCCATTTGTGGAGTCCCAAGTGCCAGAACAGCAAAAACCCCATACAAGTGACTCCAGTTTGGAAATTGCACCCCTCTGGAAACGTATCTACTGGTGAATTAACTATTTTGCTGCCACATTTGTTTTTCAGAAATAAGCACAAGATGATGTTAGACCAGGGTCACACTTGCGAGTGTGATGCGAGAAACTCGCGTGAGTCTCTCGCATCAATACCCGGTGCTGCCGCCAGCACTCGGGACCTGAGTGTGCGGCTGCATAGAAATACATGCCACTGCACACTCCAGTCCCGAGTGCCGGCGACAGCACTGGGTATTGATGCGCGAGTTTCTCGCATCACACTCGCAAATTTAACCCCGGCCTTAGAGTGAAAATTGTAAATATGACATTATAGTCCCCAAACATTGTGCCCAGCTTGTGCTTCTGGAGACATGCATGCTGTAAATTAATAAGTAGGCTCTCCTCGCTACAGTAATGCAGTACATATGGTTGCTAACTGTGTTTAGGCACACTGTGGGACTCAGAAGGGAGTTGAACATCTGGATTTCGGATTGCAGATTTCACAAGGAGCTTTTTCAGAGCCTTTGTGCTACCAGTAACGTGAAAACCACCTATTTTTCCATTGATAGATGGTGAACCTGAGTGGGGGCTTTATATTTTGTGGGCTGAGTTGGTTATCTATGGTACCATTTTGAGATGCATAACTTTTTGTAACTCTTTTAAAGATAGAGCACATGTTAAGTGGGAAACTAATTTAAGGTTTTCATCTAAATATCTACTGTACTTGGTTGAGACAGAACCATTCACTATAATGAGACAGAGGCAGAGTTACTCTGGACTTCATCAGGTCTAAGTTGAGAGATACTTCATTAACATTTTTTTGAACAAGAAAGTATAAAAAGCTATCCAACTATGGCCTTAATGGCCTAATTTTGACCTTTTAATGACCAAGTGAAATTTTACAATTCTGACCAGTGTCAATTTACGTGGTAATAACTCTGGAACACTTCAATGTATCCCACTGATTTCAGATTGTTTTTTCATGACATATTGTACTTCATGATATTGCTACAATTTCTTCAATATGACTTGCGTTTGTGTGAACAAAACGGAATTTTGTCAAATTTTGAAAATGTTGCAATTTTCAAACTTTTAAATTTTTGTGCCCTTAAAATCAGAGAGTGGTGTCACAAAATAGTTCATAAATAACATTTCCCACATCTACTTTATCAGCACAATTTTGTAAACTTTTTTGTTAGGAATTTAGAAGGAAAAGTTGATCAGTGATTTCTAATTTTTCCAACAAAATTTGGCAAGCAATTTTTTTAGGGACCACATCACATTTGAAGTGGTCCATATGACAGAAAATAGCCAAAAATGACACTATTATAAAAACTGCACTCCTCAAGGTGATCAAAACCACATTCAAAAAGGTTATTAACCCTTCAGGTGCTTCATGAGGACTGAAGCAATGTGGTAGGAAAAAAAAATGAACATTTAACTTTTTCACAAAAAGACCCAAACTTTATTATTTTCACAAGGGTAACAGGAGAAAATGGACCACAAACTTTGTTGTGCAGTTTTTCCCGAATACACAGATACCTCATATGTGGGTGAAATCTACTGTTTAGGCACACGGCAGAGCTTGGAAGGGAAGGAGCACAGTTTGATTTTTTAAACACAAAATTGGCTGGAATCGAGAGTGGAGGCCATGTCGCGTTTGGAGAGTCCCTGATGTACCTAAACAGTGGAAACCCCCCACAAGTGACACAATTTTGGAAACTACTACCCCTCAAGGATTTTATCCAGGGGTATAGTGAGCATTTCAAACCAGGTACGACACAGAATTTGATAACATTAGATTGTCATATTGAATAAGTTGTCATTAGTGTTAAGCATAAGTGCTCGCTAGTCCAGTTTGCATTGGGTGATCAGATATGTACCAAATATCGCAGGTACACGAGTCCCTGCCCCACATGTTTTGCGGTTGTTAGACAGCCCCCCCAAAAAACATACAGAATACAAGATACTCCAGGCATGCCCGAGCACCCAATGCAAACTCGAGTAGCGAGCAGTCACATCTTTTTTTCTTACTTTTGAAAAAAAAAAAAAAAAAAAAAAGACAATTCTAACCCCAACCCTAACTGCAAAGCATGGATTTTTTTTTAAATTATTTTATATATTTTTTCCAACTAAGGGGGTGAGACAAAGGGGGATTTGATTTACTATTTTTTATTTTGATCATTGTGATAAAAAAGTAAAAAATAGATTGCAAAAATTGCATGAAGGTAGTAATAATAAGGGTATTTAGTAAACCTAATTTTGATCAAAGGAATGTACAAGCCATCCCGGCACGTCAAGGCAACCCTTGTGTGTGACAAGATGGTGTTTTCAGAGTTAGTATCTTAATTACATAAGATTTGATATTGTGTTTCATTTTAGGGTAGTGGCATGTTAAATTAAAAAAAACAAAAAAAAACACACGCACCACAGCATTTTTGCCATTTTTTCCAGTTATCACTGAAGGGGTTAAATAATGCTTAGAAATTCCAAATAAGTGTCTGGTTTCTTTCCCCCTCAAAAAAAAAAAAATAATGATATATTATAATATATTTAAAAAAAAAAAAAAAAAATTTATACTGTGTATAAGTAATTTTTTTTTTTACTTAGTCCTGCTACGGGACTTGAACATTTTAGAATTCTATCACTTGTCTAATACTCTGCCATACTTATGAGTCATTGTTAAGAATGGGTCACCGAGGAGGATAGCAGGCCCAGGCTAAGCCACAGAAAACCAGAGAGGTTGGTAACTTAAGCGGATTGCAGACCCCTGATCCTATCCACACAACTAGCATTAGCCGTGGAGCGTACCTACGATGATCCAAGACGCCTCGGCACAGTCGGAGAGCTAACTAAGCCTAAAGCAAGAAAGGGGAAATCTAAACTGCCCCAGAGCAGACCCCAAAGGAATAGATAGCCCCCACACATATATTGTCGGTGAGGCAAGATGAAAACACATACGCAGGCAGAAAAATAGACTAAGCAAATGATGGGGCGCACACTGACTAGACAGGACAGGAAAGGAAAGACACTGTCTGCAATCATGCAAAAAACCCTGCAAAAAGACCAACACGTCTGATGCACAAAAAACACTGAAGTCGCACGACTTCGCCCCCACTATATCAGCACTCTGGTATATTCTGAAAGCAAAAAGAGACCAATATAACAGGGGACAAAACAAACTGGCATAAGCAGTAAAATATGGGCGGTCATTCAGCACAGCCCCAGCCGGAGCTAGCTGACCCGCACAATGCAGATAGACAAAACCAGATCAAATGCAAACAGAATAGCAAATGAACCACTTAGCTGAACCATGCAGGGACAGAGCAGGAGACATCAGACCTCAGAAGGCACAGGAAGAAAATCACCAGCAGGGATAGAGGGAGTCAGCTGTCTTAAATCCCAATCAGAAACCCCAGATCTCCAATCGTGCTCCTCATTATCAGGTGGCAAGCATATGTCAATCAGATCAGCTCCACAACCTCCAGTAACCACCAGAGGGAGCCCAGAAAGAGAACTCGCAACCCCTCTGTCAATCTGACCAGCTCCACTACCTTCAGTAATCACCAGAGGGAAGCCAGAGAGAATTCACAACAGGTCATTACTTGTGTGTAAATGTAACACTGACAGGAGGCCTGTTAGATCCTGCTTATTATAGGGCCTAACCAACCACCGCTTCAGATATAAAAATCCAATAGGTACATAATTTACTTAATAAATTGGCCACAAGTAGAAAATTTTATCTAACACTGTCACAAAAAACAACAACTTCATGATAGAACAGTTAAAAAAAAAAAGAGAAAAAGAATTGGAGTATAGTGCTGAATAAATGTAGATGTATTAGTACTATTTAAAAGCAATACCATAGACAATGCTGCAAGACAAATGGAACAATACATAGACAGCCAAACAACGGCGCACACACTATGTGTATAGGGTATTACAAAAATTCCTGCAAAGGTATATCTCTATATATGAAAGTGAATGTATGTATGTATGTATGTATGTATATCTCTATATAAAAGTGAATGTATGTATGTATGCATGCATGCATGTGTGTGTATCACCAACCAATCACGAAGCATCGTTCATTTCACCAGAGCTGTTCAAAAGAAGCTGAGCTGTGATTGGTTGCTATGAGCAACAGTTTTCCTTGCAACCAATCACTAAGCATCTCTCATTTCACCAGAGCTGGTTAAAAGTAGCTGAGCTGTGATTGGTTGCTATGAGCAAGTTTTCCCACTTGACAACACCTCAGCAGACACTGACATGGTGGGAGAAATCTAGCATCCCATGGAACATAAGCTCCCAGCCATTGTCTGCCCCCAGAAAGGAGCAGAGAGCACATAATAATAATCTTTATTTTTATATAGCGCTAACATATTCTGCAGCACTTTAGTTTGCACACACACACACATCATCACTGTCCCCGATGGGGCTCACAATCTAAATTCCCTATCAGTATGTCTATGGAACATGACAGAAATGAATCCCCCCCTCCCTGCCCATATCCCCATCACACATCCTCCATCCCTTAGGCACATCTTCCCTCTTAAAGGGATCATTGGTATGGAAGTTAGGGCAAATCCATCCAGCGCTTTGGTTTTGACCCCAGTCCTCTCTTAAAGGGATCCCTGGTATGGAAGTTAGGACCGTTCCACTCAGCTCTGTGGTTCTGACCCCAGGGTCTCTTAAAGGGATCATTGGTATGGAAGTTAGGGCAAATCCACTCTGCACTTTGGTACTGACTCCAGGCTTTTCTTAAAGGGATCTCCAGTATGGAAGTCAGGGCAAATCCATCCAGCGCTTTGGTTCTGACCCCAGGCTCTCTTAAAGGGATCTCATGTATGGAAGTTAGGGCAAATCCCTCAACGCTCTGATTTTGACCCAGGGTTCTATTAAAGGGATCATTGGTATGCAAGTCACAGCAAATCCACTCAGTGCGTTGGTACTGATCCCAGTCTCTCTTAAAGGGATCCCCGGTATGGAAGTGAGGGAAAATCCACTCTGCGCTTTGGTACTGACCCCAGGCCTCTCTTAAAGGGATCTCTGGTATGGAAGTTAGGGTAAATCCCTCAGCACTCTGATTCTCACCCCAGGTTTCTATTAAAGGGATCATTGGTATGGAAGTCAGTACAAATCCACTCAGTGCTCTGATTCTGACACCAGGCCTCTCAAAGGGATCCCCGGTAAGAAAGTTTGGACCGTTCCACTCAGCGTTCTGGTTCTGACCCCAGCCTGATGGGATGATGTGGGATATTAGGGGTAGTAGTCCGGTGGCTCTGGCTGATGTAGGATATTAGGGGTAGTAGTCCGGTGGCTCTGGCTGACAGAATGATGTGGGATATTAGTGGTAGTAGTCCGGTAGCTCTGGCTGACAGGATGATGTGGGATATTAGTGGTAGTAGTCCGGTAGCTCTGGCTGACAGGATGATGTGTGACATTAGGGGGAGTAGTCCGGTGGCTCTGGCTGACGGGAGGTGGGATATTAGTGGTAGTAGTCCGGTAGCTCTGGCTGACGGGATGATGTGGGATACTATAGTAAATGTGGCTATGCGAAGTGGGCGGTGCTCTACATTATATATATATTATACACACACACACACACACATACATAATCATTATAATTTGTTATAACTAACCGTAGTTAGTTACTATGCTCGGGCAGCGCCGGGCTCTTCAGCTAGTATATACATAATGGACACACTGGTTATAGACTAAGGATGCAAGCATAGAGAGAGTAACACAAGGATATTAAGACATAAAAGAAACCTTTTGCCATACCCATGATGATGCGCTATGTGTAGGCTGCCAGAAAGAATAAAGGACCCTTTAGAGACTCTGACATGCTTTTTGCATATGAAGGTATGCAGCTTTTTCAAGGGGTAAGTGTGCTCAGATTAAAAAAACAAAACAAAAAAAACCCTTAAATGTCGTAGATGCCGATCACGTGACCGTAACACCAACCAATAAAAATTATAATCGCAGCGCAAGCACCCTGCGCCAAAAATACCTAATAGTCACAATCGGCATCATGGTGCTGGGAAAGCATACGCAGGAGTGTGGACGTCTCAAGGCTGGACAAGCGCACACACCATATAGACGCCGAGAGGTGAAGGAGGATTAAAGCAGTGACAGCTGCGCATGCGCACAAGTCTAAGGCAAGGATTAGTGTTACGTCTAATGGCTAAAGTTATATAAAGATGTACGCTACTTATCAGCCATTTAGGGATAGGCATAAAAGCACCACCAGAACGACAGGTGCAAATGTGCAATGTTAACATTATATACCTGTCATGCTTCTGCCAGAAACAAGATGGCGCACAGTGAGACGCAAAGGTAGGTGAGCACTGCTACTACGGAAAGATTAAAGTGGGCACCCCTGACACTTACTCTGTGCAACCCTAAGCTCCCTAGTGTCCCTAGACGGGTTCTTTCACCCTGTGTGGCGATCACATTTCTATGCCTGTCTTACCCTGATAACAAACCTGACTAGTGCGTAGGGCAGCAGAAATGCTAGCCCTGCTCTAACATAAAGGCAACAAAGGGAAAGCGACAAGGATAAAAAAAAACAGCAATCAATCACCGTGCACCCAGACTACAAAAAGGGGAAAGGGTAAGGAAAAGGTAAGGCTAACCAAATAGAAGATAAGGTAAAGGAATACACTCAAACGTCCAAACATATCTCCACAGACAACCTCTCTTTACACATCTCAACTCCAGCTCCAAACCAGGTTATAGAAAGTTATCACTGGAAACTACTCAAGAGAGGTGGGTATTTATACCAGATGGGAGTGGAGAAATCCAAACAGCTGAGATAACTCAGGTCAGAGAGCTCTACGTGACAAAACTGAACTGTTTGAACACTTGCAACAGCAAACCAATGGTAAATCTGCACAGCTAACTGGAAGGCAACGCAGATCCAACCAGTGCAAGTGCACGTGTAGTCAGACGGCGCGATCTTCTGACCCCTCTCTGCTGCGGTATCCCTGTGACAATACCCCTAAGGAGAAAGATAACAATGTACAATAGAAGTATACCTACAAAGATAATTTTATTCCTGATATAGTGTGTGTACGTATATACACACACAAAAAAAAAATCTTCAAAGTCCCAGAATCTTCAAACCATGATAATGCATCATCCTGGGGCATATCTATAAAAGTTGACTATATAAAAGGAAGAAGCTGCCGAGAAACAAAACACCAGTAAGGAAAACAAAAAACAACAGTAACGTATAAAAGATGGTGGATGGCAGATGACTACAGGAATGGGACAAAGCTGAGTGTCTCATTTAGACCAAACAAAGTCATGGTTCCCAGGGAGACTATCAACTTAGCTTTCCTTTGTGCTAGTATTTTTTTTTTTTTTTCACATTGCCAGTTCAGATGCCACAGTTGACCACATCAAAGCGTATCAGAGATTTTGATTTAAAGCCATGTTGTACCTTAAAATTGGGTGCCAACGTTTTCAAAGTAGTTTTGACATTCACTGTCTTGGCCATGCCAATGTCGCTCATGTGTTCCATAACTCTTACCCTTAATTCTCTAAAAGTCAGGCCAACATACATTTTACACCATCCACATGTGGCGTAGTACACCACATTGGTAGTACTATATGAAACATGACAATTTCATAGTCACGGTTACCATCAGCCAACTCAAAAGTGGTTCTGTGAGAGACATTGGTGCAGGCAAGACAGTGTCCTCATAGGTAGCAGCCTCAAACTGGACTGCTGGAACCAAAAGGGTTAGGAGGCCGTGGTATATAGTAGCTCTGAACAGGTAGGTCTTCAAGATATTTGGATCGCCTTGGTGTCATGAGTGGTGAATCAGGTAAATAAGTTGCCAGCGATGGCTCAGTTTTTAAAATCAGCCAGTGTTTGGGCATAATATCGCATTGCTTGCCACTTATGTTTAAAACTTGAGATGAAACAAAAATTTCTCATTACGGTCATTTGTTTTAATCAGCTGTTGGATCAAGTAATTCCTATATCGATTTTTGATACTTTTTGGCTATATCAC
Source organism: Dendrobates tinctorius (assembly GCF_039654945.1). Classification (NCBI taxonomy): domain Eukaryota; kingdom Metazoa; phylum Chordata; class Amphibia; order Anura; family Dendrobatidae; genus Dendrobates; species Dendrobates tinctorius. The sequence continues at coordinate 3,872,931 of NW_027361758.1, forward strand.
CTATTTTTACAATCAACTGTCTCAAATTTCTCCTCAGTACAGCAGATTGGCATCATTCTGAGGAACTGCCCAACCATGACAGCCTTAAAGGGGTTTTCCCCCCAACAAATTATTATTATTTATATAGCGCCATTAATTCCATGGTGCTGTACATGAGGGGGTTTACATACAAAGTTATAGATATCATTAACAGTAAACAAATTTACAATGACAGACTGGTGCAGAGCAGAGAGGACCCTGTTCTTGCGGACTTACATTCTACGGGATAGTGGGGAAGAGACAGAACGTCGGGGGAATATAACAACAAATGTAATTTTAAAGTTGATTTTAATTAACACATCGTAGATTAATAATACATTTCCACAATTTGAGGCGTTTAAAAAACATAATTTATTTTTTTTTAATGTGCTGAGATAATCTTATAAATGTGCCAGTACTGTGTAATGGCCGTGTCTGACTGTACAAGGACATGATCTGATCATACCGCAGCTCCTGGGCAGGGGAGGAAGGAAAAAAGTATACAGACATTACAGCAGGAGCTCACAGCTGATTCTTTTTGTGAGGTAAAATATATCCCTATTTTACCTCGAAGAAAGAATTATTTGCAATTCCCTGTTATAATGTCTGTATATTTCTTTGCCTCCTCCCCTGCCCAGGAGCTGTGGTATGATCAGACCATGCCCCTGTATGCTCAGATACAGCCATTACACAGTACACAGCAGGGGAACATTTATAAGATTATCTCAGCACAGGAACATTTTTTAAACAAATCCATTTGTGGAAATTATTATTCCAAGATCTATTGATATTGAAATTAACTTTGTTTGTGTGAAAATTCCTTTAATAGTAGCATGAAGTATGTAATAATGAGTTAAAGGATGTTGATTTCCTGAAGACATTCGTTTGTAGAAAACGATTGTCATCATCCTCAATGCGGATATCCAAAAAAATAAATTTTGTTATGATCATTCATATATTTTAACTTGATATTTAAAAGGTTATTATTCAAACAACTCAAATGACTCGAGCTGCTCCACTGACAGGCCCAGAATGATAATGTGCCCAACCGGGCATTTTCCTGCTGGGCCCGCTGTCATGTGGGCCACGGGCTGGCAGCGCCCACTCATCTGGCCTCTTGCCAGCTGATGCTGCCACTGGCCTGGCTGTTCTTCATGCCGCCGGCCCTCTGCGGGCAAGGCGGTTATAGCTCCCAACACTTTCGGGATTTTTGCACTGCAGGGAGATAAGCTGCCATGTCCCCCCACGCACCCCATCCTCGCCCTACAGAGACCCCCCTCCCCTCCGCAGCCACTCTCAGCATCGCTTGGCTGCTCTCTTCTCTGCGAACCGGACCTGTGATGAGGTCAAGGAGGGGAGGAGTCAGGGGGGGGTCACATGATCAGTGTCCTCTGTCCAGACCCCTGATCATGTGACCCCCTGACTCCTCCCCTCCTGTGACCTCATCACAGGTCCTGTGCGCACATCCCTGCCTCTTGGTGTCTGCAGGAGTCTGCTGTGCTGGTTGTCATGGTGCTGGATGAGAGAAGTATGTGTGGGGTCAGGAGGGGTTTACAGGATGGACGGAGCGGAGCCGCGTGTGTACGAGGTGTACGGAGCGGAGCCGCGTGTGTACGAGGTGTACGGAGCGGAGTAGAGGGGAGCTGTGTGTGTACGAAGTGTACGGAGCGGAGCCGGAGGTGTGTACAAGGTCTACGGAGCCGTGTGTGTACGAGATTCACGGAGTGGAGCAGAGCCGGAGGTGTACGAAGTGTACGGAGCGGAGCCGGAGGTGTGCAGAGCAGAGCCAGAGGTGTGTACAAGGTCTACGGAGCCGTGTGTGTACGAGGTGCACGGAGTGGAGCAGAGCCGGAGGTGTACGAGGTGTACGGAGCGGAGCCGGAGGTGTACGGAGCGGAGCCAAATTCTCACCATCTGTGGCCAATCTGATCATGGCTTGGTGGGAAGAGCTTTTTATCTTTTATGTTGATAATCCTTTTTTTGACCATATCGAATGGTACGCTAGATATATAGATTACTTGTTATTAATTTGGAAGGGGGACATTAACACTATTCCTATGTTTATAGATTATATTAATTTAAATGAATTTAATTTAAAATTCACTTATTCTTTTGATTCACATTGCATATATTTTTTGGATCTTTGTTTAACTGGAAAATCACATCAGTGTATTTCTACTGCTACCTATAGAAATAAAACTGCAGGTAATACCATTCTTCATGCACGCAGTTACCACCCAGCCCATACCATTAAGGTTATCCCTGTGGGAGAACTCACACGTGCTAAAAGAAATTGTAGCACAGAGGAAAGCTATAAAAAAAAAAAAAAAAAGAGAGTCTTTTTCTATTAAAAGTCGTTTAAATAAAAGAGGTTATCCTAATTGGACGATTCAGAGAGCTGTAAATATTGTTAACAAAAAAATCAAGGGACACTCTTATCAAGTCTAATTCTGACATTGATAATAAAAAAAATAATGATCGTCCGACTTTAATTCTCACATATAGCCCTTATTTTAATCAGATCCGCAGGATCATTAACAATAACCTATATATTTTGCAGAAAGATGATACTATGAATGAAATGCTGAGAGACGGAATTAAAATAGTCTCCAGAAAGGCATTAACATTAGGAAACAGCCTGTCACCTAGTTTACACCGATCAGAGCAATCTTATAATAACAAAGGTAACTGGTTATCTGTGGCAGGATATCATAAGTGTGGCCAATCACCATGTAAAACTTGCTGTTTTTCTTCTAATGCCACAAATAGTAAGGTATATAAGATTAAAGAGTTTTTAAATTGTAACTCAAATGACGTGGTTTATATAGCTGAATGCACTAAATGCGGTTTAAAATATGTAGGATCCACTATCCGCAAACTAAAAGAGAGAATACGTGAACATCTATATGATGTCGGGCAAACTACTACTAGGAATGTTTCTAATCTGTCAAAGCACTTTACCTCTGTTCATAACAGGGATTTATCTGGCTTGAAGATTTATGCAGTAGAGAGGATTAGAAGAGATGTACGAGGTGGTGACAGAGAAAAACTTTTAAGGAACCGAGAGGCATATTGGATATATATGCTTGACACACGTGTTCCTTTGGTATTAAATTTAAAAAAGGAATTTATGCTGTACTATTGAAAAAAGAAAAGAAATTTTTTTTTTTCTCTACCTTTTTCTGACATTATTATTTTTGTATAAATTGTCCATTTCTGATTAGATCACCTGTGACTAAGTTGTATATGTGGTTTAGCTGATATTCCATAGCTACTCCGAGTCTAAGAGTCATATCTTTATTTTGACTGTGCTCTAACAGCTAACGAAGTGTCATCTGGGCATGCTTGAGGGTTATACCCCAATGCATTATCCATAATAGACTTATAGAAGGTTTGCATGGGTATCTTTATCTTGATTGTGCTCTAACAACTAAGTGTCATCTGAGCATGCTTGAGGGTCATACCCCAACGTATTATTCACAATAGATCTGTAGAAGGTTTGCATGTGTTTCTGTATTTCGATTGTGCTTTAATAGTCAATTAAGTGTCATCTGAGCATGCTTGAGGGCTACATCCCAATGCATTATCTACAATAGACCTGCAGAAGGTTTGCATGTGTATCTTTATTTTGGTTGTGTTTTAACAGCTAATCAGGTGTTATCTGGGCATGCTTGAGGGTCACACCCCAATGTATTATTTACAAGAGAGCTGCAGAAGTTTTGCATGTGTATCTTCATCTGATTGTGCTCTAACAGCTGAGTGTCATCTGAGCATGCTTGAGGGTCATGCCCCAATGCATTATCCACATTAGACCTGCAGTAGGTTTGCATGTGTATCTTATATATTTTTCTCTAATGCCACTAATAGTAAGGTATATAAGGTCAAAGAGTTTTTAAATTGTAACTCAAACTATGTGGTTTATATAGCTGAATGTACTAAATGCGGTTTAAAGTATGCAGGATCCACTATCTGTAAAGTAAAGGAGAGAACATGTGAACACCTATATGATGTCGGGTAAACTACTACTAGGAATGTTTATTTGTCAAAGCATTTTACTTCTGTTCATAACAGGGATTTATCTGGTTTGAAGATTCATGCAGCGGAGAGGATTAGAAGAGATTTATGAGGTGGAGACATAGAAAAACCTTTAAGGAACCGAGAGGCACATTGGATATATATGTTTGATACACGTGTTCCTCTAAGATTAAATTTAAAAAAAAGGAATTTATGCTGTACTATTGAATTTTTATATATATATTTCTATTATGTTACGTATTAATGTGTTTTTTCTCCTTTTATTTTTCTGATTTTATTATTTTTGTATAAATTGCTCACTTCTGATTAGATCACCTGTGACAGAGTTTTATATGTGGTTCAGCTGATATTCCACAGCTACTCTGAGTCTAAGAGCATTTGTGCTCGAAACGCGTACAGAGACCTGGAGAATATCCCCATGCGGTGAACTTTGTTGCCGTTACTTGATCACAAGCAGCCATGAATGTATTTTAAACATGATACAATAAAAATCCTGGATTTTAAATTTCTTGAGCTGGACCTTTCTTCCCTTTCTTGGAGTCATTATACGTCCTGGCAGAGACGTGTCCGCGCTCAGAGCTTTTCAATAGTTCTTACGAACTTACAAGAGGTGAGCTGAAATTTATCTTTTTCAGTGTACGGAGTTGAGCCATGTGTGCGCGAGGTGTACGGAGCGGAGCCGTGTGTGTACGAGGCATACAAAGCTGAACTGTGTGTGTATGAGGCGTGCGGAGCCATGCTTCTATGAAGTGTATGGTGGGGAGCATTCATAGCTCCCAACCGTCCCGTATCCAGTGGGACAGTCCCGAATTTGAGAGAGAGAGACTGCCCCAGCTGGGAGCTGACTTTTCCCGCGGACACAGGAGTACACGGCGGAGCCCCGAGTAGCACTTTAAAACTCGCTCGTGACGTTCTACCGGAAGTGACGTGCTAGAAGCTGACCGGAAATGAGGTAATTACGGGAGGAGATTGTGACGGAACCATGGAGGCACTTCGGGGAATGCTTCAGATCTCCGTGCCCTCCTCCGACAGCGGGAATGCCTTGGAATCGGGGATGCCGGCCATGTGAGCGAATAATGATATGTCCTGCACCGGGAGGCTCAGGTGGGCACTACAATGGGAGCCAGGCAGCTATAGTATCTTTATAGAATATTTCTCTCTCTCTGTTTCTCTCTCTGTTCTTTCTTTTTTTCTCTCTCTGATCTTTCGTTCCCCTCTTCCTTTCTCTGTGTTCTATTTCGTTCCCCTCTTTCTTTCTTTTTCTCTCTCTGTTCTTTTTTTTTATGTCCCCTCTTTCTTTCTCTGTTCTTTTTTTATGTCCCCTCTGTTCTTTCTTTCTCTCAGTACCAGCCACTGTGCCCAAAATGGCTGATGTATATACATCAGCCTTGAGTCAGCACCTATCTATACGTAAGCCTCAGCACCAGTATATACATCAGCACCTGTATAATACACAGGTGCTGGGGCTGATGTATATACTGGTGCTGGCTTGAGGCTGATGTATATATGGGCTGTATGTATATACATCACTGATCATCCTCTAGTCAGCACCTATATATACATAAGCCCCAGCACCTGTATATACATCAGCCCCAGCACCCATATATACATATGCATATACAGTAGTCTCAATGTGATATATATTCAGCAGTATGTAACTAATATAGTATAATACTGTCAATTATAATGTAGAGTTGTGTGTATATAGTGTAGAGCTGTTCATATAGTATGTTGCTGTGTATATCGTGTGGAATCCACACTATATACATTGGCCCATCTTTACACTATACAGTATATACACAGCTCCACTCTATATTTCTTAACAGTATATATTGTGGAGCTGTGTACATTGTGTATACTCCTCCTGTCCTGTATACATGGTGTAAATATAAGTGTCTGCATCTATGAAAATAAAAAGCGCTCCGATGAATTGTGCAAAGTGGTGGACTCTTTATTAGCCCATGTGACAAAGTTTTGGATCTATAACAGATCATTTCTCTGCTATGGAATTGAAATATTACCACATGGGCTAATAAAGAGTCCTCCACTTTTCTCTTATTTAATCGGTGTGCTGATTATTTTCTTTTTATAAATCCCTTTGATTTAAGGGTGTGTGTCCTAAAAGCATTTCACCCGCTGCTTACTATTTGGTGGTGCTCAATTATGACACATATCAAGGCTGACATCACCACCCGGCAAAAGCGGGCAAGTGCCGTCGGGGACTTGGCATGCTATGGGGCTCGTAAGTAGGGGCTCCAGTGCCAGCGCCGACACAGTAGAAAACAATGATGAGTGAGGGAGCCATCTGCTGATGCGCCCTCTCTCATCATTCCCCCTCTGCGTCTGAGCTCTCTGACGTCTTAGTGCAGAGGGTGCTATGACATCACTACAGCGAATCGTCTGTGCCAAGCAGTGCAGAGGATCGGAATACACTGAGGAGACCAGAGCAGTGGGGACAGGGAGATTATATGGGGCCCATTATACTGTTTGAAGTAATATACAGTATGAGGGCCCATTATACTGTATGGAACGTTATATGGGGCCCATAAAACTGTATGCAGTAATGTATGGGGCCCATAATAGTGTATGGAGCATTATATGGGCTCATTGTACCGTATGGAGGAATATGTGGGGTCCATTGTACTGTATGGAGCAATATATGGCGCCATTATACTGTATGGAGCATTATGTGGTGTCCATAATACTATGAAGGACTATGTCGTGCCCATAATACTGTATGGAGGACTATGTGGTGCCCATAATACTGTATGGAAGACTATGTGGTGCCCATAATACTGTATGGAGGACTATATGGTGCCCATAATACTGTATGGAGGTCTTTGAGGTGCCTATAATACTCTATGGAGGATTATATGGTGCCTATAATACTGTAGAGAGGACTATATGGTGCCCATAATACTGTAAAGAGGACTATGTGGTACCAATAACAATGTATGGACGACTATGTGGTGCCCATAATACTGTATGGAGGGTTATCCAAATTCGGATGTTCTCCCCTATCTTTTGGATAGGGGGATGACTGTTTGTTGTGAATCAGACCGCTGGGACCCCCATGATCCTAGGAAACGTAGCTTTGAAGAGCACCATGTAAATGGAGCTGAGGTCCAATCATACGCACTGTGACACCATTAACATGTGGCTCTTTAAATAACTCCTTTTACCCCTTCATGACCCAGCCTATTTTGACCTTAATGACCTGGCCATTTTTTGCATTTCTGACCAGTGTCCCTTTATGAGGTAATAACTCAGGAACGCTTCAACGCATCTTAGCGATTCTGAGATTGTTTTTTCGTGACATATTGGGCTTCATGTTAGTGGTAAATTTAGGTTGAAAATTTTTGCGTTTATTTGTGAAAAAAATGGAAATTTAGCGAAAATTTTGCAATTTTCAATTTTTTAATTTTTATTCTGTTAAACCAGAGAGATATGTGACACAAACTAGTTAATAAATAACATTTCCAACATGTCTACTTTACATCAGCACAATTTTGGAAACATTTTTTTTTGTTAGGAAGTTATAAGGGTTAAAAGTTAACCAGTGATTTCTCATTTTTACAACAAAATTTACAAAACCATTTTTTTTAGGGACCACCTCACATTTAAAGTCACTTTGAGGGGTCTATATGGCAGAAAATACCCAAAAGTGACACCATTCTAAAAACTGCACCCCTCAAGCTACTCAAAACTACATTTAAGAAGATTATTAACCCTTCAGGTGCTTCACAGGAACTAAAGCAACGTGGAAGGAAAAAAAGGACATTTTAATTTTTCCAACAAAATTTTTTTTTTTAGCATCAATGTTTTCATTTTCTCCTGGGCAACAGGATAAAATGGATCCTAAAATTTGTTGAGTAATTTCTCCTGAGTACACTGATACCTCATATGTAGTCATAAACCACTGTTTGGGCGCACGGCAGGGCCCTGAAGGGAAGAAGCGCCATTTGACTTTTGGAATGGAAAATTAGCTCCAATAGTTAGCGGACACCATGTCGTGTTTGGACTGCCCCTGTGTGCCTAAACATTGGAGTACCCCCACAAGTGACCCCATTTTGGAAACTAGACACCCCTACAAACTTATCTAGATGCATAGTTAGCAATTTGAACCCCCAGGTACTTCACAAATTGATCTGTAAAAATGAAAAAGTACTTTTTTTTTTTTTTCACAAAAAAATTATTTTTGCCTACATTTTTTCATGGGCAACAGGATTAAATGGATCCTAAAATTTGCTGGGCAATTTCTCCTGAGTACACTGATACCTCATATGTAGTCATAAACCACTGTTTGGGCGCACGGCAGGGTCCTGGAGGGAAGGAGCGCCATTTGACTTTTGGAATGGAAAATTAGCTCCAATAGTTAGCGGACACCATGTTGTGTTTGGACTGCCCCTGTGTGCCTAAACATTGGAGTACCCCCACAAGTGACCCCATTTTGGAAACTAGACACCCCAACGAACTTATCTAGATGCATAATGAGCACTTTGAACCCCCAGGTAATTCACAAATTGATCTGTAAAAATGAAAAAGTACTTTTTTTTCACAAAAAAGTTAGCTCCAATCATTAGCGGACACCAGGTCGCTTATGGAAAGTATGTAGTGTACGTCAGGTTGGTGTGTGTGGTAGGGTATGCACAACACACCAACCTGACGTACACTACGCCACACACACACACCAACCTGACGTACACTTCGCGACACATACCAACCTGACACTACATCAGGTTGGTGTGTGTGGCGTAGTGTGCGTCAGGTTGGTGTGTGGTGTGGTGTAGTGTAGTGTACGTCAGGTTGTTGTGTGTGTTATAGTATACACCACACACACACCAACCTGACGTACACTACGCCACACACACACACACCAACCTGACGTACACTTCGCCACACATACCAACCTGACACTACATCAGGTTGGTGTGTGTGGCGTAGTGTACGTCAAGTTGGTGTGTGGTGTAGTGTACGTCAGGTTGGTGTGTGGTGTGTGTAGTACACACCACACACACACCAACCTGACGTACACTACGCCACACACACACCAACCTGACGTACACTACGCCACACATACCAACCTGACACTACATCAGGTTGGTGTGTGTGGCGTAGTGTACGTCAGGTTGGTGTGTGGTGTGGCGTAGTGTACGTCAGGTTGGTGTGTGTGGTATAGTATACACCACACACCAACCTGACGTACACTATGCCACACACACACACCAACCTGACGTACACTACGCCACACATACCAATCTGATACATCAGGTTGGTGTGTGTGGCGTAGTGTACGTCAGGTTGGTGTGTGGTGTAGTGTACGTCAGGTTGGTGTGTGTGGTGTAGTACACACCACACACACACACACCAACCTGATGTACACTACGCCACACACACACACACCAACCTGACGTACACTACGCCACACATACCAACCTGATACTACATCAGGTTGGTGTGTGTGGCGTAGTGTACGTCAGGTTGGTGTGTGGTGTGGTGTAGTGTAGTGTACGTCAGGTTGCTGTGTGTGGTATAGTATACACCACACACACCAACCTGAAGTACACAATGCCACACACACACACCAACCTGACGTACACTACGCCACACATACCAACCTGATACTACATCAGGTTGGTGTGTGTGGTGTAGTGTACGTCAGGTTGGTGTGTGTGGTGTGGTGTTGTGTATGTCAGGCTGGTGTGGGTGAGTTCTGTAGTGGAGTGTCAGGATGTGTTTAGTCCATGGACGTGTGATGAATTCTGAAGCATTCATTCAAACACAGTCCAGGTTTGTCGGGACACGTTTCACATTGGAAACGAGTTTCCCTTCTTGTCCCCCTTTTATAGCATACCCGGCACCGTTTTTTTTTTCTCTCCTCACGGGGAAAATGTTGCCCTGGTACCATACGGGAAACTTGAGTTCCAGGGGTGCTGGGGCGCGCTCCATCCTCCTCTCCAAAAATCATGGCCTTTATCACCGCCTCCTGGAAATCAAGGAAGGAGTGGTTCTGGCCTGCACATCGTGATAGCACGCATGCGTTATACAGTGCCATTTGTACGAGGTACACAGCCAGTTTTTTGTACCACACCTTCGTTTTCCGCATGGCACTATAGGGCTGGAGGACTTGATCAGAAAGATCAACCCCCCCATGTGATGGTTGTACGCCAGGACACAGTCCGGTTTGTGGACCGGTACTGGGGTACCTCGAATGGTGGTGGCCGTGGTGCCGGGACCATGGATTGTGGTCAAGACAAAGACATCTCTTTTGTCTTTGAACTTGACCACAAGCATGTTGCCGCTACATTGGGCTCGAGTCTCACCCTTTCGGAGAGGCTGCTCAATTAGCGGCAAAGGGAGACCCCTCTGGTTTCTGCGCACGGTACCGCAAGCGACGGTAGCTCTGGCAGAGAGGGATTGAAATAGTGTGATGCTTGTATAAAAGTTATCAACGTACAGATGGTAACCTTTATCAAGCAGAGGGTGGACCAAATCCCACACTATTTTCCCACTCACCCCCAAAGCAAGTGGACATTCTGGGGGCTGGATCCTACTGTCCTTTCCTCGGTAAACTCTAAAGCTGAGAGTGTACCCTGAGGTACTCTCACACAGCTTGTAGAGTTTCATCCCGTACCTTGCCCTTTTGCTGGGCAGGTACTGACGGAACTGAAGCCTCCCTTTGAAGTGGATGAGGGATTCATCCACACAAATTTCCCTTTCGGGAATGTACACTTCAGCAAACTTGTTGTTGAAGTGTTCGACGACTGGCCGAATTTTGAACAGTCTATCAAAATTCGGGTCATCGCGGGGAAGGATTTCAGTGTTGTCCCTGAAATGAAGAAATTTATGAATAGCCTCAAACCGTTTCCGAGTCATCACCATGCCAAATACTGGAGTTTGATATAAAATATCAGTACTCCAGTATTGGCGAATTTCTGGTTTCTTCACAATCCCCATGTGAAGGACCAGTCCCCAATATTTAATCATTTCTACAGAGTCCACAGGACTCCAAGTAGAGAATGAAGAAATTGGGTGTTCCGCCAAAAATTGTTGGGCATACAAGTTTGTTTGCTCCACCATGAGACTGACGATTGACTCCGAGAAAAAGACTTTGAAAAAGTCTATTTCCCTGAAGTTGGCAGTCTCAAACTGGATTCCTGATTGGGGAACAAAATCAGGAATCCGTGGAGCAAAATTTTCAGGGACGGGGGTCCAGGAGGGAGCACTAGTGCTAGGTTGGGCGTCACTAGCACTAGGTTGGGGGAAACTCACACTTGGCTGTGAGACTTCCTCCAAGATACCCGACTCTTCCTCTAAGGCCTCCGACTCTTCCTCCCTGGGCTCCGGACGATTTCTCGTCCTGCGACATCTCGGTGGTGGCAAGTCTGTGTCGCTGGAAGAGGAAGCGTGGGAGGAATAGAGAAAGGTGGGGTCATCTCTCTCACTATCAGTATCAGAGGCAATAATTTCATATGCCTCCTCAACTGAGTAGACCCTTTGGGACTGGGATGAGCGGGACATTGTGCGTGTGGTGTGTGTGCGTGTGTAAAAATCCTTTATTATAGTGTGCGTGTGTATGTGCGAGTGTTTGGTGAAACTTTTTACTGGAGAATGGGCTGTCAGGAGGGGACTGTCAGGCGCGCGGGGGGCAGGAGGGGACTGTCAGGCGCGCGGGGGGCAGGAGGGGACTGTCAGGTGCGCGGGGGGCAGGAGGGGACTGTCAGGCGCAGGAGGGCGCTGAGGAGAATTAGGTGGAGACGGAACCAGCGGCGGCAGCAACAGTGGGGGCGATCAGGGGTGCTGGGGGGTGATCAGGGGCAGAGGGGGGCTGTCAGGCACCGGGGGGCAGGAGGTGGCTGAGGAGATAAGGAAATAAAAAAACCTGCAGCAGCAGGGGATAATCAGGGGTTAATCAAGGGGGCAGGGGTTAATCAGGAGGGGCAGAGGTTAATGAGGGTGATCACTGGGACACAGGAGGGGGCTCTCAGACACAGGAGGCAGTAGGCGGCTGAGGAGCTCGCAGATGTGGATCAGCAGGTGGATGATCGGGGGTGCTGGGGGCTGTCAGGCACCAGGGGGGGCAGAAGGTGGCGGAGGAGATAAAGAAATAAAAGAACCTGCAGCAACAGGGGTTAATCAGGGGGGCAGGGGTTAATGAGGGTGATTACTGGGGCTCTCAGTCACAGGAGGCAGTAGGCGGCTGAGGAGCGCAGAAGAAGTAACAGCAGGTGGATGATCGGGAGTGCTGGGGGAGATCGGGGGGTGCTGGGGGAGGATCAAGGGTGCTGGGGGAGGATCAAGGGTGCTGGGGGAGGATCAAGGGTGCTGGGGGATCACCAGGGGCAGAGGGGGGCTGTCAGGCACCGGGGGGCAGGAGGTGGCGGAGGAGATAAAGAAATAAAAGAACCTGCAGCAGAAGGGGTTAATCAGGGGGGCAGGGGTTAATGAGGGTGATTACTGGGGCTCTCAGTCACAGGAGGCAGTAGGCGGCTGAGGAGCGCAGAAGAGGTAACAGCAGGTGGATGATCGGGAGTGCTGGGGGAGGATCAGGGGGCAGGGGTGAGTGAGCGGAGGTGGGAGGGGCTGGAATTAGGCGGTGGAGAGGAAGTTATACTACCGGAAGGCAGTGGTGGCAGCGGCAATCGCAGGTCAGGGCGGCAGTCTGGCACCTCGTTCCTCAGCTTCCACGGACAGGATGAAGTTGAGGAACGAGGCAGCCATGATTTTACCCCGCCCCTCCACATCTGATTGGAGGGCTAGCGTCACATGGACGCTAGCTCCAATCAGATGCGAGGGGGGTGACAAAAAGGTCACTGGGAGTGATCGTATCCCCGGGGGGGGCGAAGCCACCCCCCCTGGGGTCAAGTCTAGGTCCCCCTGTACCGGCGGGTCGGGTGAACTTTCATTGAACCCGCTCACCCGACCCGCAGGAGGGAGATCTTTTCATGACGCTGCATAGGCGTCATGGGTCGTTTTGCCACGAATTTTCATGACGCCTACGTGGCGTCAAAGGTCGTGAAGGGGTTAATAGAGTGATGAGGGGACGACAAAGTATAGCAAAAATTCACTGATCGGGGCTGATGAGTGTTATAGTTTGTGGGCTGGTGGGGTTTGTGTGGCAGGCTGCTTTTTTGTCCCAGTCTGGCCCTGTCCACTGACCCCTGCCATAAAATAAGCAGTTCATCAATATATCTATTCCAGTGTTGGAACAGCGTCAGCGTCCCTGCACGTGTCCCCTTTCTCCTGCAGGGAGGCTGGCATGTTCACTTACCCGTCCGTGCTTCCCCGGTGTCTCTGTCCTCCCAAGACCTGCGCACTGGGACAATTCTTAGGTAGGGCATGCGCGTTCATTGCTTCTTAAAAAGGCCACATGCATGCTTCTAAAAATGTCCCCAGTCAATGGTTGGAGACGACAGGTATTTAAGGCAACTTCCCCAAAGGCACCCTTCAGTATCCTATGAGTTAACAGTTTCCGCATTGTAAGGTCCCTGTACGGGTGTTCTCAGAATCCGATCCAGTATGTACCTAATCCTGCCTGCCCTCTCTGAAACTGACCCAGTCTGCCCCACCTGAACTGGTTCCTGTCCATGCTGCATCTACCAAGTGGAGAACCTGGTCCGCCTTGTCAGCATCCATCAGTCACCAAACAACCTCTGCCAGTAGCCCAAGAAAAGGGTGGCGTTGGAAGGTGTGCAGGCCATGCTTCTGTAGATAAAAACATCCTTGAAAACAAAAAAATTGTGCGTTAAGACAAAGTGTAGCAGCTCAAGTATTAGATCACAACCATGGCGGTCCCAGAAAGAAGCGGAGAACCTCAATGCCATCCTCATGTTTAATACAGGTATATAGGGATTCAACATCAACTGAGACGATAAAAATCCAAAAGTCGTTGTATAATTTCCAGCTGTCTTGACAACCATTGTCTCCAATCAATTGCAGATTGGGTGAGAGAGGGATCCCCCTCACAAACTGCTAAATGTCATGACCACTTTTGATGCCTTTAAAAAGGTTAAACAGCCAGGGGCAGGGTTGGGTTCGGCCTTGAACCTGTGATTTTCCAATTATTAATATTATTATTGCTGCTTAAGACTATCAGGGTTGGAGAACCATGACCTTTTCTGTGGCCTCAACATCTCCCATGTGATGTACAGTATATGTGTTAGAAAATTTATCACAAGGGGTTGACTATGCTCCAAGCAGACGCAAACCAGTTGTGAGAATCAACATGCTCAATATCTCCTAACATCACAGCCGCACCAAAGAGAAGCTGCTCCAGCCGTTATATTTGGGGTGGGTCAATTGTTTGACCAATTATAGCAGGGTAATTTTCAAGTTGATAATGTTGTGCGGCCCCCAAATGATATAAATATCCAAATGGCCCCTGGCAGAAAAAAAAGGTTCCCCACCCCTGCACTATATAATGCAATATCATAGTATTGTAGTATACAATGTATATCTCCTTCTCCTTTGAAGCTCATTATCTACATAAGCTGCAGAGGAATAAAAGGATGGCAGTGATGGGGGATTTAAGCAGGTAGTAACCAACCAACACCCCATGATTGTATCACACGGTGCTGGTAAGCGTGAGAAGTGGTGTGGGTTCCATTTAAATGCCACTGTCAGATTTATATCGGCATTTAAATGGTTAATAGCCCTGACTAGTGCTCATCTCCGGCTGCATCTGTTAAGACAGAGCTTGGCTATTTAATATAGCTGGTATCTGTAGCGCGTGGAGAGAGAGCAGCTCCTGAGCCCTCTTATCCACACATGATCACCAGCTTAATCACGTACATGTATGGAATACTGCATTAAGGGCTTAAGCAATGAATAAAACGCTAGCGATTTTTGAATTGATAATGCTAACAAAACACTCAAACATTCAGAAGTTTTCTGAGCTTTCTTATTCTAAAGTATGGGGCATCTTTCTAGCAGAAAACTCCTGAAGAATAGACATGTCATTTTATTTAACCCCTTCAGCACCTTGGGATTTTCCATTTATGCTTTTTGCTCACCCAATCTCCAGATCCATATCTTTTTTATTCTTGTGTCAATATGGCCGTGTAAGGGCTTTTTTTTGTGGGACAAAGTTGTACTTTTGAACGACATTTATTTTACCATATAGTGTACTGGAAAATGGGGAAAAAAAGTTCCAGGTGAGGTGAAATTGCAAAAAAAAGAAAAAGTGCAAGTCCATGACATACCTATAAGTCATAGGACACCAAGGAGTTAAATACTTGGGGTTTTTAAAAGCCTGAATCATTTAAAAGATGCTCAAAAGCCTGAAGAAAAAGCGTAGTGTCAACAGACCAGAATACGTATAAAATATACACACATCAATAAGTGAAAGATAAATATGCTTGCAAGAGAAATCCGACATCGAGTATGGAATATAGACGTTCATGAAGTTCACCTTATTAGGATCTGCAGGAAACCTAATAAGCCATCTAATGTGGAACTGGAGTACAGAATTCGCTATTTACAGATTAAGGAAGAGTAAAGAACATGAGCGACTCCTGTGATAAGGTTGTGATTAGCAAATTCCAAAATAAGGAGCAAAATTGGATATTCACTCTGCAGTTTGGATATGGAAGCATCATCAGACAGTCCCATCCATTTGAGCAATAAAACTTTCATTGCATTGGGAAATAAGGCAGTAACCAATTCCTCAGCAGGTGGCAAGTCTGAAATGTGGTCAATATGTTTCCTTTTAAACTCCTCTACCTGCTGACTGATGCGATCATTCTCACTGTGATATCGGCTTCCTAACCAGCTGCTAACCTCAAACAACAACTGGTTGTCATAGACATTGGAGGCCTCCTTCTGTGCATTGTCCTTTAGGTGACTTGCAGCTTCCAGAAGTTCCATAATGCTACTAACCGTCTTATCCAAGCAGTGGTGTCCACAGAATATTTGTCCTACAACATCCAACAAAGCCACAGTGGTCTTTAGCAGTTGGTTCTCTAGGTTAACCTCTAAACTTGAACACAAGTCCAAGAGAGATCTAATCCGCCGGATAATTAAATCGCTGCCCGCCGTATCCGGTGGTGGACGCACATTAGACCCACCTGGACTGGTCATGCAGTAGTTGTGCTCTGAGAACCTACAGGGGACTTTAAGAATCTCACCAATTTGTGAAGAAGCCGAGACTGCAAATTTTTCAAGAATTCCATGTTCCTTAGCCTGATTACATGACGGAACTACATAATTTGTGCTTTCCAGGTAAGTACTTAGGTTGTAACATTTCTTTAGTGGCTCATCTTTAAGGCGGGATTTCCACAGCTCCTAGAAACAAGAAAAAGAAACAAGGGCAGATATTGCTACTGAAATATAATAACATATAAATTGCAATTTTATATACTGGATTGTGAGTCAGATGGGGTCGAGCTCCAATGTTAGCTCAGGACAAAAGTGATGCTGCTCCTAAAAGTGTTGCTCTATGATCCCTTATATTCTTGGTTTAAAATTAGAATTATAATAAGTGTATAATATACAACCCTCCAAACCCCCGGAAATGACACAGACACATTAGAGTGAGGCTATTAGCTGTATAAGGTACATGTAAAACAGAATTACTATCCTTGGAGAAATACTAGCCTTTGATCTCAACAGCTGATATATAATGCATGCCACAATATTACTGGAAGAAGTTTTCAACTCTTGGTCGTCAACTCCTTACTGTCATATGACGTACCAATAGGCTCAGAAATTGAGCGCACATCATTCCAGGCAAATACTGGCTGTGTATTTCAGTCATTATCTGCCTGTAACAGCAGCAGGTGTAGCTCAGCTGCTGTTAAACACTTAAATGTTGTTGCAAATCTCCAATTGTGACATTTACAGTGTGGTCTGGGGGGCACACTGTTCCATGTGGCCATCAGCCTCCTGGTGATGATGGGTTGCTATTGCAGTCAGAGGTCTACTGAAAACCCTGTGCTTGCCACATCGGTGCTCCTATGTAGACCAGCTTGTGGCTGTTCATAGGAAACCTTGACTTTCACTACAGGGTGAGCCATTTATAAAGTTGGATCCAAAATGGAAGACTTCAAAATAGCCGCCATGGTCACCAACCATCTTGAAAAAAGTTTCCCCCCTCCCATATACTAATGTGCCACAAACATGAAGTTGATATCACCAACCATTCCCATTTTATTTAGGTGTATAGGTGTATCCATATAAATGGCCCACCCTATATATAGTGCAATACTCTTACTTAGGTATACACATTACTTAAGACCTCTATTGTCGATCATTTGATAAAGCTCATCCTAAATGGGTAACTGATCTACTCACCCTTCCAGAAGAGGAGTGGAATGAGATGGAGAAGAAAAACTACACCTTGGTTATGAGTGATAAGAAATTTAGTTTGTAACAAAAAAATCCCAAACGCGTCTATCATACCCCTAAATGACTGAAATGGGGCTTGTCCAGCCTTGGAGTACAACTGAGCCTATGGGAATGGCACGTGACAAAAAATTATGCAAAGGATTGATGCCACCTTCACTTACAAAAACATTTAAAGTTGACTTTTTAGTGATGCAATATTCCTTTGTGGCCAGGAAGGTATGATTGAACTTGTCTATTACTAAGTACAGTTTATACTCGAGTATAAGCCGAGATTTTCAGCCCATTTTTTTTGTCTGAAAGTCTCCCCTCTCGGCTTATACGCGAGTCATATACGCCAGGGGGTCAGCGGGGGAGCAGGGGTGTCAGGTCATACTTACCCCCTCCTGGCGCAGTCTCTGCAGCCCCTCCCGCTTCTCCCACGGTCTCCCTTCCTTCAGGGGTCACGCGGTACCGCTCATTAAAGTCATGAATATACGCATATTCTTGACTTTAATGAGCGGTACCACGTGACCGCTGAAAGAAGGGAGACCGTGGGAGAAGCGGGGGGGGTAGGCTGCAGAGACCGCGCCAGGAAAGGGTAAGTATATGCAGTATTCAACAGTCCCCGGTCCATCGCTGCTCGCCGCTGTCTGCTGCGCCCTCTGTCAGTGACTTTCAGGCAGCAGAGGGCGCGATGACGTGGTTAGTGCACGCTGCACCTTCTGCTGCCTGAACAGTCACTGATAGAGGACGCGGCAAACAACGGCGCGCAGCGATGGACCGGGTACAGGTGAATATCTGGAGGTGCCGGGCCCTGAGCCAGCGGTGACACAGGAACCTGGGCCCCAGAGACGGAGAGGTGACTATGTCTTTTTTTTTTTTTTTATTTGCAGCAGCGGCATAATCTATGGACCATCTTATGGGGGCATAATCTATGGAGCATTTTATGTGGCTATAACCTTTATGGAGCAGCCTATGGGGCATATTATTCTATGGAGCATCTTATGGGGCCATTATTAACCTTTGTAAAGCATTATATGGGGTGTATTTTGTATGGAGCATTATGGGGCCCATTATGGAGCATTATATGGGGCTCCTGATTCAATATGGATATTCAAAAACATTTAACCTACTGATGTCTCAATTAATTTTACTTTTATTGGTATCTATTTTTATTTTTGAAATTTACCAGTAGCTGCTGCATTCTCCACCCTAGGCTTATACGCGAGTCAATAAGTTTTCCAAGTTTTTTGTGACAAAATTAGGGGGGTTGGCTTATACTGAGGTCGGCTTATACAAGAGTATACAGTATATGGTAATTTAATTATTGAGCTGATACTACAGCTCCTGATTGGTTCCCTTTAAAGAGCATTTAATAGACTTGCTTATTTACAAATGCATCATTATTGTATCATTACATAATATTTAATTAAAAAAGCCATTAATCTCCCTATGATTAATACCACATACATTATATAGACAGTAAATGCTACTAATATTTATATACCAATAGCCATAAGACAGGTACCTGAAGACTTTCAATGACTGCAAGCTGCTCCTCTCTGCTGTACAAATCAAAGGCCACTTTAAATAGTCCCTGAATACTATAAAACCAGAGACTGTTCAGTCCGGCTGGCAGCCGCAGCTTGTCAAACTTAAACTCTGGAACGAAACATAAGACATCTCTTTAACAAAAAAACCCTTTCCACTAATGGTACAATAATAATAATAATAATAATAATAATAATAATAATAATAAAAAAAAAAAAAAGAAATATCACGGATTTATTTAGGGCTTTAAGTTTAACAATAAAGCAGCAGGGCAGCCATCATGGTACTTTAGTTGTACAAGACACAGCCACAATTACATATTGGCTTTCAATTAACTTAAAATGGGTTGTCCACTAATCAGATAACCCCCTTCTCTATGCTCATGTTTGCTGCCCTTGTAAAATAAACTTTGGTGCCGGCGACGTTCCAGTGGTGTAAGCACTGGCTCTCCCGGGGATTGCATGACATAGCTAGGTCACACAATCCCTGAGGTCAATCGTTGGTTTCACTCTCCTCTCCTACAGACGAATCACATACATTAGGAGGCATTTACCGCAGCTGCTGTTCTCTCACTTCATTAGGATGAATGTAATTCATCTGAAATTGGGGAGACTAAACCCAGCACCGATCGGCTGCAGGAATTACGACATTATGACATAATGTCATGAGATCTCTGAGACAGCCAGTGCTGACACCGCTGCAATGGCACCGGAAGTGTGTATAGGTATTATTTTACAAGGTGGAAACAGACAACCCCTTTAATTGCTTGATAGTATTTCAAATCTCATTGACCAGGAGAAGTCTGTTGTTCAATGTGATTCAATATAGAAACAGCCATCGAGTACAAGCCCTTACATACAATGACAGTAGCAGTCCTTCACTGGCATCATTCTTGGGGTATCTGCAGTCTATATCTCTAGGTTTAAAGGATCAGAGACTGAATTTTAAAGAACCAACAATAGTTACCGGGGCTGAAGTTAAGTCTTGCTGCCAGACCCTTCTTTGCAAACTTGGCATGGATTTTTGGATGATTTTCAGTTCGAATTCCAGTCTGTGAAACAACATCACTACCCAAGAAAACAGGGATCATGTTATCCTGCGAAACAAAACAAAATTAGATATAAAAACCTGTAAAAATTGTTTGTATTATTCCCTCTCCCTTAGAAGTCTCAGTTAAAATAGTGTAGTCTAAGCGTCTTGTTGTTAAAAACACAAGGCACCCCAACTGCAGACCTCAAGGCCCACCAACAGATCATGTTTTCAGGATTTCCTTAGTATGACACAGGGGATACTTCCATCAACTGTACAGTACTAAGGAAATCCTTAACACATGATCTGTTGTTGGGCAACTCAGCCTTAGGCCGATTTCACACATCCTGATATTTCCAGTATCGGCAAAACTGGTACCAGAAGTGTCAGCGACCGTGCGTGTAATACGTGCGGCACACATGTAGCAACCATGTGCCACATCAGTACGACACGGATGAGCGCCAGGGAAGAAGCAGTACAGTAAGGCTGGAGTCACACTTAACGTATAAAAATACAGACCGTATTGTACGGTCGTAATACGCAGAAATGTTCCCTGAAAAGTGATCCGCATGTCATCCGTTGTCAAGGTGTGGCTCCGTTTTTTTGCGCATGTAAGCATCTGTATGACATCCGTATGCCGAGATTTTCTCGCAGGCTTGCGAAATGGACATATAATGGAGCCCAATGACAGGTTAAAACCAAAACGAAAGAATAGATATATACACACATAGAATACTATATATATTATATATATATGTGTGTATATATATATATATATATATATATATATATATATATATATATATATATATATATACACATACAGTGCATTGCGAAACTATTCAGCCCCCTGGAACTTTTCAACCTTTTCCCACATATCATGCTTCAAACATAAAGATACCAAATGTAAATTTTTGGTGAAGAATCAACAAGTGGGACACAATTGTGAAGTTGAACGAAATTTATTGGTTATTTTAAATTTTTGTGGAAATTCAAAAACTGAAAAGTGGGGCGTGCAGTATTATTCGGCCCCTTTACTTTCAGTGCAGCAAACTCACTCCAGAAGTTCACTGTGGATCCCTGAATGATCCAATGTTGTCCTAAATGATGATAAATATAATCCACCTGTGTGTAATCAAGTCTCCGTATAAATGCACCTGCTCTGTGATAGTCTCAGGGTTCTGTTTGAAGCACAGAGAGCATCATGAAGACCAAGGAACACAACAGGCAGGTCCGTGATACGGTTTTGGAGAAGTTTAAAGCCGGATTTGGATACAAAATGATTTCCAAAACTTTAACCATCCCAAGGAGCACTGTGCAAGCGATCATATTGAAATGGAAGGAGTATCATACCACTGCAAATCTACCAAGACCCGGCTGTCCCTCTATACTTTCATCTCAAACAAGGGGAAGACTGATTAGAGATGCAGCCAAGAGGCCCATGGTCACTCTAGATGAACTGCAGAGATCTACAGCTGAGGTGGGACAGTCTGTCCATAGGACAACAATCAGTCGTACACTGCACAAATCTGGCCTTTATGGAAGAGTGGCAAGAAGAAAGCCATTTCTCAAAGATATCCATAAAAAGTGTTGTTTAAAGTTTGCAACGAGCCACCTGGGAGACACAACAAACATGTGGAAGAAGGTGCTCTGGTCAGATGAAACCAAAATTGAACTTTTTGGCAACAATGCCAAACGATATGTTTGGCGTAAAGGCAACACAGCTCATCACACTGAACACACCATCCCCACTGTCAAACATGGTGGTGGCAGCATCATGGTTTGGGCCTGCTTTTCTTCAGCAGGGACAGGGAAGATGGTTAAAATTGATGGGAAGATGGATGGAGCCCAATACAGGACCATTCTTGAAGAAAACCTATTGGAGTCTGCAAAAGACCTGAGACTGGGACGGAGATTTGTCTTCCAACAAGACAATGATCCCAAACATAAAGCAAAATCTACAATGGAGTGGTTCACAAATAAACATATCCATGTGTTAGAATGGCCAAGTCAAAATCCAGACCTGAATCCAATCAAGAATCTGTGGAAAGAGCTGAAAACTGCTGTTCACACACGATCTCCATCAAACCTCACTGAGCTCGAGCTGTCTGCCAAGGAAGAATGGGCAAGAATTTCAGTCTCTCGATGTACAAAACTGATAGACACTTTTCAGTGTTTGAATTAAAATAACCAATACATTTCGTTCAACTTCACAATTGTGTCCCACTTGTTGTTGATTCTTCACCAAAAATTTACATTTGGTATCTTTATGTTTGAAGCATGATATGTGGGAAAAGGTTGAATAGCCGATAAATCAATTGCCGACTTATGTAAAATCATTCTAAAATCCGACATGAAATGACATATGGTTTACATACAATAAACCATTTTATTTATTTTTTTTATATGTCTTTGACTATTAATTATATTAATTAGATTAGGGTTTGTGTTTTAAATTTGGAACATCTAGGTGTTAAATTAAGGGGTTAATTCGTTGAAAAAATGCATGGGCTCCCGCTGTAAAATTGCAACCAGAGCGGGAAAGCCAGTGAGTGAGGGCAGATATAGCCATGAGAGGGACCATTGTTTTTGGCCACCCCGGCTACAAAAATCTGCCCCCAGATACCCCAGAAAAGGCACATCTATAAGATGCGCTATTTCTGGCACTAAAGGCCCCATCTCACACAGTGATATCGCTAGCGAGATCGCGGATTTTGTCCAGCGATATCGCTGTGTGTGACACGTATCAGCGACCGCCCCCCCCCCCCGGGTATCGCTGATCGTGCTCTAATGTCCTGGGCGATTTTTTGATCGCTGGTCTCCCGCTGGCCTGCACGCATCACTGCGTGTGGCAGCGGGACAGCAACGATCAGCAAGCTCCCAGCGCTGTAAGCAGACGCTGGGAGATGGTAACCAAGGTAAATATCGGGTAACTAAGCACGCGTGTCGCTTAGGTACCCGCTGTGTACTTTGGATACCTGCGTATCCAAGGTACTCAGCGAGTAACTAAGTGACGCGCCCGCATGGTTACCCGATATTTACCTTGGATACCAGCTCCCAGCGCCAGCACGCAGGTATCCAAGGTACACAGCGGGTAACTAAGCGACGCGCTTGCTTGGTTACCCGATATTTACCATGGATACCAGCGTCTTCGCTGTTGAAATCTGCCTGTTTGAGAGCTCACCAGCGATCATGTAGAGAGGCACCAGCGATCCTGACAAGGTCGTATCGTTGACGGGATCGCTGGTGCATTGTTTAGTGTAACGGGACCCTTAGCCTCTGTATTCCCATTGCCCTGTAGCCGTGGCTAATGGGTTAATATTAACCCCTTCACTACCGGAGCTTTTTTCGATTTTCCGCTCCCCTTCTTTCCAGAGCCATAACTTTTTTATTTTTCAGTCTATATGGCCATGTGAGGGCTTATTTTTTGCGGGACGAGTTGTACTTTTACTTGACACCATTGGTTTTACCATGTCGTGTACTCGAAAACGGGAAAAAAATTCCAAGTGCGGTGAAATTGCAAAAAATGTTCAATCCCACACTTGTTTTTTGCTTGGCCTTTTTGCTAGGATCACTAGATGCTAAATCTTACCTGCCATTATGATTCTCCAGGTCATTACAAATTCATAGACACCAAACATATCTATGTCCTCTTATCTAAGTGGTGAAAAAAAATTCCTAAGTTTGCTAAAAAATAAAAAAAAATAAATTTGCGCAATTTTCCGAGACCCGTAGCGTCTCCATTTTTCGTGATCTGCGGTTGGATGAGGGCTTTTTTTTTGCGTGCCGAGCTGACGTTTTTAATGATACCACTTTTGTGCAGATACATTCTTTTGATCGCCCGTTATTGCATTTTAATGCAATGTCTCGGCGAACAAAAAAACGCAATTCTGGAGTTTTGAATTTTTTTTCTCGCTACGCCATTTAGCGATCAGGTTAATGCTTTTTTTTTTTATTGATAGATCGGGCGATTCTGAACGCGGCGATACCTAATAAGTGTATGTGGGATTTTTTTTTTACTGATTTATTTTGATTGGGGCGATTTGAACTTTTAGCATGCTTCAATAGCCTCCATAGGAGGCTTGAAGCATGCACAACTCGATCGGCTCTGCTACATATGGGCGATGAGCAGATCGCCCATATGTAGCAGATTTACTGCTGTGCTTTGAGCGCCGACCACCGGGCGACGCTCAAAGCCATCTGCCTGGAACAACCATAGCGGTCTCTATGAGACCTGTGGTTGTCCAAGCAACATGACGCCGACCCCCGATCACGTGACGGGGGTCGGCGATGAGCTCACTTCCGGCCCGGCGGCGGGAAGTGCTATTTAAATGCCCGCTGTCAGCTTTGACAGCGGGATTTATTAATAGGCGCGGGCGGACAGCGATTCCGCTTGCGCCTAATGCGGGCACATGTCAGCTGTTCATAACAGCTGACATGTCACGTCTTTGAGGTGGGCTCACCGCTGGAGCCCACCTCAAAGCGTGGATCCTTATCGACGACGTACTATTCCGTCATCGGTAAGGAAGGGGTGGGTTAATGTCACCTTTCAATAGCAAGGTGACATTAAGTCGATTAATAATGGAGAGGTGTCAATAAGACACCGATCCATTATTAACCCTAGACTATTAAAGGGTTAAAAAACACACAGACATTAAAAATTCTTTTAATGAAATAAAGACACAAAGTTTTTGCTAATCCATAAATAAACCATGGACCTGTGGCAAAAATAAAACAAAAAAGCAACAATATCCTTACCTCTCCGCTGGTCAGTCAGGTCCCCCGCTGCAATCCATCAGAAGTGGTTAAGTGGTTTTCAAGGGGACCGGTGCTAATGCGACCAGCCCGATGTAAACCACTGCCAGAATTAGTTCATCTCTGCGCAGCCTCCCCGGCAATGAACTAATGAGCGTGGGAAAGTTTCTGCATTTTTTCTCACGCTCATCAGTTCACCTCAGGACCACCATGTGACTCCATGCAGCCTCACTGACGTCACTGGCAGACCTGAGGTGAACTGATGAGCGCGGGAAAAAAAAAAAAAAAAAAAATGCAGAAACTTTACCACGCTCATTATTATTACAAGATCTAATAATTAAAATGTACTTTGCTCGTGGGAAAACCCCTTTACATCAATAAAATCCATGAAAAATAAATCAGTGATATCTGTTTAGGTGCCGAACTAAAGCTTGGCCAAGCATTCATGTATTCTCTAGAGGGAAGAGGGACCTGCTGTTAAACAACAACTACTAATAAAAATCTCTTTAATTATATAATGCCAACATATGCCACAGCGCTTTACAGACATCATCATCTCTGTCCCCATTGGGGCTCACAATCTAGAATCCCAATGAGTATGTCTTTGGAATGTGGGAGGAAACTGGAGTACCCAG
The DNA here is from genome assembly GCF_039654945.1 of Dendrobates tinctorius. Lineage (NCBI taxonomy): Eukaryota > Metazoa > Chordata > Amphibia > Anura > Dendrobatidae > Dendrobates > Dendrobates tinctorius. Next base: position 3,898,277 of record NW_027361758.1, read on the forward strand.
AGGAAACCCATGCAAACACGGGGAGAACATACAAACTCCTTGCAGATGTTTTCCTTGGTAGGATTTGAACCTAGGACCCCAGCGCTGCAGTGCTAACCACTGAGCCACTGTGTTGCCCCAAAGGTATCACCAGTCACTATTAACTTGTAGACAAAGTTAGTCTGCCGGTTAGCAGTATTAGGTCATGTGCACACGTAGTGGAAGGTGCTGCGGATTTGGAAAAATCCACAGGTAAAAAGACCTGCGGTTTTCCCTTGCGGTTTGACACCTGGACAATGGACCAGGTGTGAAACCGCTGCGGATTTGAAACTGCGGAAAAATCCGCAGCACGTGCACTGTTTTTTTTAGTTTCCATTGAATACAATGGTACTGTACAATGCAGCAAAATCTGCTGCGGTTCCGCAGACCCAAAAACGCTGCAGATCTGCAGCAGAATCCGCAACGTGTGCACATGGCCTTACAATGCTGTCTGGTCCAATCACTTAAATGGACTGTCAGCACAGAATCAATGTACCAAGTACAGGCGCTCGGTGCTTCATGGAGGGGCCAATCTTTTAAATACAACTTCCCACCTGCTTGATTTCCCTCTTGGACGGCGGCCGCTCCAGGCTTGCCGACATAAAGCCGGCGGCTTGCAGTATTAATAAAGGTCACTTTCTCCTGGTAGCTGCACTTTCGGTAAGGTGCCTGACAGCACTAACACTACTAAGCTGCACAGTAACCCAATAGCTGCAGGTTAAACGGTTTGGGGACATGACAGGTACCTTTAAGGAGTTACAGTTCACAGGTCTGTGACTCTTTGGGGATGTCAACTGAAGCAGAAAGTGACTGTGCCTCGTTACAATGACTGGCTCCTTGGGGGTAGGGTCTGTGCTACAGGCGGCAGTCCTGATGGAGCCCTGATCTGTGGCCTGAATACAATGTGAACTTAGCCTAAAGGGCCTGTCACACTAAGCGATATCTCTAGCAATATTGCTATAACGTCATTGGTTTTTGTGACGTTATAGCGATATTACTAGCGATATCGCTGTGTGTGATACTTACCTCCGACCGGCTCCTCCGCTGGTTATCGCTGATCGTGGTCCTGGACTGTTTCTCGTCGTCAGCTTCCTGCGGCGCTTCCTGCTGTGGAGACGAGCGACGCGTGGAGCCGGGCGGGAGGACGCAGGATCGCCTAGTGTGACAGGTAAGAAGCGACCCCCGTCCCCAGCGATGTCGCTGGTGAGATCTGCCTGTGTGGCAGCTCACTAGCGACCACTTAGCGATGCACCAGCGATCCTGACCGCATCATATCTCATATCTCTGGTCGGAATCGCTGGTACATCGCTAAGTGTGACAGGACCTTAAGAGTAGAAGGCTGCAAGAACTATATAGTCACTGCCCAGATTCCTCTTTATGCAGCTGATTATTGTACAATTTCACTTTAACAATTTTTAAGTCATAAACTCTTTAAATCGCCTCCAAATATCACTTGGGAATTGGATTATAAGCAATTGTCCCACAGTGTAGCAGACTTGGCTCCCAGCCTGCAGCCCCCCACAGTCAGGGCAGAGAGAGCAGCATCAGCTGGGGGGCGACCCCTGCAGGAGCTGTGGATACAGACCTCGGCCTTCTGGCCATGCTGCAGCCGGAACGAGCAGGGAGGACACATGTACAGGTACCTAAGCCGCCTCTCTCCGGTCTCCCACTCGGGAAACTGCACTTTCCTGCTTTCGGGCGACATTTCCAGGTGAGCGGCAGCGCCAGACCATCAGTCTGAATCCACTGCTGTTACTCCAGACACAGACTAATAAAGTTATCGGCACTGCCGTGACTTTCCCTGCTCTCCTTCCGCCAAAAGACGAACGTGTCGGTCAGAAGCATCCGCCCAGAGATGCAGAGGTGGCCATGATAACTACTGGCAAATCCGAGCTGCGAGAGTAGAAATGCAAGTGCAATTAGCGGTTACTGCCACAAGGGGGCAGCTCCTCCCTGTCAGTTGACTTTTGGTAATGACGGCAATTACACTTCAAAGGGACTCGAACCCTGAAGACTACGGTCACTTCAATATGGAGGTGAATTCAATCCACTGTCCTGTGTGGGGACAGCCACAGTGTCATTTCAAGGCGCACAATGTTTAATACACAGGCGTGGGATACACTATATGAGTAAAATAAATTTAAAAAATACAGTTGGTTTGTGTATTTCTCTACTCCGCACTATTGCATTGTATATTCCTAATACTGCAGCTGCTTCATCTCCACCCACGTTATAGGTCCCCAGCTTTTGTCATTTCCCTGTCATTTTATTATTTAGATTAATAAATGTTTTTGTTTATAAGAGACATCATCTTCACAGTTTCTTTGTGCAGTCCGCACATTGGTAGTTTGTGTATCCCGCTTACGTACAGTTTCAAATATTATCAGTTTTTTTGTATCTATAAAATGAGGTGAGCAGTTTCCCCATGGATAGCCTGCATACCCAATATATACACCTATATCAACACTGAAGGAGTAAATGATCCAAAGAAAATATAATATCAACATTTATTATGCAATATGATAATTATGCAAATTGTCTCTTCAGAGAGGAAGAGGACCCCCCATGCACCGACCCCATCCTCACCCTCCCAGAGACCCACCGCAGCCTGCAATGATGTGGCTGGACTGTTCTGTGGCTATGCGCTCAGGACCTGTGATGAGGTCACAGGAGGGGGGGGGGGAGTCAGGGGTCACATGATCAGCGGCCTTCGCAGGACTCTGCTGTGCTGGTTGTCATGGTGCTGGATGAGGGGAAGTTTCTGTGTGGGGTCAGGAGGGTTTTACAGTGTGGATGTAGCAGAGCTGTGTGTGTTCAAGGTGTACAGAGCGAAGCTGTCTGTGTACAAGGTGTATGGAGCAGAACCGCGCGTGTACAAGGTGTATGGAGCGGAGGCGTGCGTTACGAGGTGTACGAAGCGGAGGTGTGCGTGTACGAGGTGTACAGAGCGGAGCCGCACATGTACGAGGTGTATGGAGCCACGTTTTTATGAGGTGTAGAGAGCGGCCACGTGTTTATGAGGTGTAGAGAGCGGAGCCACGTGTGTACGGGGCGTAAAGAGCGGAGCCGCGTGTGTACGGAGCAGAGCCGCGTGTGTACGGAGCAGAGCCGCACGTGTACAAGGTGTACGGAGCAGAGACTCGCGTGTAAGAGGTGTACGGAGCGGAGCCGCGCGTGCACGAGGTGTACGGAGCAGAGCCGCGCGTGTACGAGGTGTACAGAGCGGAGTCGTGTGTGTACGGAGCGGAGCCAAGTGTGTATGAGGCATACAAAGCGGGCTTTTCCCACGGACACAGGAGTACACGGCGGAGCCCCGAGGAGCACTTTAAAACTCACACATGACGGTCCACTGGAAGTGATGTGCTGGAAGCTGACCGGAAATTAAGTATTTTCATGAGGAGATTGTGACGGAACCATGGAGGCACTTCAGGGAATGCTTCAGATCCATCACCGTATCCTACTCCGACAGCGCGGACAGCAGGATCTCCTTGGAATCGGGGATGCGGGCCATGTGAGCGGATCGTGATATGTCCTGCAGCGGGAAGCTCAGGTGGGCATTACAATTGGAGCCGGGTTGCTGTAGTGTCTTTATAGAATCTTTCTTTATTTCTTTTTCTCTCTCTGTTTCTTTTTTTCTGTTTCTTTCTCATTCTCTGTTCTGTCTTTCCCTCTCTTTCTCTCTCTCTGTTTCTTTCTTTCTTTTCTTTCTCTCTCTCTGTTCTTTCTTTTCTTTCCTCTCTTTCTTTCTCTCTGTTCTCTGTCTCTCTCTGTTCTTTCTTTCTTCTTTCCCCCTCTTTCTCTCTCTGTTCTTTCTTTCATTCCCCTCTTTCTCTCTGTTCTTTCTTTCCCCTCTTTCTTTCTCTGTTCTTGCTTTTTTTCTCTTTCTTTCTTTCTCTGTTCTTGCTTTTTTTCTCTTTCTTTCTTTCCCCTCTTTCTATCTCTTTCCCCTCTTTCTGTTCTTTCTTTCCCCTCTTTCTTTCGCTCGCTGTTCTTTCTTTTTTCTTTCCCCTCTTTCTTTCTCAGTGTTCTTTCTTTTCCCTTTCTCTCTCTCGCTGTTCTTTCTTTCTTTCTCCTTTCTTTTGCTCTCCCTCTGTTCTTTTTTATGTCCCCTCTTTCTTTCTCTCTGTTCTTTCTTTTCTTTCTTTCCCTCTCTCTGTTCTTTCTTTCCCCTCTTTCTCTCTCTCTCTGTTTTCTTTCTCTCTTCTTTTTTTCTGCACCCTCTTTCTCTCTGTGTTCTTTCTTTTTCTCTGTTCTTTCTTCTTTCTCTCGCTGTTCTTTCTTTCCCCTCTTTCTCTCGCTGTTCTTTCTTTCCCCTCTTTCTCTCTCTGTTCTTTCTTTCCCCTTTCTTGCTCTCTGTTCTTTCTTTCCCCTTTCTTGCTCTCTGTTCTTTCTTTCCCCTTTCTTGCTCTCTGTTCTTTCTTTCCCCTTTCTTGCTCTCTGTTCTTTCTCTCTCTCTCTCCTTTCTTTCCTTCTGTTTACTTTTCTCTCTCTCTGCTCTTTCTTTTCCACAGTACCAGTCAGTGTGCCCACAGTACCAGCCACTGTGACCATAATGCCAGCCACTGTGCCCTCAGTACCAGACAGTGTGATCAGCAGTGCTAAATGGATGCGGTAGGGTGTGGACATGGGTGTGACCAGTTGTGAAATGGGTGTGGTTGGGTGGCCTATAATTTGCAGCGGCGCACTGCGCGCGCCACAGCCCTTGTCCCTCTTTTCCTTCTTCAAAATTTGGGAGGTATGCGGAGGGCATCCATGTGCTGTCTGTATATAACATCGCAAAGGAAAAGCTTTGTAATTGCTCTCTTTATCCATCCATGAAAAACTGATGACACACTGATCCAAAACAAGGTACCATTTATTCACATGTGTTTAAACATGCATGTTCTGTCTCCTGTTACCATACAAGGCAAAGCCTTACTAAGATACTTAACTAAGGAAACATCTGACTGGGATGCACCTCTACCACTTGATAAGAGAATCCAGTGGGAAGCATGGAAGAACTCTTTAGCAGCCCTCTCCAACCTGAATGTTCCAAGACCATACACCCCTGTACCGTCTACAGAAATACAAAGCCAAAGACTATGTATTTGCAGATGCTTCAGTCAAAGCAATTGCTGCTGTTGCCTATCTCAAAACTGTGGACTCCAAATGTCAGAGCCACATTGGATTCGTTATGGGGAAGGCCAAACTTGCTCCACAGCCAGAGCACACTATACCTAGGTTAGAGCTTTGTGCTGCAGTCATAGCCGTTGAATTAGCAGAGTTCATCGCATCCGAGATAAATATCGACCTGACACAAGCCAAGTTCTACTCAGACAGCAAAGTAGTCCTGGGATACATCCACAATGAAACCAGACAATTCTACATTTATGTCAACAACAGAGTGCTACGGATTAGGAGATCAGTTCATCCAAAACAGTGGCATTACACTGCAACGGACCAAAATCCTGCAGATCAAGCAACTAGAGCAGTTGACGCAAGTCGACTAGGAAGCACAACATGACTCTCAGGACCAAAACTATTGTACACTGAGGAACGTTTTCCAGACACCTTTGAACTAGTGAGAGAGGACTCAGGTGCTGAAATCAGCCCTCAGTTGTCTACACTTCATACATTGACTCCAGCTACTCTCCTCATCCAGAAAACAGGACTACCCAGTGCCCCTCCAGGAGGATTCAATGCCAAGGACCTCAATAAGCGACAATGGAGACAGGTACAAAGTCTTGCAAACAAATTCTGGGACAGGTGGCGCAAACAATATTTGTCTACCCTGCAGCCACGGACGAAGTGGCAATCTACCAGGCCTAATCTGAGGATTGGTGACCTCGTCCTTGTGAAAGACTGTCAGGCCCATCGGAACCAGTGGCCACTTGGACTAGTGACTGCGACATTCCCAAGTAAAGATGGCAACGTCCGCAAAGTCAAACTTAGGATGGCTAAAGGGAATGAACTTAAGAAATTCTCCAGACCAGTAACTGAGCTGGTCCTATTGTTGTCTTTGGAGAAAAAGAATAGTGACATCCGTTTGATGCCAGACAGGGAGTGTTCTGTCTGACATTTAATTCAGAATCCTGATTATCTGCTTGTTAATGTTTTCAGTGTTTCTGGCTCCATCTAGTGACCAGAATCATAACTGCAGTGTTATTGTATTTTACTTTCACTTTCTAATCTTTTTTCCCTCCGTCACAATGCATTCTGGTAAGCTTTTGCAAAGGATTATGGTTAGTCCAGCCCCATTTTTCCCTCCAGTTCGCCATTCCCTCAGTCTGCATCCTGGAAGCATCTTATTTCTCTTCTCCCTTGTGAGCGCATCGCTGGTATGTAATCATACTTCCTGTATCTAATTTCTGTCCCATATTAGCCTGCTTAGTTAGTTTTCCCCTGCTCAGCTTGTAGTGCAGATGTTGATTTATAATGTATATATGTATTCCAATGCACCCCGTACTGACTGAGTATATATATATGCTTTACTTGTAGTTTCACCGCATCTATACCATCACGTTCAATAAAGCACAGATTCAACCTACAGTCTCCTTATTTGACCCCCGGTATAGCGGTTTAGCTGCCTGTATAAGCTACATGAATTCTGCTTCATTTAGTGAGGACAGAACAATGCACGTGTCAGATATACGTGTGCTGTGTTTTTCATGGATAGAACACGGTACCTATTATAACTTATGGGACTATTCACATGTCCAAGATTTTTCTCAACTGGTGATGAGCACGCCACTGTTGTAGGTGCCCAAGTAGGATCCTATCCCATATAGTATAGTGTCATATAGATAACAGCACTCCAGAAAATTATATTTCTGAAAAAAAAAAAAAAAGAAAACCTTCTCACCTAGCCCAGTTCCCATGATGAACATATCTGGTGGCACCACAGTGCAGGCATGATCTAGTGAGGTCATCGTACCTGCTGCCACTGAGACGCACAGGCTGAATGGTGAAGAAGGGACCAGAAAACTCTCTCTTCCACCCTTGTATTCAACTACACAGGCTTCCTGCGGACAGTTTTAATTGTCCAATCTCCCAGGACAGTTTCCAAACTCCAGGAATTCTGGATTCGGGATGGTTGGGAAGCATGGTCGTCAATGCTAGACTATCCAGGAGAAAGTATTTCACAAACAGACAACCTTGTGGGGTTTTCTCAAGCAATGGTATTGAGAGGATGCACAGAAAGGTGTGGAGAGGAGACTATTTAGGAGAATGGGACCCTTTAGATGCAAAAAACTCAGCCATGAAATGGGTCACAGGAAGATGCCAAGCAAATTACAACCAAATGCAACACTAGTGCTTCAACTAACGCACAGCATTCCAAAGATAGGCAAGAATTAGCAGATGGCCAGTGTGACTCTCAAACAGGAAAGTAAAACTACAATGATTAAGGGTTAGTGCACACATTGCGGATTTGCTGATGATCCGCAAGTGATTTACAGTACGTTATTCTATGGGGAAAACAAAAAACGCTGTGCACATGCTGCGGAAAAATCAGCGCAGAAACACAGCGTTTTTTTTTCTGTAGCATGTCAATTCTTTGTGCGGATTGCGCAGCATTTTTACACCCATTCCATTATAGGAATCCGCGGGTGTAAAAACGCATGCCAAATCCGCAGAAAATCTGCATAAAAACGCATCAAGAGATGCAGATTCCGCGCAGAAAATTCTGCCCAGCAATCCGCACATACCCTAACAGTTACCAGCTCTGCAGTGTGGGCACCAGATGTCAGACCCTCACCTCTGTGATATCAAGGACCTATGGACAGATGACAATGACAAACCTCTTTAATCTTTCCTGTCATGTGTCAATAGTCCAGACTGATTGTGGTGGAGTAATGGTGCAGAAAATGTTTTCTTGGCACACTGTACTCGGCGCACAGACTCCGCAAACTGTCAATGGGCTGGGGAGTGGTTACTGCACACTCACTGTACTCGATCATTTGTACCGTTTGACTGGAAGCATACAGCTGAATGGAGACTATGACCTGCAGATTAGAACTATCTGCAGGTAAATAATGTTTCTGGAAGAGACGGGTTCTCTTTGCATGTTCCCTTTAATGTTGAAAATGATATCTGATCTCCAGGCCGCATGTTATTGAATAGGACGAGCTGGACTGATTGATTCACATTTTGTTGGAAAAGATTCAGCAAACCTTACATTTTATTCACTGCAATCCCTGGTGTTTCTATGATTATTAGCAAAGTGTGATGCTATTCAGTCGTCCCTGTATGACTACATGCAGAGATAGCTGTCAGTCACTGAATAGCGCCGCCTGCTGGACTCATACGCATGAATAAAACAAGTTATACGGAATATGTTCCCACAAACCTATATAACATAGTGCGCACCGTCTCCTTCTCTACACCATGCTGTCTACAGATTGGACTTCATGGACAATGGGACAGGTTCCCTTTAATAAACAGTTAGGGACTAAAGTGAGCTGTTCACAGCATGTCAGTGCCTCCATCTAATTTAAGACAACTGTAGGAAGCTCTCCTGTCTGAACCGATAATCCTGCAGAACCATTTTAACATCTCGTGAAATCTGTGCCATGACAAATTTCTGCAATTCTGAGAGCCAAAAGGGGTTATAAACGCCCATCTAGTAGCACAAGGGTGATAGGCCAGTGTATTTGTGACCATGACCATCAGAGCCCTGTGTTTAGTGTGTGTGCTGGGAAAGCTCCCGGTGAGTATGTTCAACAGATCTATAGAGCGGTGTTCACCCAATAGAGGCCAAAAGATTATTCTTCTGCGGCACATGTCAGATCTAATTTGTTTCAACTGTAAAATAAATTATGATATACACATCTACCATGAGATTTATTTGTGCAATGTTTACAAATGCACGCCTAAACAGTGGTATACACTAGAAGATTTATCTTTTAAGTATACTGCCGATAAAAATTTTAGGATGCAGCGTGCAGAGATTAAAGGGGTGGTCCAGTACCTAAAATGTCCTTTCTAAATGTTTCTAGCATCACTGCCCCCTGAAGGTGTCCTGAATCCATGGTAATGGTGATAGAAGGTGTGGGAGAGGCGTCGCAGCACCCGCTGTCTGCTTGTGTCTCTGCTGCTTCTACCTGTGAAAGACTTCATCAAAGGGCAGAGATAGAGGCAGTGAATGACACCAGGACCACTCCACAGCTTCTAGCTACGCCCTCAAACAAATCATCATCAGGAGGGTGGTGATAGTAGCAATGAAGGAGACCAGGACTTCCCCCTGATGGATCCTGTAAATTCATTTTGAGATATAGTCCTGAATCCAGTACTATTATGCTATAACGACTCCTGTAGTGGACTCTCTGGGTTGTGATACCAACCCACCGTGGGCGAACTGACCTAGTGAGGACTACCCCCTATACAGGGAGCGTCAGGGGCAGACCCAGGGGAATAAAGTACCACGACTGCTGGAACCAGGTGACTGGCTCGAAGGAGGCACGAGATAGAGTTTCTAGCAGGGTGAAGGCGGGGGCACACAGGATACAGGAGTGCATAAAGCGTGTACACAGGAGCTCGCAGGGTACAGGATTGTGCTGAGCGTGACACGGGGCACGCTGGGTACAGGAGTGCGTAGAGCGTGTGCACGGGGGCACGCAGGGTACAAGGCAATGCAAAGCGCGTACCAGGAAGTACACCAGAGTACTAGACAATGCAGAGCGCGTACTAGGAAGCACCCCAGAGTACAATGTAGTGCAGAGTGCATACTAGGAAGCACGCCAGAGTACAAGGTAAAGCAGAGTGCATACTAAGAAGCACGCCAGAGTACAAGGTGTTGCAGAGCGTGTACTAGGAAGCATGCCAGAGTACAAGGTAGTGGGCCTGAGTACAGAGTGCGACCATGCACGGACCCAGCAGGCCTAGAAAGGAAGTCAAAACGATAATCAGGCGCCGCCTACAGGAAGAGGCAGCCCGATATAGGGGATGCGTGCCGGGACTTCTGGGTCAGGTTCTCCAGGACCATAGAGACATCAGAATTAGTGTAGGCGCAGTCGGAGCTGCTGGTTTGAGAGCAAGCGTGCCCGATGGTATCCAGAGCCAGGCGGGACCCCAGCGCCGGCCGTGAGACCGGAAGTGAAGATATCGGGCGGCATGCACCAGCTCCTGAAGTGCACGATGAGAGCAGCATAACAGTACCCCCTTCTTTACACCCTCCCTTTCTAAGGCTGGAAAGGAACAGTCAGAATCTGGGGTGCTTGGATATTCTCCGGGGGTTCCCATGACCTCTCTTCAGGGCCAAAGCCCTTCCAATCAATTAATAAGAGTTCTCTCTCTTACCTTCTTCATGGCCAGGATATCCTTCACCTCAAATATATCCCCCTCGTCAACAGTCTGGGGTGCATGGCCTGGAGAAGGATGAAACCGGTTAAGCACCATGGGTTTGAGGGACACATGGAAGGAATTGGGAATGCGGAGCGAGGCAGGTAACTTCAACTTGTACGCCACGTCATTAATACACTTGAGGACCTCGAAAGGACCAATGTATCGGGGAACAAGTTTGTACAAAGGTATATTAAGGCGAATATACTTGGAGGAAAGCCACACCTTGTCACCAGGGAGATAAGGAGGAGAGTCCAGGCGCCTCTTATCTGCATGTTGTTTCATCCTGTCTTGTGCTTTTTCAAGGGCACTTTTTGTCTCCTGCCAGACCCTGGAGAACTCTCCGGACAGAGAGTCGGCCGCAAGCACTCCCGAGTACCGGTAGAGGCACACTGGGACATTGCCCGAAAACGATGAAGGGAGACTTGGAGGAAGATTTGCTGGTGTGCTTATTGTATGCAAACTCTGCCCACGGAAGTAAACTGTCCCGATGAGCATTCGAAAAGTGAAGGAGATAAGATGTAAGGATCTGATTCGTTCGTTCCACCTGCCCATTGGTTTGGAGATGGTAGGCAGAAGAAAAGTCCAGGGTCACTTTCATAAACCCACAAAAAGTTCTCCAGAACCGGGAGGTGAACTGAACTCCTCTGTCCGACACGATGTGTAGAGGGAAGCCGTGAATTCTAAAAATGTGAGTGATGAAAATCTTCACCAATTCGCACGCAGAGGGTAGGCCGGGGAGAGGAACAAAATGGTCCATTTTCGAGAATCGATCCACAACCACCAGGATAACAGTACAACCAGATGAACGAGGCAGCTCGGTGATAAAATCCATGGCTATGTGCTGCCATGGAGTCGAGGGTACTAGAAGAGGAAGAAGAAGCCCAGATGGTGGTTGTCTGGGTACCTTGTTCTTGGCGCAGGATGGACACGAGGCTACGAAGTCTTTGACATCCTGGTAAAGAGATGGCCACCAGTAGTAACGAGATAACAGGGAGAGTCTTCTTGACTCCAGCGTGGCTGGAAATTTTGGATGAATGTCCCCAGCATAATACTCGTTTTCGATTGCTCTCTGCCACAAAAGTTCTTCCCGGGGGTAAGGAAGTCAGGTTGACAGGAGCCACAGTAATTATTTTGGTGGGGTCAATGATATGTGAAGGTTTCTCTTCATAGAATCATAGAATCGTAGAGTTGGAAGGGACCTCCTGGGCCATCTGGTCCAACCCCCTGCTCAAAGCAGGATTCGCTAAATCATCCCAGTCAGATGTCTGTCCAGCCTCTGTTTGAAGACTTCCATTGAAGGAGAACTCACCACTTCTCGTGGCAGCCTGTTCCACTCATTGATCACTCTAACTGTCAAAAAGTTTTTTCTAATATCTAATCTGTGTCTCCTCCCATTCAGTTTCATCCCATTGCTTCTAGTCTTTCCTTGTGCAAATGAGAATAAAGTTGATCCTTCTACAATGTGACAGCCCTTTAGATATTTGTAGACAGCTATTAAGTCTCCTCTCAGTATCGGTCGACTTGAATGACCTAGATAAAGCATTGTCTTTAATGTTTTTATCGCCAGGCTGGAAATGGGAGTTCAAAGTCAAAATGGGCGAAAAAACAATGACCACCTGACTTGCCGAGGATTGAGCCTTTGTGCAGACTGGATGTACGCCAGGTTCTTATGGTCAGTGAAAATCTTGAACGGATGTGTGGCGCCTTCCAGTAAGTATCTCCATTCCTCCAAGGCCAACAAAATGGCCAATAATTCTTTGCCACCAACGGAATAATTTCGCTCTGACGGGGAGAGCACTTAGGAAAAGAAGCCGCAGGTGACTAGACGTCCTGAAGACGACTTCTGCAACAGAACAGCATCGGCCCCGATAGAGGATGCCTCTACTTCTAGAGTGAAAGGTTTACTAACCTCTGGACGATGAAGCTCTGGAGCAGTGGCGAAGGCTTGCTTCGAGGATAGAAAGGCGTTCTCTGCCTCAGAAGACCAAGCATTAGGGTTAGCTCCTTTGCGGATAAGAGACGAGCTAGGCCAAACCAATGAGGAGAAATGGGGGACGAACTGCCGATAATAATTCGCAAAGCCAAGGAAGCGTTGGATTGCCTTCACCCCATGGGGCCATGGCCAATTGAGAACAGCGGACACTTTCGTCGGGTCCATGCGTAGTCCAGAGTCCAAGATAATGTACCCTCAGAATGGTAAGGACGTCTGTTCGAAGACACATTTCTCGATCTTGGCGTAAAGGCGGTTTTCCCTCAAACATAGGAGTACTTGGCGCACGTTCTTTCTGTGGTCAGACAGATCTGGAAAAAACACGAGGACATCATCCAGGTAGACCACCTCGCAGGAGTACAGCACATCCCGGAAAATGTCGTTCACGAACTCTTGGAATACTGCTGGAGCGTTGCAGAGGCCGAAGGGCATGACCAAGTATTCATAGTGACCGTCCCGGGTGTTAAAGGCGGACTGTCACCGGAACAAATACGGATCAAGTTGTAGGCCCCACGAAGATCCAGCTTGGTGAAAATTTGCGCTCCTCTTAGCCGGTCCAAGAGCTTCGGGATCATTGGCAGCGGATACTTGTTTTTGACCATGATGTTGTTCAGCCCTCTATAGTCTATGCAGGGACAGAGGGAGCAGTCCTTTTTGACAAAGAAAAAACCCGCTCCTGTGGACGAGGAAGACTTTCGAATGAAGCCTTTAGCTAGATTCTCCTGGATATACTCCGACATGGCTTAGGTTTCTGAAGGAGATAGCGGGTATATTCTACCCCTAGGTGGGACTTATTAGGATGCTATTGACAATTGTCACCATAATAGTAATAAATAGATCACAAATTAGTACACTTAATATCGGCTGACAAATGGAGAAATAGGAACCTATCGCAAATATATAGCAAAAACATGAGCAAAGCTCTAAAAAACGTGACAGAAGGTCCAGAAACCTTCTGTCACGTTTTTTGGAGCTTTGCTCATGATTTTACCCCTAGGTGGGATAGAGCCGGGAAAGAGGTCAATCAGACAATCGTATGGTCAATGTGGAGGCAGAGTCTCAGCCTCCTTCTTGTCGAAGACATTTGAGGAAGACCAGTACGCCGACGGCAGACCTGGGGGTGCCGAGGACGGACAGGCAGAACCCATCGGATGGACGGGTAGCAGGCACTTCTTCTGACAGTATGGTCCCCAATGGAGTACATCGCCAGATCGCCAGTCGGTTCATGTGCTAGTAGCCAAGGGAGACCAAGAAGAAGCGTATGAGACAAAGTTGACAGGACGTAGAGGGACATCTTCTCACGATGCAGAGCTCCAATCTGCAGCTCCACTTCTTCAGTGACCTGGGTAACGGTCTCCTGCAAGGGCTTACCGTCAACCGAAGCTATCAGCCGAGAGACGTCAGAATTAGTGTAGGCACAGGCGGAGCTGGGAGTTTGTGCGCAAGCGCGCCCGATGGGACCCGGAGCTGGGAGCGCAGCCGCAGAGTCAAGAGCGCGTGGCACGCGTGAGCACCCTACAGGACCCCAGCGCCGGCTGTGAGACCGGAAGTGAAGATGTCGGGCGGCGTGCACCAGCTCCGAGGTGTGCGGTGAGAGCGGTGTAACATATACAGTACCTTCTTTGTCTCCTGGATGTATAAGTAAATCTTTATTTTTTTTTTCTATTTCCCAATTAGAAAGATTATTAGTTATATATTCTGGTTTGTACATATCTAACATTAGAAGTTTTCTACTAAAGTGTGTAGAATTAAGGGTTTCCAGTAATGAAACTGTAATTTAAAGAAGCACTCCCATCAAAATTTTTTATCCCCTTAATATATTGCAATCATTGCATCATGTGTACTTACAATTACTCATTTTGCCTTTCTACCCAGCTAGTTCTTATGTTTTCCATATGATATCACTTGATTAAAAACAGACTAGCTGAATCCTTCTGAGCGCTATGTAGAAACAGGAGGTCAGTTTTCCCTGTGTGACTCATCAATCACTGCAAAAGTCAATGGCAGGGTGCAGCAGCTTTGTCAAATGTTGGAGAGGAATGATAAATGCGGGGACAAGAGATATCTTGTTTTTACTTAGAGCAGAGAACACAGAAGAATTAACTAGGTAAAAAGACAATATGAGCAATTGTAAGTACACAGTGCTATATACTGTATGACTGCAATATATTAAGATAAAAAATTTTGACGGGAGTGCTTTCTTAATATAGTTTCTGTTGGACATGGGGGTGACAGAGACATGCTGGAAACCAACCATCATGTATGTTAGCATTGTATGAAAATTTCTTTACTTACAACTTGCATGATATAGATTTCACTTAAGGGACATTTACCCGGTACAATTGGGATATCTATCATGTGGTACATGCTCTTGATAAATACATGAATTTGATCCAGACTTCCCATGAAGAGCCCAGCGCTGCCTGGGCATAGTAACTAACTGTGGTTAGTTATAACAACTTATAATGATTATATTGCACATAAATTGTTGCTGTATATCATCTCCTCCTGTATATAGTATATACCTGTGTGTCAGCTCCTCCTGTATACACTATATACCTGTGTGTCATCTCCTCCTGTATATATAGTATACAGCTTGGGCAAAAATTAAGACACCACTGCAAAATTTTCAGTTTGTCTGATTTTTCTCTTTATAAGTATATTTTTGAGTAAAATGTAAATTGCGCTTTTATTCTATAAACTACTGACATGTTTTCGAATTTCCAAGCACTAAATTTTGTATTTATTTTCAGAAAATGAGAAATGGTCAAAATAACAAAAAATGCAGTGCTTGCAGACCTCAAATAATGCTAAGAAAACAAGTTCATAATCATTTAGAAACAATAATACTAATGTTTTAACTCAGGAAGAGTTCAGAAATCAATATTTTGTGGAAAAACCATGATTTTTAATCACAGCTTTCATGTGTCTTGGCATGCTTTCCATCAGTCTTTCACACTGCTTTTGGGTGACCTTATGCCACTCCTAGTACAAAAATATAAGCAGTTCTTTGATGGCTTGTGACTATCCATCTTCCTCTTGATTACATTCCAGAGGTTTTCAATGGGGTTCAGGTCTGGAGAGTGGACTGGGCATGACAGGGATTTGATGTGGTGGTCCTTCATCCACACATTGATTGACCTAGCTGTGTGGCATGGCACATTGTCCTGCTGGAGAAACCAGTCCTTAGAATTGAGGAACATTGCCTGAGCAGAAGGAATCAACTGTTTTTCCAGGATAACCTTGTATGCAGCTTGATTCATACATCCTTTGCAAAGATTAACCTGCCCAATTCCAGCCTTGCTGAAGCATCCCCAAATCCTCAACCAAATTTAACAGTGGGTGCAAGACATTGTGGCTTGTATGCCTCTCCAGGTATCCGTCTAACCATTAGATGACCAGGTGTTGGGCAAAGCTGAAAATTAGACTCATCCAAAATGATTACTTTACTCCAGTCCTCTATGGTCTAATCCTTATGATCTTTAAAAGCAAACTTCCACCTGGCTCTCCTTTGCTTCTCATTGATGAAAGGCTTTTTTCTAGAATTACATGACTTGAGTCCTGCCACTAGGAGCCTGTTACGAACTGTTCTTGCCGTGCACTTCACCCCAGCTGCCATTTGCCACCTTTTGTAGGTCACTTGATGTCATCCTGCGGTTGCTGAGTGACATTCGAATAAGATAACGGTCATCCCGGTCAGTGGAGAGCCTCTGCTAGTAAAGCCAGAATTGAGCCCTTCTTTTCCTCACTCAAGACTTTTCTTTTCAACTCATTTGGCATGGTTAAAAGTTTTTATTCATTCCTATTACTTTTGGGATATTACTAGCACTTGTTTTGCCATCCAGCTTGTCCGATTGCAAGAGGATTGTGAACACCACAGCAGGATATTTTATACTTTTCTTCGTTAAATAAAATTTGGTTCAGATAATCACCTAATCAGAAGCACATAGCACATTAAGTAGAATGAGGTGTACTCTGGTGGGAATTCAACAGACACTGTCAGACATGTAGAGAAGCTGATTTTTATAAAACTGTGCAGTGGTCTCTTAATTTTTGCCAGAGCTGTATACCTGTATGTCATCTCCTCCTGTATGTAGAGTTGAGCGACTTTGGTCGGATCGGGTTTCATGAAACAAAATTTGTTTCAGATGAAACTGGTCCGACTAGGGCAAAAAAAGTGGGAGTTTCGTCCTAAACCCGACCCCAATGCAAATCAATGGGGAATAAAAGTCGGCATTAAGTGGATGAATGTCATCCGCTCAATGCCGACTTTTATTTCCCATTGACTTGTATTGGGGTCGGGTTTCGGACGAAACTCCCACTTTTTTTGCCCTAGTCGGACCAGTTTCAACTGAAACAAATTTTGTTTCATGAAACGCGATCTGACCAAAGTCGCTCAATTCTACCTGTATGTCATCTCCTCCTGTATATATTATATACCTGTGTGTCATCTCCAGGTTCCCTCCCGCCTGTAGACGGTGGAGGCGCAGTGTCCCCGCAGCACAGAACATTTCAGTGCGGTGTCTCCGCCCCCCAAGTGTAATGCCATTTAGTTAGAAATTGTAAAGAAGGCCTGGGTTCACATTAGTGTTTGGCCGATTTGTGTAGGGCTGCATACTTCTTCCCTTAAGCTCCAAGTTCTGCACCCGCCGAACGCAACATGTTGCATTTTTGTACGTTCGGCGGGCATGTCAAAACGACGCACGTGGATGCATCCGCATACAACGCATGTCTCTGCGTACCCAATGTTAAAGATAGGTACGCAGGACGAATGCGGAAGTAAGCGGTGCTTAAGGGAAGAAGTACGCAGCCCTACGCAGACCAGCCAAACGCTAATGTGAACCCGGCCTTAGAGTGGCATTAGCTGTATAAATAAGTTTAAAGCGAACCAGGCATTGTCAGGTTGGCGCTGTTAGGCTGCTTTGACATCAGTTTTTTTTCACATCAGTCGCAATCTGGCAATTTTTGAAAAAACGGATCCGGCAAAGGATGCCGCCGGATCTGTTTTTTTTTTCTCATAGACTTGTATTAGCGACTGATTGCCTCACGTTTCATCTGTAGTTCGCCGGATCCGTCGGAAATTTTGTGTCCGGCGGCCGAAGATGACGGACAAAGTAACGTTTTTTGTCTCCATCGAAAAGTCGGAGAGCGACGAATCCAGCGCCGTCTGTCGTTTGCTAGAATGGAAGCCTATGGGTGCAGGATATGTCGCTGTCCGTCAAATGACGGAATCCAGCAACAGATTCCGTTTTTAAACTGAGCACGCTCCAATTATTACCAGGGCAGTTGGATCTGTGGAAAAAAACGGATCAGTCACATCAGTTTTTCAAAATCTACGAAGGATCCATCAAGACGACGGATTGTGACGGACGCCAAAAAACTGATATGTGAAAGGGGCCTTATCCTAATTAAAATGATACCTGGGTTGGAGAAATCAGTTTTGTTTCTTTTTTTAATCTGCGTTTAAATTTTTAAGTTAAAAGGAACCTGTCACCTGTTATGACCGCTATAAGTTGCGGCCACTGCCTTTCAGGGCTTACCTACAGCATTCTATAATGCTGTAGATAAGACCCCAGTTTGACCTGAAAGATAAGAAAAATAACTTATTATACTCACCCGGGGGGGCGGTCTGGTCCGAAGGGTGTCACAGGTCTGGTGCCTCCCATCTTCTTGCGACGCCGCCCTCCTGCTTGCTTCATCGCTTCCGACATCGCACTTCTGCGCAGGTGTACTTGTCTCTGCCCTGTTGATGGTAGAGCAAAGTATTGCAGTGCCCAGATGCCAGGAAAGGTCAGAGAGGCCCAGCGCCTGCGCACTGCAGTACTTTGCGCTGCCCTCAACAGGGCAGAGACGTACACCTGCGCTGAAGTGCGATACCGGGAGAGATGAAGCAAGCAGGACGGCATCACAAGAAGGTGGGAGGCGCCAGACCCGGACCTGCGACATCCATCGGACCTGCGACATCCATCGGACCGGACCGCCCCCTGGGTGAGTATAACAAAACTTATTTTTCTTATCTTGCAGGTCCGATCAGGGGCTTATCTACAGCATTATAGAATGCTGTAGATTAGCCCTGAAAGGCAGCGGCCGCATCTTATAGTGGCCAAAACAGCTGACAGGCTCCCTGTAGATATTTATTATACGGAGTTTTGCATGTGGAGTGTGGCTATGTGGAGTGGGCGGGGCTTGACACAATGTCAGGAATTACAAGGGGGATATATTTGTATATCCCACCGCTGCCACCAATATGTCAGGGATACTATTTACGATTCAACCTTCAGTTCCTGTTTATGAACTTGCAGCTCTCTGGCACCCCCCTTACCCTCAGGTCAGTCAGGGAACTACATCTAGGATAAGTAGTCACCAGGAGGGCTGCCTGGTTGTGCCCTTGCTATTGGCACTCTGCAGGGAGGGCAGTATTTATATTCCCAGGCAGGAAATACACATGTAAAACCTCTGTTCTGTCCCTGCCATAATCTACCAAATACCCCAGAACACACTTAGCTGCCACCAGCTCCTAGCTCTGATATTAAAATCAATATCAGGTCAGAAGCCAACCCAATAGTAGCATAGTTTTGGCACGGAGGATGTGGCAAGGAAAACAGAACTAGTAAATATTATAGATTTTACTCCAAAAAGAATAGGCAGTGTTTACAAAAGTACAAAAGATGTTTCAAAGCGAGACAGATACAGTATATACAATTATAAAAAAAAAGCTGTTACGGTATGAACTTACAGTTATCTCAGTCAATGGCATGCCATGTGGGGAGAGGGGGAGGGGTTCCCAAAGGCAAAGATTCATTCCACAGCACGGATGGTAAATGCTGTATTTCCCAGGTCTGAACAACCCGCAAAATGGCTGTTCCTGTTTTATTGCTAGCCCATAAACTTAGGGACTTCCCCCATTCTGACCTCACCCGGGTGGCTGTATACGCCCACTTTGGAAAGTTATGAAAACCTTCTATTGGACATAACTCTTGGGGGGAGGGAAGCTCATAGGGGGACGACAGAAGTATTATATCTCTTACTTCATCATCTTCCATTTGAGACTAAACATCCTATCTCTAGGTATTACGAGGAAGCAGATACCCGTTTCTCAATTCCTAGTGAGCGAGGAGATCCAAAAATGCTGTGGTGAATAGCTCTAATGATGTAGATCTCACAAATATACAGTTAGGTCCATATATATTTGGACAGAGACAACATTTTTCTAATTTTGGTTTTAGACATTACCACAATGAATTTTAAACAAAACAATTCAGATACAGTTGAAGTTCAGACTTTCAGCTTTCATTTGAGGGTATCCACATTAAAATTAGATGAAGGGCTTGGGAGTTTCAGCTCCTTAACATGTGCCACCCTGTTTTTAAAGGGACCTAAAGTAATTGGACAGATTAAATAATTGTAAATAAAATGTTCATTTCTAGTACTTGGTTGAAAACCCTTTGTTGGCAATGACTGC
Source organism: Dendrobates tinctorius (assembly GCF_039654945.1). Taxonomy (NCBI): domain Eukaryota; kingdom Metazoa; phylum Chordata; class Amphibia; order Anura; family Dendrobatidae; genus Dendrobates; species Dendrobates tinctorius. The sequence goes on from NW_027361758.1 coordinate 3,918,067, forward strand.
CTGAAGTCTTTTACTCATGGACATCACCAGACGCGGTGTTTCCTCCTTTTTGATGCTCTGCCAGGCCTTCACTGCAGTGGTTTTCAGCTGCTGTTTGTTTGTGGGCCTTTCTGTCTGAAGTTTAGTCTTTAACAAGTGAAATGCATGCTCAATTGGGTTGAGATCAGGTGACTGACTTGGCCATTCAAGAATATTCCACTTCTTTGCTTTAATAAACTCCTGGGTTGCTTTGGCATTATGTTTTGGGTCATTGTCCATCTGTAGTATGAAACGACGACCAATCAGTTTGGCTGCATTTGGCTGGATCTGAGCACACAGAATGGCTCTGAATACCTCAGAATTCATTTGGCTGCTTCTGTCCTGTGTCACATCATCAATAAACACTAGTGACCCAGTGCCACTGGCAGCCATGCATGCCCAAGCCATCACACTGCCTCCACCATGTTTTACAGATGATGTGGTATGCTTTGGATCATTAACTGTACCACGCCTTCGCCATACTTTTCTCTTTCCATCATTCTGGTAGAGGTTGATCTTGGTTTCATCTGTCCAAAGAATGTTCTTCCAGAACTGTGCTGGCTTTTTTTAGATGTCTTTTAGCAAATTCCAGTCTAGCCTTTTGATTCTTGATGCTTATGAGTGGCTTGCACCGTGCAGTGAACCCTCTGTATTTAATTTCATGCAGTCTTCTCTTTATGGTAGATTTGGATATTGATACGCCTACCTCCTGGAGTGTGTTGTTCACTTGGTTGGCTGTTGCGAAAGGGTTTCTCTTCACCATGGAGATTATTCTGCGATCATCCACCACTGTTGTCTTCCGTGGTCGCCCAGTTCTTTTTGCATTGATGAGATCACCAGTGCTTTCTTTCTTTCTCAGGATATACCAAACTGTAAATTTTGCCACTCCTAATGTTGTAGCAATTTCTCGTATGGGTTTTTTCTGTTTTTGCAGCTTAAGGATTGCTTGTTTCATCTGCATGGAGAGCTCCTTTGACCGCCCGCATGTTTCCTTCACAGCAAAACCTTCCAAATGCAAGCACCACACCTCAAATCAACTCCAGGCCTTTTATCTGCTTAATTGAGAATGACGTAACAAAGGGATTGCCCACACCTGTCCATGAAATAGCCTTGGAGTCAATTGTCCAATTACTTTTGGTCCCTTTAAAAACAGGGTGGCACATGTTAAGGAGCTGAAACTCCTAAACCCTTCATCCAATTTTAATGTGGATACCCTCAAATGAAAGCTGAAAGTCTGAACTTCAACTGCATCTGAATTGTTTTGTTTAAAATTCATTGTGGTAATGTCTAGAACCAAAACTAGAAAAATGTTGTCTCTGTCCAAATATATATATGGACCAAACTGTAGGTTTCTTGTATATATGAATAATCGGTGCTATTATATTTGATCTTTAAATGAACACTGTACTAGACAAAGAGCCATGTGCTTCAAGAACTGCTATCAACCAGTTTTTTTTATCAAACTGCTCTGTGGCACCCTAGGGTCTCAAATCATAGAATCGTAGAGTTGGAAGGGACCTCCTGGGCCATCTGGTCCAACCCCCTGCTCAAAGCAGGATTCGCTAAATCATCCCAGACAGATGTCTGCCCAGCCTGTTTGAAGACTTCTATTGAAGGAGAACTCACCACCTCTCGTGGCAGCCTGTTCCACTCATTGATCACTCTGTCAAATGTTTTTTCTAATATCTAATCTGTCTCCTCCCAGTTTCATCCCATTGCTTCTAGTCTTTCCTCGTGCAAATGAGAATAAAGATGATCCTTCTACAATGTGACAGCCCTTGAGATATTTGTAGACAGCTATTAAGTCTCCTCTCAGTCTTCTCTTCTGCAAGCTAAACATTCCAAAATCCTGCAACCTTTCCTCATAAGACAGGGTTTGCAGACCGGTCACCATTCTGGTCACTCGTTTCTGAACTTGCTCCAGTTTGTTGATGTCTTTTTTAAAATTGTGGCACCCAAAACTGGACACAGTATTCCAGATGAGGTCTGACCAAACAGGAGTAGAGGGCAATAATGACTTCACGTGATCTAGACTGTATGCTTCTGTTAATACATCCTAGAATTGCATTTGCCTTTTTTGCTGCTGCATCACTGTTGACTCATATTCAGTCTGTGATCTATTAGTATACCCCCAAGTCTTTTTCACATGTGCTGTTGCTTAGCCCTATTCCTCCCATTCTGTATATGCTTTTTTTCATTTTTATTGCCCAGATGTACTACTTTGCATTATTCCCTGTTAAAAATCATTCTGTTAGTTGCTGCCCACTGCTCCAGTTTATTTATATCTTTTTGAATCCTCTCTCTTCTCTAGTATTAGCTATCCCTCCTAGCTTTGTGTCACCAGCAAATATAATCAGTTTACCCTCAATTCCTTCATCTAAATCATTGATAAAGATGTTGAACAATACAGGGCCCAGGACAGAGCCCTGTGGTACCCCACTTGAGAAATTCTTACAACTGGATGTGCAGCCATTTACGACCACTCTTTGGGTCCGATCACTAAGCCAGTTATGAATCCACCTAACAGTTGCCTTGTCCATTCCATACTTAGCCATTTTTTCAATAAGGATTGTGTGAGATACTTTGTGAAATGCTTTGCTGAAGTCAAGATATAGTATATCTACAGCATTTCCCTGATCCACCCAATCAGTGATTCTGTCATAGAAGGAAATTAAGTTAGTCTGACATGACTTATTAGTTACAAACCAATGCTTACTCTGTTTATAATAATAATAATAATCTTTATTTTTATATAGCGCTAACATATTCCGCAGCGCTTTACATTTTTGCACGCATCATCGTTTAATCACTTCATTCTTATCCAGGTACTTACATGTTGTTTAATAATTTGTTCAAAGATCTTTCCTGGTATAGAAGTCAGACTCACCGGCCTATAGTTGCCTGGGCCCACCTTCTTCCCCTTTTTGAAGATAGGAACAACATTTGCTCTTCTCCAGTCTTCTGGGACTTCTCCTGTTCTCCAAGAATTTTCAAAGATTATGGAGAGGGGTTCAAAATTTCTTCTGCTATCTCCTTCAGTATTCTGGGGTGCAATTCATCTTGACCTGGAGACTTGAATTCATTTAGGTTAGCCAAGTGTTTCCTCACTATCTTTCTGTTTATAGATATCCTGGATTCTTCTATTCCCTTAATAGGACAGTGAAGAACAGTTGATGTTACATTTCCTTTCTGAGAGAAAACAGATGCAAAGTAGGAATTTAAAACTTCGGCCTTCTCAACACCCTGTCTTACCATTTCATCATTTTCATCCTGTAAAAATCCTATAGCATCTTTGACTTTTCTTTTACTTTTGACATATCCTCAAAATCCTTGATTATTGCTTTTGACGTCTCTTGCATGCCTCAATTCATTGTCAGCTTTAATAATCTGATTTGTGCCCTGCAAGTTCTGCAGACAGCATTATATTCTTCTTTAGATATGCCTCCCTCTTTCCATTTGATAAACATTTCTTTCTTCTTTTTTAGCATGTGCTTAAGTTCTGTGTTCATCCATCCTGGTTTCCTTAAATGCTTCCTATTCTTCCCTCTTTTCGGAATTGTTAACAATTGTGCTTTGAGAATTTCATTTTTCAAGATTTCCCATCCTTCCTGGACATTTTTGTCTTTAAGGATATCCAGCCATTGGATCCCTCCAATTCTCTTTCTGAATCCCTAAAAATCTGCCTTTCTGAAATCTAACCTTGACATCTGAGTCTTCACAGGTCTTCTTCCTCTAGTTATCTAAAATTCTAAAATAGCATGGGCGCTACCACCTAGGGTCCCAGCCACTTTTACCTCCTCAACCATTTCCTCCCTGTTTATAAGGATTAGATCCAAGGTAGCAGTTCCCCTTGTTTTCTCCCCTACCTTTTGGAAGATAAAGTTGTCACCAAGAGAGGATAAGAATTTCCTTGACATGTTAGTTTTGCCTGAGATTCCCAACAAATGTCATGATAGCTGAAATCTCCCATGACAACTAAGTCATATTTTTTGGAGAACTTGGCCATTTGATGCAAAAAGAGCTCATCCATATCTTCAGCTTGCACAGGTAGCCTGTAGTAAATGCCTACAATGGTGTCCATTGTTCTATCCTTGTATTCTTACCCAGTTTCCACAGAACTCCCAGTCTCTGAAGCTTCAATCTCTGTGCAGATATACGCGCTTCTAACATACAATGCGACACCTCCTCCTCGTTTATCAAGTCTGTTTCTAGCAAATAAGTTGTATCCTTCTAGCCTTGTATTCCAATCATGTCCCACCAAGTTTCAATGATTCCAGTGACATCATATTTCTTTTCCTGCGTTAGTAGTTCCAATTCTCCTTGTTTGTTGCCCATGCTTTGTGCATTAGTATAGAAACATTTTAGTTTGTGATTGGTTTCTCTTTCTCCAATATTTTTATTTTGATTATTTTGTCTTTGTTCTTCCTTTCCACTTCTAATAGCAGAGTTCTCAATAGCATTTGTCAGGTGTATGGCTTTTTCTGGCCTTTTGCTTTCCTTCCCACATTCTTCTAGTTTAAAGCTCTCCTGATGAGTGTAGCAAGGCGACTTCCAAATACATGTTTTCCAGTCTTCGTAAGGTGCACCCCATCGCTAGCAAGTAGTCCATCGTATAGGTAATTCACTCCGTGATCCAGAAATCCAAATCCTTGCCGACGGCACCATCGACGTGGCCAGTTGTTCACCTGCAGAATCTTATTCCACCTCCTTGTTCCATGGCCATCCACTGGGAGGATGGAAGACCATCTGCACTCCCAGTTCTTTCACTTTCTTAGGCTACTTTCACACTAGCGTTTTTTGCGCTGCGTGCGCAGTCCAAACGCATACAAAAAACGCATCAAGCATTTTGCATGCGTTTGCTTATTTTATGCGCATGCATTTTAACCAGTTTGTAGCCATATTGACTCTTAAAACGCATGCAATTTTAAACGCTGACGTGTGCATGTCCATGCGCACGTCTGCGTTCCCATAGGCTGTAATGTGTTATTTTGTCGCATTCCGTGTGCATGTGTTTTTTTGACCGGTCGGACGGACCAAAAATGCAATAGGTTGCGTCCGGCGCGCCTGGGCGCACACCACAAAAAAACGCATGCGCACGAAAACGCATACGAACGCGTGCAAACGCTAGATCATGCGCCCCCGTGTTAAAGATAGGGGATCAGGACCCATGCCGCATGTACGCGCACGATGCGCTGCGTTTAAAAACGCTAGTGTGAAACCAGCCTAACCTAAGTTTCAAAGTCACTGCAGATGGTTTCCAGGTAGTTTCTTGCTGTTTCATTTGTCCCCACATGTATTAGCAGGAATGGGTAGTCATCTGTAGGTCTGAAGAGTCCTGATATCCTGTCAGACACATCTTTAATTTTTGCACCTGGAAGACCGTACATTTCTCTTGAGGTTATATCCGGTTTGCAGATAGAGGCCTCTGTACCTCTCAACAGGGAATCCCCCATGACCACCACTCTCCGTTTCTTCTTCACAACATTTTTCTTTCTCCATCCAGGAGGATTCTGAAGGCGTACAAGGTTGCTGTTTGTAGGCAAAGTCTTATCCTGATGTATTTCTTCATCGTTCTCCTGCGTAATAACCTGGTACTGGTTCCTTAGCAGTATGGGCGCTGACTGCCTCCCGGAGATCCTCCCGGTTCTCTGGGTCACGTTTCCATTCCTCTGTTTCTTCAGGTGCACTTCGAATTTCTTCTCTTTCTGTAACATGAAGAGATAATTCTGCTCCGTCTAAGAACTCTTCACCTTTGTTAATGATCTTCAATGTAGCTAACCTCTCTTCGAGATTTTGCAATTTCTCCTCCAACAGGGACACAAGCTTGCATTTGTGGCATGTGAAGTTTGGCTTTTCCACTGGTAAGTCTGTGAAAATGTAGCAAGAAATGCAGCTCACCAAATGGCTCCTGGTCTCTTTCAAAGCGATGAAAAATGAGCCAAAACAGATTTCCTCTTTTCAGCTTAAACGGCCAAAATCCAGTGATCGTTGAGCTCGCGGAGACTCCTCACTTATCCCAGAAGGCACTGGGAATATGCAAATTCTCTCCTAAGGACTCTTTCCCTGGGGAGGGGGCTGCAGCTTGTAAAGGGGGATCGACGCTGGAGCATGTCATTCACAAAACCAAGGAGCTGTAGCAAAACTCTTTATGTGTGATTGAACCATAAGACTTACGTCATATTTCCTGACACACACACTCACTTTTATATTTATAGATGATGTACTAGTTTTATCACTAAAGTATTTTTGGGCATAATATACTTGTTTTCCTGGGCGTTTATGTTTCATATGTTATTTTGCGTTTGATTGCCCTCTGGATCACTTAGTGATTTTTATGGTGAGACTATTTTTGTATTATTTAGGGAAGATCAATAGGCAGCAAACTTGTCATAGCAATGTACAAGATATAATTGGTGTGTTTTCGCAATTAAATGCCAAGTTTCTCTTCCTGATGCGCTATTTTAGCCATCAGAATTCACTGAGATCTATCAGCTGTCATTGCTACAAACTGACCAACATACTGTGCTACTGAGATCAGATCCATGGTATTTTAATATCGAGGTAACAATAATATGTCGTGCAAGAAAATAATCTCTATATTCTAGGATGACAACATGTTGATTCTTATAAACATGAAGATTTTATATAACAAAGAACAATTACATGTGTCCATAGGATAAATGGTACATGTATCAACACGGGGGAAGCCACCGATTGCTGGAACCTGTTTCTTTTCATTGAACGATCACAGTGAGGATTCTGGTAGCAGCAGAGGTCGTGCATTCACCCTGCTGCACGACCACTACAGATAAGCCCTTTAAATATTATTATAACCTTAGCAATTCTATTATTTTATTGTGAAGAATATTTGTTTTACAATTTCTTACATTTCATCTTCTGAGGAATAAATCAGTACATGAAACAGAGCATATCCTCAAAAATTTATTAAGTTAATACAGCCTTTATTAGCCAATTACAAATGTATCCATGGAAAGCCAGGTACAGAATTCTCAATATAAGAAAACTCACTTAAGAACATACATATTACATGAACAATAAATATGTACTGGATTATTAATACATTATATGGATAGAAAGAATTTAATCACCTTTTAATTTGGAGAGAATATGTATATTTACATTCATCCATTCTTACATCTACTATACAATTAATAGGCAACAGTCACGTTCATATACATATTCTGAGAAATTCCCTGTCCAATTTATTAACATAACGTACTCTATAAACAAACTTTACACAGTTATATAACAAGGTGTCAAGTACAACATTGGTAGACTGAATATGGAGATTTTCATCTTCTTACAAGTTGGGAAAGGGCGGGGGATGGGGGTTAAAATTAATTCAAGAATTAGCAGGCACAGGAAAGGGAAATACTGAAGTCATCTCTACTATTCCAGGGACGCTTACAATACAAAATGCAATCCTCATTGACGAATGTTAAAATTAGATCCTGGAATTTTTGTAAAGATGTTAGAGGCACAAAATGAACCACATTTCAGGGTTTTATTATCTTTTAGACAGTGCTCAGCTGTTACCCTGTAATAATTCCCTAGCAGGTTTGAACGCAGAGTCACAGGACGGCATATCTGTGATGCTCTAGTTAAAGGCATGGCTTGAATATTTTGGAAAAGTGTATGTAAAAAGATTCTCCACCTAATCTTTTTCCCTAAAAATAAAGAGTTTGAGATGGTGCTGATGCTTCCATTGTTTACTATCAGCAAGGTCAATTCCTCTATAAAAGGGATTCTGGATTTGTTTTTTTTTTTTTATTTTTTTTTCAAGAAAAAGAAAAAAAAGGGAGAATTGGCAGGCAAGGCTTTAACACAACCATTATTTACCTGTTGAATCCATTGCCGCTCAACCATCATCTCCCCATGGGTCTTTGCTTACAGGACTATAGTAGTGACATCCAGTCTACAACATGTGACCACTACAGCCAATCAGTGGTCATACACAGGTGGACATCACATGACTGCGGAGGCCAGCGGTTGGCTGCAGAGGTTAAATTTTGTGAATGGGCTGTCCCTAATCTAATTCTTTGAAAATAGTCCACCAAGGAGTGGCTGCTGTGGAGAGACAGGGTCTTCAATAGAAAGTTATTTTGTCATCTTAAAACATTACATACCTGTTTTCCAATTTTGTTGAAATCAGACAACGCCTTTACGTCGAATATGAGCTAACACTTTTTAATGGATTTCTCAGGTAGCACATTACTATCAACAAAGTCTGACTTAAATTATAGAGGTTATCTAGGATTCAGATAAACAGGTTATCCAAGATTAAGGGGGGGGTTTGGAAATAAAACATGTTTTTTTTCCCCTATAAACTGCTCCACTTTTACAATGGCTGTATCTGGTATTGTACCTCATTTCTATTCAAGTAAATTGGGCTGAGCTGCAACACCAGTCACATGTCACAGACAGACATGGCATTGGCAACGGGCATAAACCAAGCCCATTTTTCTGATTTTGGACTAACGCTTTGTTCCCCCCTCTATTCTTAGCTCAATAGCAATTCTAGGAAAAGGGGGACAGCACCTTGGCAGGCCCACCATTATTTCTTTACCCTCGGTTACGGACAGGCATTGTTGTCAGGGGTCAAAATGTTGAATACATTAAAAGAGAAAAATTAGGTGGAGACTCTTTTGTGCTCCAAATTCATCTGCATGTTTCAGCTAAGAGTACTGTACCTTTGTAATGCACACTCTCTATCAAATATTACCAAGAGGGCTACACTGTAGGGACGCACGTATGTTTCATTATACATACATGCCAATCATTAGAATCTATGGCCTTGTTGCAAACACAGTACCGGAATATATAAGTGTTGCATGCATAGATTTCTGTGATGTGTAGAGCAGCATGTAAGACTCGACCATACAGTACAGACCACATGATATTAAAGACACAAAGTGTGCATTAGCACGCAACATTGAAACAAAAGCAGTTTGTAGTCTGATGTATATTACTATAAAGAAACACAACAGAAGAATGAACAACCTACCTTCACCTCTAGGGTCATAATCTATAAAGATACAGTATACAGTAGGTGCGAGAGATAAAATCCACAGTGGTTAGCTCCACAATTATCTGGCTGAGAAAGGTCAGCAGCACATGATGTTAAAATGAAAAAAGTTGACACATCAAAGTAGCCTGATAGAGTAAAGAATAAAATGTAGGAAAATGCAATAAAACTATGGAGATTTGTTTTCATACCCTGAATGCAGCAGTCATATCTCATACAGGCGGTAGAGATCTCACACAGGACAAAGGTATATAGCACTTGTCGTTACCAAACATAACGTGACAGCGATGCTTACACAATTCCCTGGGGGGGAAATATGTACAAGAACATGTCACTAATCTGATCTGGAGCAGTAAAACCAACATGTTCCTCATTTGTGTATCGAGTGGGCTGTATAGATGATCCCACTAAATCCTGCACCCTTGAATAAAAGTTTACAAAAAACAGTTCTAACAGCTCACCATACCTGCAAATCTTCATCATCTGGTACCTGGTAGTTAAAGCCACAAATCCAAATGGTAAAAAAGCCGGCATGTGATTCTCCTGGTAAGAAATGACCACTTTATTTCTTCACAAAAATCATTAAAAGATCACAGAAATACATAGATGTTTTAATGATTTCTTTGGCAGAAAAAAGTGGCAAATTTGTGTTTATTTTAAACAAGGAAGATGGAGTGGCGGGTTTTTAAATATCTGAATAAAAGCTGAGCTAGGAAAGAGGACAGACAAGTGCTATAACATACACGCTGCTCACCCATTGAGGTTATATGTGCAACGGTCGGCATTTTCAGTGCTGGTAATCACAGAATACCAGTGTTATCTTTCATCTGATCACCACATTTGAGACTGGTGAAGGAAAAGTCCGATATGTAGTTTACATCCAGTGTCACATTAAAGGCATTAAAAATGTTCAAATGTAGATACGATAGTGCAAATATGAAACAAAAGCTTCCTATAAATGTAATGACATATGGTGAATGTTAGAACACACACAGATTACATGAGGTCTTATTCTTATTCTCATTAGCTTTAATACCTTTGCAAGCCCTTAAATGGTATAATGAAGCAATGATTTCATTGGTAGACAATAGCAGCCCCTTTTCAGCCAGTGCAGAGAAGCGATAGGCATAATTGTAACTGAAAAAGTAATAACGTTCTTCTGCAGACGGTTCCCAGAAGCCTGTGCACATGAATGCTGGTGCGGTCGTTATACTTCCAAGGATAAAGTGAATATTTCCAAGGATACAATGAGGCAGAGGTGTCATTTTAAAAAGTTTCATCGTCATTGCAGCTGCTTGTCCAGTGGCCAAAAACCTCACAGATATCGCAATATGGACGCTCTTCTTTTCTGTTACCGTGGAAGTTGGAATGAGGTGGAGAGTCTGGCAACTGAGTCTGCGTAGGACAGTCTTCCGTGTCATGGAGATCAAAACAGTCACAAATATCGCAGAACAGACGAGGGGGCACTTTCTTTTTGGCTTGGGTACCATTCAAACTGAAAGACAGCAAGGCAAAGTATTTACATTCAGTGAATAGGGAGATGGGAATCTCCTTTTGTGACACAGGTTCAGGCATGTTGAAATCCAACATGTGTGCTTCTGGTTCTGGCCCCACTTATTTCTGCAGGTTCGGACATCTGATGTCACCTCAAGGCTGGGGCTAGACGCCAAGTTTAACCATATCGTCAGCTGCACTGCCAAAGATTGCTAGGTGTTGCTGCTGCATCACAGCTAATGGGGTCGCATTGCAATCCTGGTGTTTTCACGTCCGTTTCCCCCAGTTAAGCTAAAATGGGTAAAGCGAGGAAGTGATGCCACAGCTTATAAAATTCATGACGAGTTGTGGCATACCTTACATCAAAAATCTTATTCCAATCCCTGACTGGAGTAAGATTTGTTGCAAGATGCACCAGATTCATTAAAAGGCATATACCGGGTGAGTCATAAAGGACGGACGTTTTTAAACTAATCATAAAATCGTTAAATATAAAGGACGGATGTATTTGTATACTGTTACCGTGAACTCACAACGTTATATCGCCATGATAAATAACTTCTTTGTTCCTGAGTTACGACGGCAACATATCCCCATCTCTAGTGTGTGGTTTCAACAAGATGGGGCAACGGCCCACACAGCCGGAGCAACAATGAACGTTCTTCGCCCTCTCTTCCCTGGTCGCATCATTTCCAGGTTTGGCGATATTAATTGGCCTCCTAGGTCCCCAGACCTGTCCATGTGCGATTATTACTTATGGGGTCACCTCAAATCACGTGTATACAAGCTTAAGCCTCGATCATTACAAGAACTGAAGGAAGCTATTCGAGTGGAAGTTGCCCAAATCGACAGAGTTGTGTTGGAACGTGTTGATGCCAACTTCCAAGAACGCCTTTGGAAATGCATCACTGATAATGGCCACCACATGGCAGATGTTGTTTTCCACACTTGAATTTGTCAAATGCTATTAGTATACGTAACCAAATCTGTGAATACATTTATATTTAATAAATATTTAACGATTTTATGATTAGTTTAAAAACGTCCGTCCTTTATGACTCACCCGGTACCTCCTAATGAATCAGGAGCTTCCTACCTCAACACACCCTTCATCAAGACTGACGGGAACAAGGTATTGATAACTCAGGGCGAAAGTGACTAATAGGACTAGTCAAGGGGGCACATCAACACCCAGGTTTTGCTTGACTGCCAGGTATCTCCCTGTGTGTATATGGAAAGATCGGTCAGTGAATTGATACCAGAGGAAGTAGTAGTCAGAGCCTGCCCTTTAAAGGGAACCTGTCACCTATATTTCATGATATCATGTAAAGATAACGTTGGTTTCCGCACTTGCGCATTGTAAAGGCTACCGGCGCCTGCACAGTGTGCTTTGCCCAACTGTGGGTGAAGCATTTAATCGCTACTGCACATGCGCCGGTATTTTCCAGCGCGGTCTATGCCCCGGAAGTCTTCACATGCATGTGAAGACTTCCGGGGCATAGACTGCACTGGAAAATACCGGCGCATGGGCAAAGCATACTGCGCAGGCGCCGGTGGACTTTACAATGCGCAAGCGCAGAAACCAACGCTATTTGTGCTATTCACAGATGAAGATTACGTGCAGCAAGCCGAGGGGGGGGGAGATGGCGACTAAGCCACGCCCATCGGACCAGACCGCGGCGATTTGCATACATCCCCAACAAGATCAAAAAGGTATTTATGCCTCAAAGGTGCGGGGTTGGGGGAGTCAAAAGCCCTAAAAGAATCCTTATGGGACGCGCAATTGGGTGATATCTTTACATGATATCACAAAATATGGGTGACAGATTCCCTTTAAGTAGTCTTCTTAGTCATCTTGTGTCAGGCTTCAAAGTATGTCTTCTATAAAACTGTGCAGCACTTCAAATCAAAACATAGATATTTGTAATGATGAAACTCATCTCCGATTCTTGTGGACTGTGGTTAGGGCAGCTGGAGTCACCTGGCAGAATCTTTTTATCCTCCAATATTTACTTTTTATGCAATCTTAAAATTACTAACCAAAGGCTTAAGACCCTTTCACACTGTGGGGCTTATGTCTGAGCCCCCCCCACACCCCCAGGCAAAATGGAATTCGGGCGTATGCGCTGACGGGGCCATAGACTGTAATGGTGCCAAAAGAGTTAACACGTGCTCTGTCGTCACCATTTTCGTGCCTATATGCGTACCAGAGGTGGACACTCAGTCAGAGTACTAAACCGAGTTTGGGGATGAATGCAATGTAAAAGGGCCCTTACTAGTCAAGGTATTAAAAAACTACAGATACCTGTCATGGTTATCCATATCTTCCACATTGTTTCCATTCAATGATGCTTCGACCATTTTGTCAATCTTTTGTTTTAGATCATCATTTTTTCTTTGAAGGTCAATGATGACCGAATTGAGAAAATCGATCTTGGACGAAAAAAAACAAACAAATCAAAAGACAAATTTCATGCTCTCTCACACACACAATACAAATACTTCAGGATCATACAATAATTCATTGTATTAATCTAATGGTTAATAAGTCCTAAAAATTATACACAAGATTATTGACTAAACATCTCTTCTTAGTTGATAGTGTCAGTGTTTGAAAGCGCACTATCAAGGCAACAATTAAGTCCCATGTCGTCACTGTATACAGTAAGTTCCAAAGGGGCTGTGAAAAGTACTATTGTGACTTAAGAGAACAAGTACAGTCACCAACTCTGCAGATCTGGCAACATCTCCCGTGAGTACATACACTTTATCAATTTGCTCTATTGGATAAATATGATTATAGGCAAAGGTTGACACAATAGCGAAACGTGCGTTGGGGTCTTCCTTCCCATGTCTGCTGCAGGTCTGTCTTTTGTGTCTGACTTAGCACATTATATCTACTTGGTTTACTTAATGTAGTGCTTATGGTCAGGATTTTTTCGTATACTTTTATATCATTGACATACGTTATTGTCTTACAACATTGGACATCAGTTTTATAACATTGAATATCACTTTTTTATGTTAAATATACTATGAAATTCTAACACAATGTTCTGAAGTTTAAGCACTATGCACTTTATGTAAACCTCTCCTTTTTGTAGGCATTTAGGACTAATTTCAGCCTGGCCTTATCATTATTTATTTACTACCTTTATGCCTACCGTATTTTCCGGCGTATAAGACGACCCCCAACTTTTCCAGTTAAAATATAAAATCTTCTCAAAAGTCGGGGGTCTTCTTATACGCCGGGTGTCGTCTTATAGGGCGGGTGCGGAGCAATCTGCGGTCACCACATATGGTGGGGGAGAATGGTCCCGATGACAAGGTGAGGGGGCGCCTCACCGGGAAGGTGTAAGTGAAGTATCCCTATTACCTCATTGCGGCAGCGGTGCTCTGTGCGGCTCTCTGTGCTGGAGGGGCGGCGGCAGCTCTTTGTGCAGCGAGGGCTGCTCCGCCGGCATTTCGTCAAAGCCCTGAGGCCCCCGTAGCTCCATTGCTGCAATGCGGTGGCCTCCGGGAAAATGGCCGTTGGGGCGGCACATGCTCAGATTCAGATCTCGTCTCGAGAGACGAGATCTGTATCTGAGCATGCGCCGCCCCCAGTGGCCATTTTCCTGGAGGCCCCCGTAGCTCCATTGCTGCAATGCGGTGGCCTCCGGGAAAATGGCCACTAGGGGCGGCGCATGCTCAGATACAGATCTCGTCTCTCGTCTTTGACAAAATGCCGGCGGAGCCCCCCTCGCAGTACAAAGAGCTGCCGACGCCCCCCCAGCACAGAGAGCCGCACAGAGCACCGCTGCCGCAATGAGACAATAGGGATACTTCACTTACACCTTCCCGGTGAGGTGCCCCCTCACCTCGTCATCGGGACCACTTCCCCCCACCATATGCAGTGACCGCGGATTGCTCCGCACCCGCCCTCTAAGACGACATCTGGCGTACAAGACGACCCCCGACTTTTAAGAATTTTTTCAGGGGTTAAAAAGTTGTCTTATACGCCAGAAAATATATTATTTTAAATCACTACCAATATAAAACTTTAGATTTTTTTTTTAAACTTTTTTTTATTATGTTTTAAATGCATACAAAAAACTAACGGATGTACACTCACTGGCCACTTTATTAGGTACACCATGCTAGTAACGGGTTGGACCCCCTTTTGCCTTCAGAACTGCCTCAATTCTTCGTGGCAGAGATTCAACAAGGTGCTGGAAGCATTCCTCAGAGATTTTGGACCATATTGACATGATGGCATCACACAGTTGGCGCAGATTTGTCGGCTGCACATCCCTGATGCGAATCTCCCGTTCCACCACATCCCAAAGATGCTCTATTGGATTGAGATCTGGTGACTGAGGAGGCCATTTGAGTACAGTGAACTCATTGTCATGTTCAAGAAACCAATCTGAGATGAATCGAGCTTTATGACATGGCGCATTATCCTGCTGAAAGTAGCCATCAGATGCCTGTTCTTAGCTGAGAGGAGTGGTACCCAGTGTGGTCTTCTGCTGCTGTAGCCCATCTGCCTCAAAGTTCGACGCACTGTGCGTTCAGAGATGCTCTTCTGCCTACCTTGGTTGTAACGGGTGGCAATTTGAGTCACTGTTGCCTTTCTATCAGCTCGAACCAGTATGCCCATTCTCCTCTGACCTCTGGCATCAACAAGGCATTTCCGGCCACAGAACTGTCGCTCACTGGATTTTTTTTCTTTTTCGGACCATTCTCTGTAAACCCTAGAGATGGTTGTGCGTGAAAATCCCAGTAGATCAGCAGTTTCTGAAATACTCAGACCAGCCCTTCTGGCACCAACAATCATGCCACGTTCAAAGGCACTCAAATCACCTTTCTTCCCCATACTGATGCTCGGTTTGAACTGCAGGAGATTGTCTTGACCATGTCTACATGCCTAAATGCACTGAGTTGCCGCCATGTGATTGGCTGATTAGAAATTAAGTCTTAACACACAGTTGGACAGGTGTACCTAATAAAGTGGCCAGTGAGTGTATGTAACAGAGCATTTGAATACAAGAAAATCGTTCGGTAATTAATCAATTACAGGTTGTATGACATTTGCTTTCAAACAAAATCTCTTTTCGTGTACAACTAGTATGTAGCAATACAAAGAAAAACAGATTTTCTTACAATATGACTGTACTGTACTAACTGCAAAATTTTCATCATTTCGAAGAATTAATGCCTGTACATATAATCCTATTTCCTTTTAGTTTTAACGTAAAAGTGAAGGTGTAGGAGGGAGAAAGGGATAGGGTGATAGGAAAGTCTTTCAAACAGGGGGAAAGGTGGAGATGGCATCTGATTCCAATGTAAAACAGAAGGCCTATAGGGGTAGTTGTGTGAGTCATGTATTACACAGCTTACCTTTCAATCGAAATCCAAGACCACCTTCCAAAGTACTTCAGTTACTCAGTGCTCCTGAACTTTGAATATTCAAAACTTTAGATTTCTTTTTTTAGGAGTGTCTATAGACCTTTTTATTACCTACCTGCATGGCACTTAGGTGTCTCTTCCTTTTGTATTTTTAATTGCGTTTATATTGAATTTATACTGATTTTTTAGATTACTTTCTGTAATAAAAGTTGTTATATATTTTACATAAGCTCTGGTGTCCATCTCCCTTTTTTGGTTTTCTAATAGTATTAAATGGATGAGCTTCTTGTTCTACTTCTATGCCTCTTTTTGGGTTACATAATTAAGATGTGTGCTACTTTATATTATACCCCGATATTAGTGCGTTTTACCACACAATTGGTGGTCTTGTATTTATTTCTATGTAGCTACATAGTGGGCCCCAAGAATGGTTTTCTCTGGTGGGCCCAAGGTGCTCCAGCCCGACGCCGATTGTAAGGTACAATCTATGCAGCTAATAAATGAATTCCGGATCCCCGCACTCTTATGACAGGATGATTAAATCTCTATTTGGATTATTACAAACACAGTATTTGTTAACATTCATAGGAATGCTGCAAGGGTCAAAGACTCTCCTTGTATATGAGGATGTTGGCACTGGCAACAATAATTGCAATCTGCTTTTGAAAGATTTCCAAAGTTTGGTGCATTTGTAAAAGCAACACAATTGCTTTCGTGACCCCTAATGTAATCCTGCATAAACAGATGTAAAATACAGCTCATACCTGGCTTTCCATGGATGACTTTTCTTCCAGGTACTGGCTATTGAATGAGCCATCACCTAATTTACATAGAAAATAAGGATTAATAAATAAATTAAAACATGGAAATGGAAAAATGACATAAAGTGACAAGTACATTTCTTCTTTTCAGATAAATAAGCTTAAACATAGGTTTGAATTGAGAACTAAAAGTCCCTTAAAAATAAATTTATAACAATAATATAATGCCTCTCCACAGTAGGATTAGGGGGTAATTCTTCTTTGTATTTACAGTATTTTACAGTATTAGGCTGGTTTCACATTAGCGCTTTTTAAGCGCACGCACGGCCGGGGGTAGCTCCGCCCCCGAGCCGGCTCTCTGCCCGGCGTGCCCGCCCCTTGCTTGTAGCGCCGCCTCCCAGCGCACAGCGGCGCCTGCGATCGGCGCACCCTATCTTTAGCATAGGGTGCGCAGATCGTGCGCAGGCCGTGCGCTAGTTGCGCTTTGACCTGCGCTGCGCACTTTTGACGGTGCGCCGTGCGCGCCAAAATCAAACTTTTCGGATTTTGGCGCGCACGGCGCACCGTCAAAAGTGCGCAGCGCAGGTCAAAGCGCAACTAGCGCACGGCCTGCGCACGATCTGCGCACCCTATGCTAAAGATAGGGTGCGCCGATCGCAGGCGCCGCTGTGCGCTAGGAGGCGGCGCTACAAGCAAGGGGCGGGCACGCCGGGCAGAGAGCCGGCTCGGGGGCGGAGCTACCCCCGGCCGTGCGTGCGCTTAAAAAGCGTTAATGTGAAACCAGCCTTACAAAGAACTCTGTATGATTTAAATGCACTTTTGCTTTTTACTTATTTAATTACAGCAGGGTTTTTTTCATCTTGTCTTTTGTAGGTTTTGTTTGTATTTAAATTGAATTTAAGTTTCATGCTGTGTTACATGTTGTCATGTGTTTATAAAACGTAAAAGGTTTAAGACAAATTACCTGATTTAAAAAAAAGGCATATATAAAATGATTTTATTAGTAACAAAACAAAATCTATATTAAGAAATACAGTAACTACCCATAGCAGGAGTGGCCAGGCTCTTTGTAATGTGTTCATACAAATTAGATGAATATCAGCAGAACCACCTGACCATCTAATGTGTATTAATGTGATCCAACTTTACAGACAGACAGCAGATGTCAAGGGGAGAAAGATGGGGCATGCTTCATCTTTACTTCTCAGTAGACGTAAGCTACCACTAGCAGCGCCTGACAGCAGCTTGCTCTGCTCCTCCACATTGATAACTTGTGCATATATGGATTTGTATAGGGTGTGAATTGTTTGAGTAATAGCAACAGCTACAGACTCATGCTGGTGGGACTGTGGAACAGATAGTGCTGCTAACTGTTAGGCTGCGTTCACACGTTCAGGTTTTTTCGCGGCGGTTTTTACCGCGAAAACGCAAAAAACAGCATCCCATGCAATCCTATGGGATTCCGCAATGCTGTGCTAATGCTGCGATTTTCCCGCGGAAGAATCGCATTGCAGAAAAATTTGCAGCATGCTCATTAATTTGCGGAATCACGGCGATTGCGCCCACATAGGAATGCATTGTTCTGCTTACTTTACGCATGTGGCTGTGCCCACCATGCGAACAGTAAGCAGAACATTTGCGGATGGTACCCACGGTTTGGAGGAGAGGAGACTGTCCTCCGGGCTGTGGGTACGATATCCCTGTAAAAAATAGAATTAAAATAATAAAAAAGAAAATCGGGTTATATTCACCTTCCAGCGTCCCATGCAGTGTCACCAGGCTTCAGCGATACACGCGGCAGCTCCCGGTCCCAGTGATGCATTGCGATGACCTTTGCAGACGTCGCGTCTCGCGCATCGCGACGTCAAATGTCATTGCCGCAATGCATCACTGGGAACGGGAGCTGTCGGAGCATCGCGGAGGACTGGGGACGCTGAGCGGGATGTCGGAAGGTGAATATAACCCGATTTTTTATTTTTTTTTAATTATTTTTAACATTAGATCTTTTTACTACTGATGCTGCATAGGCAGCCTCAATAGTAAAAAGTTGGTCACACTAGTCAAACATGTTTGCCAAGTGTGACCAACCTGTCAATCAGTTCTCCAAGCGATGCTACAGATCGCTTGGAAAACGCTAGCATTCTGCAAGCTAATTACACTTGCAAAACGCTAGTTTTTCCACGGGAAAATCACAGGAATTTAAAATGTGATTTTCCCGCGGAATGGAATTCTCGCGGTAACTTCCATGGGAATTCCGCTATGTGTGAACCCAGCCTTAGGCTTTTTTCATGTTTGCAGTTTCTCTAGATTGCACTTTATGACCTCTTTGGTATGTGTATGCCAGTTCTCTCCAGTTATAGTGTATGTGATGATGAATGTTATGGTTGATATATGTCCCAATTAAAACAGTTGAAGAGTAACCATCATTTTATTTAATAAATCAACAGTACACATACAAATAAGAAACTGTGTAAAGTATCTTATCTGAGAAATGTGCTTCTTTCTCCTCCTAGATTGATCTTTCACTCTCAATTCATGGGTAGATAGATTTTACCAGTACCTAATATTCTCCTGAAACAACAGTTATACTTCTCCATAGAACTTTATGAGCACCACCTGTCATCTATCTCAGTCATGGGTAAAATCACTGAAGACAGATTTTGTCCATGAATTTAGAATATTGTAGAATATTGAGAAAGAAACAGCAGTTCAGGAGGGGAAAATAAAGCAGAATTCTCTGATAAAGATATATTACAAAGCTTTTTATTTTAAAGTGTGATAAATATAAATTAAAAAGATGGCTAATCTTTATGGGTGAAATTTCTCTTGCCAAGACTTGTTTCTATGCATGAGGAATTGACATGCTGTGGTCTGGAGAGACAGGCTGCATGTCCGTCTCCACGGGTGAGCAGTGGGTGTCTGTGCACGCTAAGTGGACATGGGATGTCTTAGGGTACGTGCACATGCTGCGGATTGTAGTGCGGATTTCGCCGCGCGGATTTTGCAAAATCCGCAGGTAAATCTGCAGGTCAAAAGACCTGCGGTTTTACCTGTGGATTGCTCTGCGGTTTTGCCCTGCGGTTTTTAATCTCCTCAATGGAGGAGATGGCAAACCGCAGCGGAATCCGCAGAAAGAATTGACATGTCAATTCTTTCTGCGGTTTCAAAACCGCAGAAAAACCGCTCGGAAAAATCTGCACTGCGTTTTTTTATTCCCATAGGGAATAATGGTACTGTACACCGCAGCAAAAACTGCTGCGGACCCGCAGCAGCCGGAACCGCAGCAGAATCCGCAGCGTGTGCACACACCCTTAAAATCCCATCCACTATGCTGTACCATCTGGACGCTGCGGGATGGAGGCTGCACAAGTACGCAGTGTCCAACCCGCAGCGTTTACTGATCGTCTGCACATACCCTTATTCTCCCAAAATTCCTGAAGGCTGAATGACTCAGTGAGAAGCAGCATTCTCCTGCTCCTCATCTTTACGAAAAGGCTGTAAACACTAGCAACAAACCATAGACTTTTGGAACGTGAGGAAAACTCATAAAATTATATAGTTTCAGAGAGCCACATGTGCTGAGAATTTTTGAAAAAGGCTTTGGTCTGAATTTCTTTGACAGAGTATCGTACATCAGGCAAGCATATAGTTGTAGCAATGGGGGGTAACAATGCTGAAGTCATCTCATTAAAGGTTTCTACTACTAGTAGTTCAAAGAAGTAATAAAGCAATTAAAGTTAAATTAAGTCATCACAACAAAAAGGTAACTTGCTTCTCATTGCTAAATGCAGCATGTTGATATGATTGAAGGATTTGGGGACAATAGTGTCATAAACCAACAGCTCCATTTCGCTCTCACCCGATGGGTTTGGCAGGTTGCTGAGTTGTGTTTTGTTCTCATCCAGTTCTTTCTCCAGGCTTTGCACTTTTTTCTCCAGCTTGACTTTTTCAGACTCCAGTGACTTTACTGCTGACTGTAAGGTTTTTGCAGATTCATTCTCTCCTCGAAGCAATATAATCTATGAAAATACAATAAAATATTGAATGAGTCCTTATGCATTTTAATGGTATAACTGTTTAACTAGACACACAATATACCAATATTGCCACCTCAGGAATATTGGGAGTCTTCAGTAGAATATTTGACGTAGTCTGAAGCACTCATTTTCAAGTGCAAAAACACAAAATTAACAACACAATAGTAATTATGTCACGTTTCAATAAAGCCAGAAGAGAAAAGTGATCTATATTGGCTAACCCATCATATATCAAAACTTACATTTATCAGGATACTAACCTTTGCGTTCATCGTATTGAAAGACTGAAATATTAGGGCTACAAAGCTTGAATCCTTCTTTCTCTCTATGCAGTACTTAAATAGTCCTACTACTGTCTGCAATCACTGGTGTATATGGTGCCGCCTACAGCTCGTAATGATGGGTCTCTATTGATTCCAGGATAAAAAAGCTATTGTGCCATGGGCATGTCAGCTGCACTGATGGCTTCATACACAGTATTCTCGTTTTCCAAAATGACAAATCTTTATTTACTCAGTACTCTGATTATCAAGCTCACAAGTCTGCACTTGTTAAGTTTGGGCCCGGTAGGATTTAGTCCAGTCAAAAAAAAATCCTTAACCCTGAACAAATTCCAAGAAAGCGTTTTGTTTTTTTTGGTAGTATTACATGTAGGGAAAAACATACTAAAAGTTTACAAAGATAGGGTTACAACAAAGGGTACAAATGTGACGTCAAAGCATATGGCCGCCAAAGCTGTAAAATGTTAAATGCGACTCGCCTTTCAGTGTCTATCATATTTCTTTTACAATTACTACTATTATTATATTTATTATTTAACGATTTATCCATCTTCTTTTACAGAGCCGAGAATGATGGAAAGTCAAGAAATTTGCCACTTATGCAGCCATGAAGTAGAAGATGACGGAGAAAGAGTGGTGATTGGTGCGAAAGGAGCTGAAGGGATCAATAAAGCCAGTATTGAGAGGGGCGTTAGCACTGTGTATCTGCTGGAGCAGTGGTGCACAAGAGAGGTCGTAAGAACCACATAAACAAGAAGCAAATAGACTTGCATAAGAAAGCTACTTCCGCTCATCGTTCACCTGCCAAGAGAGGTACACGGGTGTCTACTGGATCCTATGATACCACGACGCAGTGTTTGTTCTGTGGACATGAAGTGGAGAAGACAAGATCTAGTAGTGATTTCAATGACTATAGCTTTGTTAAAACGGATGGATTTGTAAGGTCCATCTTGTCACATTCCAAAAAGCGTAATGATGACTGGGCAATCACCATTCAAGGGAGAATCGCGTACTTTGGGAAGGACTTACATGCTGCAGACTGTCTGTATCATCGTTCATGTGACATTAACTTTCGGACAAATTACGGAATTCCTATGTGTCATGGTGGTGGATCTACTACAAAGAAACCGTGGAAGGTAGGGAGGCCGATGAACATGGACCAAGAGCAAGCGTTCTTGAGAATGTGTGCATTTCTCGAGGACAACGATGAAGAGCAACTGACTGTCATGGATCTTGCAAAGAAAATGACGGAGTATCTTGTAGAAGGAGACAGTGCTGCCTATAGTAATAAATGGCTGAGGTATAGGCTGGAGGAGAGGTATGGCGATTCGCTATTCATAGCAGAGTGTGAAGGGTTGTCTAACATTGTAATGTTCCGTGAAAAGACCAGAATAATCCTGAGGGACTATTTCCGTAGTCAGGAAACGGATAAAGAAGCCCAGAAGAGAGCCATCATAGAGACTGCGGCCAAACTAATCAAGAGCGATATCAAGTCTAAGATCCCATCTTCAACCGATGAATATCCGAAGACTTCTTCGCTTGAATGTCAGTCTGCCTTAGATTATCTCCCCCTGAGTTTGATTTGCTTGCTTGAAACCCTCTTCGTTGGAAAGGACATTCACAGGATGGTCGCAAGCATTGGACAATCAGTTGTTCAGGCTGTACATCCCAGGGCTGTAGTAGCTCCATTGCAGCTTGGATTAGCAGTCCAGCTCCATCATTTCAGGTCTCGATTTCTTGTAGACAGTCTCTCAGCCATGGGATATTGTTCATCATATTCGGAAGTTCAGCGATTTGAGGAAAACGCTGCCGCTTCTGTTGGCCAGGATGTATTCGGTGGTACCATAGACAGACTGGATACGGCACTGCTGTTCGCTGCGGACAATGTCGATCATAATATCACGTTAGATGGGAAGGGGACTTTCCACGGCATGGGGATGGTAGCTACTGTGACTCAAGGAAGGAAGGTCAGTCACACTGTTCTCAGACGGAAGACTGCGGACTTGGAGATAGTTGAACAAAGCAGAGTTGATGTAAGGGAATACCGTTTGGCAAAACACACTCGCCGAAACATAACATTCAAGCCCTTGCCATTTCTCGACGCCATTGACCATCGTGTTGATGTATTGTGGGAGATGTCTTTACGCTTCAAACAGCCTGCACCGAGCTGGAATGGAATGATGCACATGCTACATAAAGACTGTGATCATCCGGGGTCGTCTTCGGTAATCTTCCTGCCCATCATTGACATGTATACCGGAGACAAGTCATGCATCTTCTCTACTCGAGTATCTGTGCAACCTTGCTGATAAACACCGATCCGCTGCAGTTGTTACATTCGATCAGCCACTCTACTGGAAAGCATCAGAAATCAAACACGAGGTAACATAGTAACATAGTTTTGAAGGCTGAAGGAAGACTTTATGTCCATCTAATTCATCCTATTTGTAGTGCAGCTGTTCTGCATTGTTGATCCTGGCGAAGGCAAAAAACCCACAGAGTTGAAGCCAATTTTCTCCATAGGGAAAAAAATTCCTTCCCCTAAGCTGGGTCAATCATCTACCTATAATATTATGTTATTCGTAACCTTCCATACTGTTACTCACAAGAAAAGCATCCATTCCTTTCTTAAATTCATTCAGTGAGTTGGCCATCACTACTTCCTCAGGAAGAGAATTCCAGAGCCTCACTGCTCTTACCGTGAAGAACCCTCTTCTATGCTGGTGGAAGAAATTGTCTTTCCTCCAAATGAAGAGAATGCCCCCTTGTTCTTGTCACAGTCCTTGGTGCCTGAAAACAGCCCGGTTCGAAATGTTGTCCTGATGCTCGGGAGCTTCCACACATTGATGAATCTTATGGGTGCCATAGGAACGTTGATGGATGGGAGTGGAATCAAAGAGATCTTGGGAACAATTTACGGTGACAATGCTGTGCAACAAATCATGACTGGAAAGGCAGTTCAGCGTGCAGTTCGTGACCATCTCCTCCTTGATCAGTGTCTTACTCAGCAAGTTGCAGACAAAGTACTTTGCGACCATCCCGGTTTTGCAGACCTGTTGCAAGAACATGAGCAGTTGTATGCTCGGACACTGACAGGGGAGAGTGACTTGAATTCGGTCATCACTTCTACCTGCATTAGTGAAATTGTCCACCTCTTGTCCACCAAAAGAAACGGATTATCCGCTCACTCTCGCACCAGTAAACTATGGCTGAGTTACCAACAGATGGTTGGAATTGCAAGGGAGCTTATCGAGGCCGATCGTACAGGATCCTGGCTGATGCACCTTCATGCTGTAGCCGAATGTTTGCCCATTCTTGCAGCTGCTGGGCATGGGAACTATGTGAAGGCCGCCTACCTTTACCTCCAGTCTATGACCACTCTGGAAGATGATATGCCATCAGTCTTCCATAGATTTATGAATGGCTTGCATGTTGTAAGGCGGACTGATCAGTACTGGGCAGGCCTGGGTTGCGACCTAGTCATCGAGCAAGCTCTGATGCGCTCCCTAAAAACTGCAGGACGACTCACCAGAGGAAGTGGAATGTCCAAACATCAGAGGGCCTTGTGGACTCTGTCTGTGCCAGTGTCCTCTTCCTACAGTGATGCAATGCAGGGTTTCACTCGCCAGAGCTTTGTCACCAGTGAACAACACAAGGAGGCAAGAACGTCAAGGACGAGAAGAGATCGTGAAGACCTGGAGAAAATTGCAGATAAAGTCGAGACCTTTTCACCTTTCTCTGATGAAGTGTCTCTTCGAAACATTATCACCGGTGTCAATGCAAATAAGGATGTGAATGTCCATAACCTGTTCACCATTGGCAGAGAAATAGTGGCAACAGTGGAGGGTCAATCACTGTTTTCAGTTAAGTACAAGCGGTCAATGAAAGCCAAGATCCTGGCATCTAGTGAGGTTATTGACGTTGCTAAGGACAAAACAATTGACCCTGCTCTTTTGTTCCAAAGGTTTCTTGTGCTGTCTCAAACTGCTGATCTTTCCCTTGATGAGGTGATGGCCTATGAACTTTCACCATACCCACCATCCCTCCTTGAGGTAAAACATCTCTTATGCAAACCAAACAAAGCACAACTGATGGCTGCTATAAAAGAACAGAGTTCAGATGACGCAGTACTCAAGGATGTACCAGAAGTGGAACATTATGTTCTTGACGGAGGGTCTCTTCCTCCATCGACTGAAGTGGTCAGAAGGAAAGACACTGTTCAATCGCTGAAGACTATGCATCTTTCACACTAAAGCACTATGGTAAGGCTACGATAGTATTTGATGGTTACATTGGAGGACCAAACACTAAGGACATTACCCATCAGCGACGGCGCAAAAAACGAACAAGTAACAAAGTGAACATTGCTGAAGGAACGAAATTTGTCGTGAAAAAGGAGGATTTCCTTTCGAATATGGAGAACAAACAGTCTCTTATCAATCTCGTTTCACAGCGCATGAATGACAGAGGTTGCCAAGTAATACAATCAGAGGGGGATGCAGATGTGGAGATTGTTAAGGCAGCAGTGTCAATGTCATCCAACAAAAGTACTAGTCTCATTGGCGAAGATACAGATCTTTTGGAGTTGTTACTTCATCACGCGTCAACCAGCGATGGCAACAAGCTTTATTTCTACTCGGATAAAGGGAGTCCTGCAACAGTATACGACATTAAGGTTATGAAGAAGTTCCTGGGAAACCATGTCTGCAGCAGTCTTCTGTTCCTTCATGCATTCACGGGTTGCGATACCACTTCCGCGGTTTTTGGAATCGCAAAAAAACTCGGTCTATACAAGGTTTTGAAGGGAGACTCGGTCTTAAATAGCTGTGCTAAAATCTTTTCCACACCTAACAAAAACAGCTGAGATTGAAGACGCTGGGTGTAAAGCGATGGTGGCATTGTTCGGGGGCAAACCTGGAGACAGTCAGTCTGCAATGAGGTATTCTACTCTCTGCAAAAAAGTTGGTTCAGTCAAAATCTTTGTTACACCTGAACGACTGCCACCGACCTCCTCTGCAACGAAGTATCATGCCCTTCGGAGTTACCTCCAAGTGATGCTTTGGAAGGACACTGGTGAGGCCATGGACACTACTGAATGGGGATGGGAATTGCAGAACAACAGTCTAGTTCCACTGATGATGGATACTTCACCCGTGCCAGAAACACATCTGAAAATAATTCACTACAATTGTTCTCGTGGTTGTAGTGTACTTCGGTGCACTTGCAAAAGACACGGATTTACCTGTTCAGGGGTATGCGGACCATGTCAAGAAGGGCATTGTGACAATATGAGTGAGGAAGCAGTGTCTGATGATGACTATTGACCAGACACGCTTATTCAGTGATGAAGTAGGTCTTAAAATGCACTGTGTATTAATTCTATAATTTCTAGAAATGTACATATATGTCATGACGTCATTGATGACGTCATGACCTCGCCTGTCCATGTAGTTAGTATAAAACTTTGTATAAAAATTGTTATATGAAAATATATAGTATACAAAATGCAAACTCTTCTGTAACCTAAAGCTACAGCTTGGAAATAGGGAAATATTCGTTATTTTTAGTGCGATGGCTGTCATCGTCTTATGACGTCATAGTTAGGACCTTTGTGGTGATCAATTTTTGGAAAACTTTTAATATGTTGTTCCCCACATATAATAGTAATAAAAAAAAAATCATAAAACGCTCTCTTGGAATTTGTTCCGGGTCAAACCGTATTTTGACTGACTAATTAAAATTATTTTATTGATTAAGAGTATACCACAATTAAACAGTGTTAGGCAACAGTAATTTCATACGTGTTTTAACATGTGTTTTCAGGATTATATGGCAAAAAAAACATTGCATATCCTATTGTCCATATCTGCAGATGAGGTTCCGGACCAAGCAAAACACAAAAAGTAGAGGCAAAGTAAAAAACAAACAAACAAAAAAAGCCGTGTGTGTATGGTAGCAACAAGTGATGTCAAATAAAGAATTAGCCAAAAGAGTATACTCAAATGATTTAACCTTCACACCTTCACACCAGTAGCGTAGCTACCAAGGGGGCGGTGGCCCCGGGCCCCACGCTCTGAGGGGGCCCACCGAGCTACACTACTGTAACTGTATCGGCGTGCACAGCGCGCCAATACAGTTATATTCTGCGTCACAGCAGGGAGAATCGATCCCCCTACTCTGCTGCCCGGCCGCTATGGGCCCCTGTGAAGGCTGTGGGGGGCCCCCGATGCCAGCAGTTCGCCCCCACCTCACAGCCAGCAATGTCGTCCTGGGATATTCTGTGCGCACACAGGACCTGTGATGAGGTTTACAGGGTGGATGTAGCAGAGCTGTGTGTGTATGAGGTGTACAGAGGAGCGGAGCCGCGTGAGTATGGGGTGAGCAGAGCAGTTTGTGTACGGAGCAGAGCCGCGCGTGTGCGGCGCGTACGGAGCGGAGCCGCGCGTGTGCGGCGCGTACGGAGCGGAGCCGCGCGTGTGCGGCGCGTACGGAGCGGAGCCGCGCGTGTGCTGCGCGTACGGAGCGGAGCCGCGCGTGTACTGCGCGTACGGAGCGGAGCCGCGCGTATACTGCGCGTACGGAGCGGAGCCGCGCGTGTACTGCGCGTACGGAGCGGAGCCGCGCGTGTACAAGGTGTATAGAGCGGAGCCGCGCGTGTACAGAGCGGAGCCGCGCGTGTACAGAGCGGAGCCGCGCGTGTACAGAGCGGAGCCGCGCGTGTACAGAGCGGAGCCGCGCGTGTACAGAGCGGAGCCGCGCGTGTACAGAGCGGAGCCGCGCGTGTACAGAGCGGAGCCGCGCGTGTACAGAGCGGAGCCGCGCGTGTACAGAGCGGAGCCGCGCGTGTACAGAGCGGAGCCGCGCGTGTACTGCGTGTACAGAGCGGAGCCGCGCGTGTACAGAGCGGAGCCGCGCGTGTACAGAGCGGAGCCGCGCGTGTACAGAGCGGAGCCGCGCGTGTACAGAGCGGAGCCGCGCGTGTACAGAGCGGAGCCGCGCGTGTACAGAGCGGAGCCGCGCGTGTACAGAGCGGAGCCGCGCGTGTACTGCGTGTACAGAGCGGAGCCGCGCGTGTACTGCGTGTACAGAGCGGAGCCGCGCGTGTACTGCGTGTACAGAGCGGAGCCGCGCGTGTACTGCGTGTACAGAGCGGAGCCGCGCGTGTACTGCGTGTACAGAGCGGAGCCGCGCGTGTACAGCGCGGAGCCGCGCGTGTACTGCGTGTACAGAGCGGAGCCGCGCGTGTACTGCGTGTACAGAGCGGAGCCGCGCGTGTACAGAGCGGAGCCGCGCGTGTACAGAGCGGAGCCGCGCGTGTACAGAGCGGAGCCGCGCGTGTAGAGCGGAGCCGCGCGTGTACAGAGCGGAGCCGCGCGTGTACAGAGCGGAGCCGCGCGTGTACTGCGTGTACAGAGCGGAGCCGCGCGTGTACTGCGTGTACAGAGCGGAGCCGCGCGTGTACTGCGTGTACAGAGCGGAGCCGCGCGTGTACTGCGTGTACAGAGCGGAGCCGCGCGTGTACTGCGTGTACAGAGCGGAGCCGCGCGTGTACTGCGTGTACAGAGCGGAGCCGCGCGTGTACTGCGTGTACAGAGCGGAGCCGCGCGTGTACAGCGTGTACAGAGCGGAGCCGCGCGTGTACAGCGTGTACAGAGCGGAGCCGCGCGTGTACAGCGTGTACAGAGCGGAGCCGCGCGTGTACAGCGTGTACAGAGCGGAGCCGCGCGTGTACAGCGTGTACAGAGCGGAGCCGCGCGTGTACTGCGTGTACAGAGCGGAGCCGCGCGTGTACAGAGCGGAGCCGCGCGTGTACAGAGCGGAGCCGCGCGTGTACAGAGCGGAGCCGCGCGTGTACAGAGCGGAGCCGCGCGTGTACAGAGCGGAGCCGCGCGTGTACAGAGCGGAGCCGCGCGTGTACTGCGTGTACAGAGCGGAGCCGCGCGTGTACTGCGTGTACAGAGCGGAGCCGAGCGTGTACTGCGTGTACAGAGCGGAGCCGAGCGTGTACTGCGTGTACAGAGCGGAGCCGCGCGTGTACTGCGTGTACAGAGCGGAGCCGCGCGTGTACAGCGTGTACAGAGCGGAGCCGCGCGTGTACAGCGTGTACAGAGCGGAGCCGCGCGTGTACTGCGTGTACAGAGCGGAGCCGCGCGTGTACTGCGTGTACAGAGCGGAGCCGCGCGTGTACAGAGCGGAGCCGCGCGTGTACAGAGCGGAGCCGCGCGTGTACAGAGCGGAGCCGCGCGTGTACAGAGCGGAGCCGCGCGTGTACTGCGTGTACAGAGCGGAGCCGCGCGTGTACAGCGTGTACAGAGCGGAGCCGCGCGTGTACAGCGTGTACAGAGCGGAGCCGCGCGTGTACAGCGTGTACAGAGCGGAGCCGCGCGTGTACAGAGCGGAGCCGCGCGTGTACAGAGCGGAGCCGCGCGTGTACAGAGCGGAGCCGCGCGTGTACAGAGCGGAGCCGCGCGTGTACAGAGCGGAGCCGCGCGTGTACAGAGCGGAGCCGCGCGTGTACAGAGCGGAGCCGCGCGTGTACAGAGCGGAGCCGCGCGTGTACTGCGTGTACAGAGCGGAGCCGCGCGTGTACTGCGTGTACAGAGCGGAGCCGCGCGTGTACTGCGTGTACAGAGCGGAGCCGCGCGTGTACTGCGTGTACAGAGCGGAGCCGCGCGTGTACTGCGTGTACAGAGCGGAGCCGCGCGTGTACTGCGTGTACAGAGCGGAGCCGCGCGTGTACAGCGTGTACAGAGCGGAGCCGCGCGTGTACAGCGTGTACAGAGCGGAGCCGCGCGTGTACAGCGTGTACAGAGCGGAGCCGCGCGTGTACTGCGTGTACAGAGCGGAGCCGCGCGTGTACAGAGCGGAGCCACGCGTGTACAGCGTGTACAGAGCGGAGCCGCGCGTGTACTGCGTGTACAGAGCGGAGCCGCGCGTGTACAGAGCGGAGCCGCGCGTGTACAGAGCGGAGCCGCGCGTGTACAGCGTGTACAGAGCGGAGCCGCGCGTGTACAGCGTGTACAGAGCGGAGCCGCGCGTGTACAGAGCGGAGCCGCGCGTGTACAGAGCGGAGCCGCGCGTGTACAGAGCGGAGCCGCGCGTGTACAGAGCGGAGCCGCGCGTGTACAGAGCGGAGCCACGCGTGTACAGAGCGGAGCCGCGCGTGTACAGAGCGGAGCCGCGCGTGTACAGAGCGGAGCCGCGCGTGTACTGCGTGTACAGAGCGGAGCCGCGCGTGTACTGCGTGTACAGAGCGGAGCCGCGCGTGTACTGCGTGTACAGAGCGGAGCCGCGCGTGTACTGCGTGTACAGAGCGGAGCCGCGCGTGTACTGCGTGTACAGAGCGGAGCCGCGCGTGTACAGAGCGGAGCCAAGCGTGTACAGCGTGTACAGAGCGGAGCCGCGCGTGTACTGCGTGTACAGAGCGGAGCCGCGCGTGTACAGAGCGGAGCCGCGCGTGTACAGAGCGGAGCCAAGCGTGTACAGCGTGTACAGAGCGGAGCCGCGCGTGTACTGCGTGTACAGAGCGGAGCCGCGCGTGTACTGCGTGTACAGAGCGGAGCCGCGCGTGTACTGCGTGTACAGAGCGGAGCCGCGCGTGTACTGCGTGTACAGAGCGGAGCCGCGCGTGTACAGCGTGTACAGAGCGGAGCCGCGCGTGTACAGCGTGTACAGAGCGGAGCCGCGCGTGTACTGCGTGTACAGAGCGGAGCCGCGCGTGTACAGAGCGGAGCCACGCGTGTACAGCGTGTACAGAGCGGAGCCGCGCGTGTACTGCGTGTACAGAGCGGAGCCGCGCGTGTACAGAGCGGAGCCGCGCGTGTACAGAGCGGAGCCGCGCGTGTACAGAGCGGAGCCGCGCGTGTACAGCGTGTACAGAGCGGAGCCGCGCGTGTACAGAGCGGAGCCGCGCGTGTACAGAGCGGAGCCGCGCGTGTACAGAGCGGAGCCGCGCGTGTACAGAGCGGAGCCGCGCGTGTACAGAGCGGAGCCGCGCGTGTACAGAGCGGAGCCGCGCGTGTACAGAGCGGAGCCGCGCGTGTACAGAGCGGAGCCGCGCGTGTACAGAGCGGAGCCGCGCGTGTACAGAGCGGAGCCGCGCGTGTACAGAGCGGAGCCGCGCGTGTACTGCGTGTACAGAGCGGAGCCGCGCGTGTACTGCGTGTACAGAGCGGAGCCGCGCGTGTACTGCGTGTACAGAGCGGAGCCGCGCGTGTACTGCGTGTACAGAGCGGAGCCGCGCGTGTACTGCGTGTACAGAGCGGAGCCGCGCGTGTACTGCGTGTACAGAGCGGAGCCGCGCGTGTACTGCGTGTACAGAGCGGAGCCGCGCGTGTACTGCGTGTACAGAGCGGAGCCGCGCGTGTACAGAGCGGAGCCAAGCGTGTACAGCGTGTACAGAGCGGAGCCGCGCGTGTACTGCGTGTACAGAGCGGAGCCGCGCGTGTACAGAGCGGAGCCGCGCGTGTACAGAGCGGAGCCGCGCGTGTACAGAGCGGAGCCGCGCGTGTACTGCGTGTACAGAGCGGAGCCGCGCGTGTACTGCGTGTACAGAGCGGAGCCGCGCGTGTACTGCGTGTACAGAGCGGAGCCGCGCGTGTACTGCGTGTACAGAGCGGAGCCGCGCGTGTACTGCGTGTACAGAGCGGAGCCGCGCGTGTACTGCGTGTACAGAGCGGAGCCGCGCGTGTACTGCGTGTACAGAGCGGAGCCGCGCGTGTACAGCGTGTACAGAGCGGAGCCGCGCGTGTACAGCGTGTACAGAGCGGAGCCGCGCGTGTACAGCGTGTACAGAGCGGAGCCGCGCGTGTACAGCGTGTACAGAGCGGAGCCGCGCGTGTACAGCGTGTACAGAGCGGAGCCGCGCGTGTACTGCGTGTACAGAGCGGAGCCGCGCGTGTACTGCGTGTACAGAGCGGAGCCGCGCGTGTACAGAGCGGAGCCGCGCGTGTACAGAGCGGAGCCGCGCGTGTACAGAGCGGAGCCGCGCGTGTACAGAGCGGAGCCGCGCGTGTACAGAGCGGAGCCGCGCGTGTACAGAGCGGAGCCGCGCGTGTACAGAGCGGAGCCGCGCGTGTACAGAGCGGAGCCGCGCGTGTACAGAGCGGAGCCGCGCGTGTACAGAGCGGAGCCGCGCGTGTACTGCGTGTACAGAGCGGAGCCGCGCGTGTACTGCGTGTACAGAGCGGAGCCGCGCGTGTACTGCGTGTACAGAGCGGAGCCGCGCGTGTACTGCGTGTACAGAGCGGAGCCGCGCGTGTACTGCGTGTACAGAGCGGAGCCGCGCGTGTACTGCGTGTACAGAGCGGAGCCGCGCGTGTACTGCGTGTACAGAGCGGAGCCGCGCGTGTACTGCGTGTACAGAGCGGAGCCGCGCGTGTACTGCGTGTACAGAGCGGAGCCGCGCGTGTACAGCGTGTACAGAGCGGAGCCGCGCGTGTACAGCGTGTACAGAGCGGAGCCGCGCGTGTACAGAGCGGAGCCGCGCGTGTACTGCGTGTACAGAGCGGAGCCGCGCGTGTACAGAGCGGAGCCGCGCGTGTACAGAGCGGAGCCGCGCGTGTACAGCGTGTACAGAGCGGAGCCGCGCGTGTACAGCGTGTACAGAGCGGAGCCGCGCGTGTACACGTGTACAGAGCGGAGCCGCGCGTGTACAGCGTGTACAGAGCGGAGCCGCGCGTGTACAGAGCGGAGCCGCGCGTGTACAGAGCGGAGCCGCGCGTGTACAGAGCGGAGCCGCGCGTGTACAGAGCGGAGCCGCGCGTGTACAGAGCGGAGCCGCGCGTGTACAGAGCGGAGCCGCGCGTGTACAGAGCGGAGCCGCGCGTGTACAGAGCGGAGCCGCGCGTGTACTGCGTGTACAGAGCGGAGCCGCGCGTGTACAGCGTGTACAGAGCGGAGCCGCGCGTGTACAGCGTGTACAGAGCGGAGCCGCGCGTGTACAGCGTGTACAGAGCGGAGCCGCGCGTGTACAGCGTGTACAGAGCGGAGCCGCGCGTGTACAGCGTGTACAGAACGGAGCCGCGCGTGTACAGCGTGTACAGAACGGAGCCGCGCGTGTACTGCGTGTACAGAGCGGAGCCGCGCGTGTACTGCGTGTACAGAGCGGAGCCGCGCGTGTACTGCGTGTACAGAGCGGAGCCGCGCGTGTACAGAGCGGAGCCGCGCGTGTACAGAGCGGAGCCGCGCGTGTACAGAGCGGAGCCGCGCGTGTACAGAGCGGAGCCGCGCGTGTACAGAGCGGAGCCGCGCGTGTACTGCGTGTACAGAGCGGAGCCGCGCGTGTACTGCGTGTACAGAGCGGAGCCGCGCGTGTACTGCGTGTACAGAGCGGAGCCACGCGTGTACAGAGCGGAGCCGCGCGTGTACAGAGCGGAGCCGCGCGTGTACTGCGTGTACAGAGCGGAGCCGCGCGTGTACTGCGTGTACAGAGCGGAGCCGCGCGTGTACTGCGTGTACAGAGCGGAGCCGCGCGTGTACTGCGTGTACAGAGCGGAGCCGCGCGTGTACTGCGTGTACAGAGCGGAGCCGCGCGTGTACAGAGCGGAGCCGCGCGTGTACAGAGCGGAGCCGCGCGTGTACAGAGCGGAGCCGCGCGTGTACAGCGTGTACAGAGCGGAGCCGCGCGTGTACTGCGTGTACAGAGCGGAGCCGCGCGTGTACTGCGTGTACAGAGCGGAGCCGCGCGTGTACTGCGTGTACAGAGCGGAGCCGCGCGTGTACTGCGTGTACAGAGCGGAGCCACGCGTGTACAAGGTGTACAGAGCGGAGCCGCGCGTGTACAGAGCGGAGCCGCGCGTGTACAGAGCGGAGCCGCGCGTGTACAGAGCGGAGCCGCGCGTGTACAGAGCGGAGCCGCGCGTGTACAGAGCGGAGCCGCGCGTGTACAGAGCGGAGCCGCGCGTGTACAGAGCGGAGCCGCGCGTGTACAGAGCGGAGCCGCGCGTGTACAGAGCGGAGCCGCGCGTGTACTGCGTGTACAGAGCGGAGCCGCGCGTGTACTGCGTGTACAGAGCGGAGCCCCGCGTGTACTGCGTGTACAGAGCGGAGCCGCGCGTGTACTGCGTGTACAGAGCGGAGCCGCGCGTGTACTGCGTGTACAGAGCGGAGCCGCGCGTGTACTGCGTGTACAGAGCGGAGCCGCGCGTGTACAGAGCGGAGCCGCGCGTGTACAGAGCGGAGCCGCGCGTGTACAGAGCGGAGCCGCGCGTGTACAGAGCGGAGCCGCGCGTGTACAGAGCGGAGCCGCGCGTGTACAGAGCGGAGCCGCGCGTGTACAGAGCGGAGCCGCGCGTGTACAGAGCGGAGCCGCGCGTGTACAGAGCGGAGCCGCGCGTGTACAGCGTGTACAGAGCGGAGCCGCGCGTGTACAGCGTGTACAGAGCGGAGCCGCGCGTGTACAGCGTGTACAGAGCGGAGCCGCGCGTGTACTGCGTGTACAGAACGGAGCCGCGCGTGTACTGCGTGTACAGAACGGAGCCGCGCGTGTACTGCGTGTACAGAACGGAGCCGCGCGTGTACTGCGTGTACAGAACGGAGCCGCGCGTGTACTGCGTGTACAGAACGGAGCCGCGCGTGTACTGCGTGTACAGAACGGAGCCGCGCGTGTACTGCGTGTACAGAGCGGAGCCGCGCGTGTACTGCGTGTACAGAGCGGAGCCGCGCGTGTACAGAGCGGAGCCGCGCGTGTACAGAGCGGAGCCGCGCGTGTACAGAGCGGAGCCGCGCGTGTACAGAGCGGAGCCGCGCGTGTACAGAGCGGAGCCGCGCGTGTACAGAGCGGAGCCGCGCGTGTACAGAGCGGAGCCGCGCGTGTACAGAGCGGAGCCGCGCGTGTACAGAGCGGAGCCGCGCGTGTACAGAGCGGAGCCGCGCGTGTACAGAGCGGAGCCGCGCGTGTACAGAGCGGAGCCGCGCGTGTACTGCGTGTACAGAGCGGAGCCGCGCGTGTACTGCGTGTACAGAGCGGAGCCGCGCGTGTACTGCGTGTACAGAGCGGAGCCGCGCGTGTACAGAGCGGAGCCGCGCGTGTACAGAGCGGAGCCGCGCGTGTACAGAGCGGAGCCGCGCGTGTACAGAGCGGAGCCGCGCGTGTACAGAGCGGAGCCGCGCGTGTACAGAGCGGAGCCGCGCGTGTACAGAGCGGAGCCGCGCGTGTACAGAGCGGAGCCGCGCGTGTACAGAGCGGAGCCGCGCGTGTACAGAGCGGAGCCGCGCGTGTACAGAGCGGAGCCGCGCGTGTACAGAGCGGAGCCGCGCGTGTACAGAGCGGAGCCGCGCGTGTACTGCGTGTACAGAGCGGAGCCGCGCGTGTACAGAGCGGAGCCGCGCGTGTACAGAGCGGAGCCGCGCGTGTACAGAGCGGAGCCGCGCGTGTACAGAGCGGAGCCGCGCGTGTACAGAGCGGAGCCGCGCGTGTACAGAGCGGAGCCGCGCGTGTACAGAGCGGAGCCGCGCGTGTACAGAGCGGAGCCGCGCGTGTACAGAGCGGAGCCGCGCGTGTACAGAGCGGAGCCGCGCGTGTACAGAGCGGAGCCGCGCGTGTACTGCGTGTACAGAGCGGAGCCGCGCGTGTACTGCGTGTACAGAGCGGAGCCGCGCGTGTACTGCGTGTACAGAGCGGAGCCGCGCGTGTACTGCGTGTACAGAGCGGAGCCGCGCGTGTACTGCGTGTACAGAGCGGAGCCGCGCGTGTACTGCGTGTACAGAGCGGAGCCGCGCGTGTACTGCGTGTACAGAGCGGAGCCGCGCGTGTACAGCGTGTACAGAGCGGAGCCGCGCGTGTACTGCGTGTACAGAGCGGAGCCGCGCGTGTACTGCGTGTACAGAGCGGAGCCGCGCGTGTACTGCGTGTACAGAGCGGAGCCGCGCGTGTACTGCGTGTACAGAGCGGAGCCGCGCGTGTACAGCGTGTACAGAGCGGAGCCGCGCGTGTACAGCGTGTACAGAGCGGAGCCGCGCGTGTACAGCGTGTACAGAGCGGAGCCGCGCGTGTACAGCGTGTACAGAGCGGAGCCGCGCGTGTACAGCGTGTACAGAGCGGAGCCGCGCGTGTACTGCGTGTACAGAGCGGAGCCGCGCGTGTACTGCGTGTACAGAGCGGAGCCGCGCGTGTACTGCGTGTACAGAGCGGAGCCGCGCGTGTACTGCGTGTACAGAGCGGAGCCGCGCGTGTACTGCGTGTACAGAGCGGAGCCGCGCGTGTACTGCGTGTACAGAGCGGAGCCGCGCGTGTACTGCGTGTACAGAGCGGAGCCGCGCGTGTACTGCGTGTACAGAGCGGAGCCGCGCGTGTACTGCGTGTACAGAGCGGAGCCGCGCGTGTACTGCGTGTACAGAGCGGAGCCGCGCGTGTACTGCGTGTACAGAGCGGAGCCGCGCGTGTACTGCGTGTACAGAGCGGAGCCGCGCGTGTACTGCGTGTACAGAGCGGAGCCGCGCGTGTACTGCGTGTACAGAGCGGAGCCGCGCGTGTACTGCGTGTACAGAGCGGAGCCGCGCGTGTACTGCGTGTACAGAGCGGAGCCGCGCGTGTACTGCGTGTACAGAGCGGAGCCGCGCGTGTACTGCGTGTACAGAGCGGAGCCGCGTGTGTACAGCGTGTACGAAGCGGAGCTGCGTGTGTACAGCATGTACGGAGCGGAGCAGCGTGTGTACAAGGTGTACGGAGCAGAGTGCGTGTACAAGGTGTACAGAGCGGAGCCGCGTGTGTACTGCGTGTACGGAGCGGAGCCGAGTGTGTACAGCATGTACGGAGCAGAGCTGCGTGTGTATGGAGCAGAGCTGCGTGTGTACAAGGTGTATGGAGCGGAGCCACGTGTGTGTATGGAGCAGAGCTTCGTGTGTACAAGGTGTACGGAGCGGAGCCACGTGTGTACAGCGTGTACGAAGCGGAGCCGCGTGTGTACAGCGGAGCAGAGCCGCGTGTGTACAGCGGAGCAGAGCCGCGTGTACGGGGTGTACAGAGCAGAGCCGCATGTGTACAAGGTGTACGGAGCAGAGTCGCATGTGTACAAGTGCACAGAGCGGAGCCAGGTGTGTACAAGGTGTACGGAGCGGAGCTGCGTGTGTACAGCATGTACGTAGCAGAGGCACGTGTGTACAAGGTGTACGGAGCAGAGCTGCATGTGTACAAGGTGTACGGAACAGAGCCGCTTGTGTACAAGGTGTACGTAACAGAGCTGCGTGTGTACGGAACAGAGCCCCGTGTGTACAAGGTGTACGGAACAGAGCTCCGTGTGTACAAGGTGTTCGGAACAGAGCCCCGTGTGTACAAGGTGTACGGAACAGAGCCCCATGTGTACAAGGTGTACGGAACAGAGCCCCATGTGTACAAGGTGTACGGAACAGAGCCCCGTGTGTACAAGGTGTACGGAACAGAGCTGCATGTACAAGGTGTACGGAACAGATCCCCGTGTCTACAAGGTGTACAGAGCAGAGCCGTGTGTGTATAGGGGGTGCGGAGCTGAGCCGTGTGTGTATAGGGGGTATCAGGTGCAGTAATAGGGACACATATGGCAGCAGCAGCTCAGCATTGGGGTATCAAGTGCAGTAATAGGGACACATATGCCAGCAGCGGCTCAGTATTGGGGTATAAGGTGCAGTAATAGGGACACATACGGCAGCAGCGGCTCAGCATTGGGGTATCAGGTGCAGTAATAGGGACACATACAGCAGCAACGGCTCAGCATTGGGGTATCAGGTGCAGTAATAGGGACACATACGGCAGCAGAAGACTCACTGTACTAGCTGTTTGAAATAAATACGGAATAGATCCTAATTATTACCTTTCGCATGTTTTCGTTTTTCTGTACCTGTCACACAAAATGCTTTTACCATGTTTATCTTTGCATTGGGGCTGCTGGGTGGGGGGGGGGGGAAATATATATGTATATCCCCCCCTAGTACCCTAGTATCAGAGGGTGATCTTTTAATAACTGCATTGTGCTACACACTTTTTTGGCATTCATATGCATATGGTGCATTAGGACAAATACACTACGGAGACTCATTATTGGGGTTATTGATTTTTTGATGGTCAAGAAAGAAGCTAAACAAACAGTCATCATTTTGCTCTGGAACGTCAAGGGCTCGCTTGGGACTGGAAGCCTTAGTAGAGATTGAAGATGCAGGAAGAGGACATCTATTGATGTATTAAATAAAAATTAACAGATGGTTACACTAAGTATTTTTCATCTTTTTTTTACTCTGCCTTTATTATACTCTTTGGTTTTAAGCATAAAAAAATAAGCATTCTATTTGCATCAAATTCGATGAAATTAAGCAAACTGCTGAATTCATATTTCAGCAGGTTTAGTTATTACTAATGTAGATGTAGGCAATGTATAAACTAGGGAATGAAAATGTAAATAAATAAAATAAAAAACTATACATAGCAAAAGTACATTTACAAAAAAAGTG
This sequence comes from Dendrobates tinctorius, assembly GCF_039654945.1. Taxonomy (NCBI): domain Eukaryota; kingdom Metazoa; phylum Chordata; class Amphibia; order Anura; family Dendrobatidae; genus Dendrobates; species Dendrobates tinctorius. The sequence continues at coordinate 3,956,516 of NW_027361758.1, forward strand.
TAAATCCACAATTACCTCTTTTCTAAGTTTTTCAAGTTCTTTGTCCTTCTCTGTGATCAAGGCACTGGTACTGGTGAGAGATTTCTGTATAGAGGTCTTCTCTTCATCAAACTCTTTCTTAAGAATAGATTCCCTGCACAAAATAAAAGTCAGAAACCAAACAAGGAGGAAATAACTAGAGAAAACGTGTAGGCTTTACTTGTAGTTATTTGCTACACAGGACTGTGAACTTCCATTGTAAGGGTATCCTCATCTGTGAAAGTAAATGTACAGCTATACAACATATGCCTGCATTACTTATTTTGCTCTGATCATGAGTAAAGACTGGAATCACACAGTTTGAGTGTCAGAAGACAAAAGGAATAGAAAATACAGGGTTCACACAAAAGAATTGGGGCAGACCTCTTGACGATTGAATTTAAGTTTTTCATTCAGTCCCAATGCCACGGCTTTATAATATGCAGTTAATAATCATGCAGCCTTTACTAACATTTGTGAAAGAATGACATCCCAATTATTAGGAGCATGGTCCTGTAAAAGGATGCCATCGTTGTAACAAGTCCGTTCATGAAATTTCTTCTCTCCTAAATATTCCACAGTCAACTGTAACAAATGTTATTGAAATATGGAAACATTTAGGAACCACAGCAACTCAGCCGCAAATTGTTAAAGCGGAGTTACTGAGTGCTGAAGAGCATGGACGAGTTTGGTTTGGCTAATGCCTAGAGAACGTTACCAGTCTGACATCAATTACCAACTATAAAGTTTGGTGGATGATGGATAATGCTATGGGGTGGGTTTTCAGGGGTCAGCCTAGGCCCATTAGTTCTAATGAAGGGAAATGGCAATGTTTGAGCATACCAAGGTATAATGGGCAACTGTATGCTTCCAACTTAGTGGGAACAGCCTAGGGAAAGACCTTTTGACTTTGCCCCAGTGCACAAAGCAAGTTTCATAATGGCATGGTTGGGAGAGTATGATGTGAAAATGATAGATTGGTTGCACAGAGCAGTGACCATCAACCATATCAAACACTTTTGGGATGAGTTAGAAAAGAAGATTGCAAAGCAGGCTATACCTTTCAACATCAAATGTCTGACCTCACAAATGCTCTTCTGCATGAATGGGAACAAATTTGTAAAATCTTTGCAGAAAGCGTTCCCAGAAAAGCGGAAGTTGTTAAACCGGCAGAAGTGGGGACCAACTCTATACAAAGATCTATGGATTTAGAATGTGGTGTCATATAAGCTCCTTAAGTGATTAATGTGTAACAATACTTGTGTATAAAATGAATAACTAAAGAATGGATACGTTCCCTTTCTGCTGGATACACTTGCTTTGCAACAGATTATTGTATGGTGCCTGGTATAAATACTACACTACCGAGATTCAGATTTCCAAACCAAAGTGTGAGAAGACTAAGCCAGCAAGGAATCCTGCAAAATCCCAGCTGCATTCATAATTCTGCAAACTGCAGAGCTGAAAAGGAGCTTCCAGGCAGTTACTCAGGATCAGAACAATATCAGTAATGCATGGTATTAATAAAGTTATTCAAATATTAAAACTATGTAAAGTTCAAAGGTGAACATACCCATTATATTGGATTGAAGGGATAATTTTGGTAAGATTTTCCATTAAATGGAATATAAATCCTAGCAAGTATTAAATACAGGCATCCTATACAACCTCTGGACTGTTTTAGAAACCATATGAAATAATTCCATGAGACAAATTACCAGATAAAATGTATACTTAAGATAAAAGGCAAAGATTTAAGCAGTTTATTTCTTTGCACAACAGTATATAGCATATATGTTGATTCTCCTTGAGAATAAGGTAGTATAAACCCACTGATTTTAAGTTAGAGGTGATTCAGTCAGGCAGTATGCTTCATTAATGTGGCTAATGCAACAGGGGTTACCCAGAACTATTTAATATTTCTACTATGGGCTCAAGAACTAAAAAGTAGGTAGTTGCTGCCTGCCTGTCTGGTGTGCCCGGCACCAATCTCTGTAATCACAGACCGCTCCTGCCGGTGATACAGTGACTTCCGCTGACATCATGGTGACAGGCAGTGGCTTCTCTTCCGCTCTGCTGACTAGGCCTGACGGCTGTCAATCGTCATAGCATCGGCCGTCATGCCCCAACAACAAAAATGACTGGAAGTAGAAGAGCTGCTCTGTTAACAAGGAGCACATGCATCTCCGGAGGGCAGTCTGAGACCACTCTGAGCCAGCGTCGGGTAGAACAGGCAGGTAGTTGCCTCTGTTAGCAAATACCTTGCTGTTCGTTTTTAAGACCATAATAAAACAAAATAGTTCTGAACGACCCCTTTAAAGAGAACCTGGCTCCAGGATAAGAGAGTCCAGTTTTTGCTCTCATTTAAAATCCACTGCTCCCTCGAGTATTCAATTATTTTTTTATGCACCATATGGTTCCAGAGATATGGGCCTTTTTATTTGGTGCTAATTTTTACGGTCTTTACCAAAGGGGTGTAAGCGCTCAGGATGCTCTGGGAAAGTACATTTCAGCTGCTCTTCATTTATACACTGTACGCACTACCCCCTTTTTTTAAACACCACAAAAATTATCCCTACATAGGGAAGCAGAGGGAGTAAAATAAGCCAAAAAATGCCCACTTTTGACCTGCAGACTTGTCCTTTATAAGTTGTCAATGAGCCAGCACTTCTGCCATCCAAAATAGTGCTGCAAAGTGCTGGGTTGTAAATTAGATGCTAGCAAAAAACTTCTGCTGATGTTCATCGGTACAACAATTAAAGGGATTTTCATGTAATAAGATGCTTCACTCCTGTACTATGAACAGCTGATTCTCTCCCATCTTCTCCTCCCCCATGTACAGGACATTTCTCTCATCTCCACTGTCTATGAAGGGATTAGGATTGACATGCTGAGCAACACAACATTAGAAAGGTCTCCTTAGAAGCAGATCTACTAAATTAGTAGCAGGACAGGAATTCCAACAATAAACTAGATCTCACAATTGAGGAATATGAAGGCAGATGTAAATAGGGACAGTGTGTAAGAGGGATCAGGAATTTCATTGGTTGTCACCCACGTTTCATCTCTACTCATTTAGGGAGCTTTCAGAAAAATGTAAGTACATTTCTGGAGCTCATAAAATCCCTTTAAAAATTGTAATCAATATAGTGGCCCATGAAATAATGAGATTCCTGATTTGTCAGGAAAATCACAAGTCTGAAAGGGTGGCAACAGCAGTAATGAATAGGATACACTACAGCCAAGTCACATTGTCACAAATAATGCTATACTGCTTGATTAGAGAATGGGATTACTTTCTCGGGGTAATACTCAATAACTGCAATAGGTCTATTTCATATAGCTCCAGAACAGCCCATGCATTCTACAGAATGCCTTGTTTATGTAAAAAAAATGCCTGAATTTTAAAACATTTACTTTTTTTCGACTCAACTTTGCTTTGGTGGAAGTCTATCAGAAGTTACCAGGCCACATATAACATGCACAGCTTTACGGCACAATAGGCATGCAAAGCATTGGGTATGATGATGGAAGGATCTGATGGTCCTATATAGTATAAACCGCTGCACCCTACAACAGTCACAACTTACAAGTCTACAATATATTTTACTAAGTGATTCCCAAGTATCTTACTGTCAGAGGAATGTCTCTGATTGCTAGTTACATTGCATACATTTTATTTATACTGTGATAGTTGAAAAGAAAATTCAGCATGATGAGAACATGAAAATTTAGTAATTGTGCATAAGAATAGTCTTATCGTCACACTTTTTTCCTCTAGAAACTATAAGTTAGGATTCCTCATGTGCCTAGATGCCTTTACTAGTGAGGTTACCAAATCAGAATAGATATCTCAAGACCTTCGGCTTCCAACACAGAAACACAATGCCGTTTCAAACAGCTAAAAGAAGCAGAACATACTGATGACTCGTTAACACACAAAACCAAATGCAGTATCTAAAATTAAAATGGAGGAAGAAAGTGGACCACTAAGCGGTGTTTTATGTGACTATAGGAAATAATGCACTTTCCAGGGAATGGCGCACACAACACTTAATATGGGCATCTGGTTGAATCAACTTTTTAAAGGTTTTCTGTCACCAGATAAAACCTATCACTTTATAAAATCTCTAAGGCCCAACTAATTACTGGTGCCGGTAGATGCCACCTGATGTCTCTTCGAGAAGACCAAAACATGTTGCCATAAACCACACAGACTTTATAAGGAGAGGCAGCATGCAACACCCTTCAAGCTGTGCACGGTGGTCGTGCCGTGAGAAGGAATAGAACACTTGGGGGACCCCATTCTAGTGGTGCAATCCCCATCATTAATCATCTATGGATAATTAAGATCTTTTGCTAGGAAACCCCTTTAAAAGAATCCAGGCACAACATTAGTAACTTAGGGTCCCTAAGGCATTAAGGTGGTCCACAAGCCATCCATGAGATTGAATGGGGAGATGTCTGACTCTTGCCAATGTAGTCTAGGGTTGTTGCATAAAGAACAATACATATTGCATAATGTTCTCCATAATTCCTGCAGAAAAGAATGGCGAGAGACATAGACACCATCTCACTAAGTGGATTGAAGGATTTTGCCAATATGCAAGTGTCCCAGAAGGTCCTATATATGTGCCATAAAAGTCTTTAACAGATAAAACTTTGAGCATATAAAAGATATAATATAAATATATATATCATATTTTAACTACTGTTGATAAATTTCCCTTCACTATGTTCTATTTTTTGCCATTGTGCTTGAATGGAAGGGGCTAATTGGTTATTGCAGCTCCATAATTCTTAAGATTTTTTATTTTTTTACCATGGCTATAATCCCTCAAATACTCCTATAATTACTTCATTTCTACTATATTAATGACAGCCATCTTTGAGGGAGTTTTTAAAGGGTTAGGCCTCTTTCACACTTCCATTTTTGACCATCAGTCAAAATCCGCCAGGTTTTGAAAAAAACGGATCCGCCAGTTTTTTTTGCAGATCCGTTTTTTCCCCATTGAGTTGCATTACTGGCAGATCTTGACGGATGGCCATCCGTTGGATCCGTTTTTGTGAGGATCCGCTAAAATTTTTTCGTCCGCCGGCATGCCTGGGCGGACCTTGCAACGCTTTTTTGGTTATTGGATCCGCATTTTCCATTGCACATGGCTGGAGAAAGGAAGTCAGGGAGAAAATTAACCCTGAAATCCTTTCAGGCGGCGGGAAAAAAAATATTCATTCTCTCTCTCTATGCCAGCGGTTCCTTTAAAATTCTGAGGATCCATCAAAAAAAACGGATCCTGTGGCATCCGTTCACATCAGTTAGGAACGGATCCGCTTTTCCGCCTTTTTGCCGGATTTTAACTGACACAAAAAACTGAAGAGTCAAAGAGGCCTTAGTCTCACCATTGTTCCCCTGCTTTCTGCTTGCCTATTGGTGGTGCATTCCAGATAATTGTTACAGATCAGACCAGTGGCATGGCTGAGCCGCTGGCCTGGACTGGGTGCTCGACCAGGTGGCAAGAGGAGATTCTTTTTGCCCCTTCAGTAACAGAGGAGTGTAGGGAAACTTTAAGGCTGGCAGAATACAAATAGTTTCAGAAGTGTTAGCAAGACTGAAGATGTGTCCAATAACCTGGGCAATGCGCAGTATACTACAGAATTAAAAAATGTCTATATATTATAGATGCACTAAAGGTTTATCTGGTGATAGATACAGCTTTCCAAGAGACTCAGTTTACTCTGTTTTTATATTTGGCTGTAATTAAAAAAAAAAAAAAAAACACCTTTGTCTTAAGTAGAAAATTATTTTATATATTCTTAAGAATATATGAAAAGAACTTTTAAGTAGAAAGCATTCTCATGGTTTTCATTTATTTATATTTTAATTTTACATTGCTGTGTAGTCAAACACTTGATCACTATTTGAAGAGTCATTCCCATCTTCATAAATGTGTATTGTCAGAGAGTGCTTTAAACACAAGCAATTTTGCAATTTACTGGTTATTAACATTTTCACAAGTTTTTGAAAAATTTCTTTACAACTTGCTGCCTTGGAGCCCAACCAACACTGCCAGGCAGTAAAACATGCACTGTGCGGTAGTCGGTCTCCTAGGCAATCCTGCAAATTTCAATTAGGCATTAAATTGCAAAATACTTGTTTTAACAAGCACTCGCCGACCAGATCTATGAAGGGTAACCCTTTAAGTATGCCACTGAGTGAGTCTTAAGACTACAAGATGCTTTCAATAGCATAAACCTACTCTAATAGATCACTGATTCTTCTCTTATTACTCAAACATTCAATAATGAAACATGTACCTTTCTGTATTACTGGGTAAGCTTAAAAATGCAAGATAACAAAGACCACGTGTTAGAAACATGAAAGTAGAAAAAAATGTGTGGTATACAGGAAGAAAAAGTGAAATTTTTCCTTTTTGTTAAAAAAATAATTTAAGTTTAATTTGCTTTTTACAAAACAAAAGCAAGACACTTTAGGACATATGCAGCCAAAATACGTACAACAATGCTGTACTAAAAAAAAAAATGAAATAAAAAAAAATTCAAAATAAGACTATTTGTTGTAACGTGGATAGACTTTCTTCAGTCTTACCATTAAAGACACACAGATATAGCAAAGGAAGCAAAAGTAGAAAGGGAGAAAGGAATGGGATGAGCATTGATTAGCAGCGCAAGCTGGAACACAGCAGGACAGTTTGCAATCCACAAAGATTTCATTTCAGGAATAGGAAAGACTTGGCAAGAGGAGGATATCTGTGCCACAAAAAGTGAGAATTCATGTTGAAAGGAATCATACATAGCTTTACGTTGATCGGTAAATATTCCGTTACACATCAATACATACTATTTACAAATCCCTAAATGACGATATAAGTATAATGCCCCAATATAGATATACTGGTAAGTGTAACTGCATACACCAAACTACTCCAAAAAAAAGTCAAATGGGGGTTGAAAAGAAGAGCAGCATGATCCATCCCAGCCAGTTAGCAGCTTGAAAGGGATCATATGACATTCCGTCCATTCTGCTACCAGACCAGGAGCCAAAGACAAACAGGATTGCTAGAAGACATTCTTCACTCCAGTGTGTGCTGTCTTTTCACCCCGTTTTGGTACATTTAGCAGTTTTTAGGGAGTCTAAATTAACTCACAAGTATAAGATTATTTAGGCACCATAACATCTTTTATTTTTTTTTTTTTTAAGACAACCTGCCAATGAATTCATGCTGTGCAAACCACCAACAAAAAAGAATCAGAAATGGGCTGCACGATTACAGCCAGGCATGTTTTACTCTGACAGGGTGCAGTCCTCCAGAGTAAACATACTTTGAAAAGTCGGCCTCAGACTATGAATCTTGGCGGATTAATCCAATGCGGTCCACGGTCGGCTTCCCTCCGCCCCGCTGCAGTAGACTGACAGGTCTCTCACTTTAAGAATACTTATGGAAAGACCAATTAGGCATAGGGAGTAAAACGAGAAGCTGGCTAGGGACCGTATCGGATTAATCAGCCAACATACATAGTCAGGCTGACTTTTCAAAGTATGTTTACTCAAACGCTTCCTTTCAGAGTGAAATATGCCTGGCTGTAATCATGCAGCCAGACAGATTCTTTCTGCCATTGGTTCGGGCAGCATGAATCTGATGATATAATCTCTTTAGAGCATGCTTGTTTACTTTTAGGACTCGCCCTCAGGGAGACATACATTTGGGTGCACATAAGTATAAGTTATGTCACCATAATGACAGCATCATCACAACCACCCCACTAACAAAGTGGTCCATTAAAGTTGTGCTCCCAACAAGCCTGAAATAAAAATACTGAACGCGGCGCTTTTCTTCACATATCCGTATGTTTCATTAAAAAATTCTGTTTCCTGTGGAAGACTTGTTAAATACATTGGAGTTAATGGGAAATATAAGTACTTAGATTGCATTGTGAGTAAAGAATTTGTCTGTTCAGAGTCCAAGAGACCACTCCAATTTTATGTTACTCTTGGACAATCCAGGATAGCAGGCAAGTATGATTTAAACAGTTATCAGTATTTTATTAAAGCTGATCTACCAGCAGGTTTAACAAGACCTCAGAATGACTGTATAATCCTGATATTAAGAGGAGCATTTTAGAAGTCCAGAATGAAAATGGCGGTATTCAGGCTAGCTCTACCCAGCCTGACTGACAGCTGCAGCTTGTACATTATGCAGTTTGTGTAGTGAAATCTGCTGATAGATCTGCTATGAAGAGAAATTAGAAATTTACAATTCTCCAAATGCAGGTAAAAACTGAAAAGAAGGCATGTTTAATATACCAGGGCATTACTTGGAAGTGCTGATAGTGGTGTAAGAGCAACACTTGCTCTACACTGCTCAAAAAAATAAAGGGAACACTTAAACAACAGAATATAAAACCAAGTAAATCAAACTTCTGTGAAATCAAACTGTCCACTTAGGAAGCAACACTGATAGACAATCAATTTCACATGCTGTTGTGCAAATCGAATAGACAACAGATGGAAATTATTGGCAATTATCAAGACACCCTCAACAAAGATGTGGTTCTGCAGGTGGGGACCACAGACCACATCTCATTACCAATGCTTTCTGGCTGATGTTTTGGTCACTTTTGAATGTTGGTTGTGCTTTCACACTTGTGGTAGCATGAGACGGAATCTACAACCCACACAAGTGGCTCAGGTAGTGCAGCTCATTCAGGATGGCACATCAGTGCGAGCTGTGGCTAGAAGGTTTGCTGTGTGTCAGCCAAGTGTCCAGAGGCTGGAGGCGCTACAAGGAGACGTGGAGGGGGCCGTAGGAGGGCAACAACCCAGCAGCAGGACTGCTACCTTCGCCTTTGTGCAAGGAAGGAACAGGAGGAGCACTGACGGAGCACTGCCAGAGCCCTGCAAAATGACCTCCAGCAGGCCACAAATGTGCATGTGTCTGCACAAACTGTTAGAAACTGACTCCATGAGCATGGTCTGAGTGCCCAATGACCACAGATGGGGGTTGTACTCACAGCCAAACACCGTGAAGGACGCTTGGCATTTGCCACAGAACACCAGGATTGGCACTGGCGCCCTTGTGCTCTTCACAGATGAAAGCAGGTTCACACTGAGCACGTGACAGACGTGACAGAGTCTGGAGACACCGTAGAGAGCGATCTGCTGCCTGCAACATCCTTCAGCATGACCGATTTGACAGTGGGTCAGTAATGGTGTGGGGTGCCATTTCTTTCTTTAGAGGGCCGCACAGCTCTCCAGAGGTAGCCTGACTGCCATTAGGTACCGAGATGAGATCCTCTGACCCCTTGTGAGACCATATGCTGGTGCAGTTGGCCCTGGGTTCCTCCTAATGCAGGACAATGCCAGACCTCATGTGGCTGGAGTGTGTCAGCAGTTCCTGCAAGATGAAGGCATTGAAGCTATGGACTGGCCCGCCCGTTCCCCAGATCTGAATCTAATTGAGCACATCTGGGACATCATGTCTCGCTCCATCCACCAATGTCACGTTGCACCACAGACTGTCCAGGAGTTGGCGTATGCTTTAGTCCAGGTCTGGCAGGAGATCCCTCAGGAGACCATCCGCCGCCTCATCAGGAGCATGCCCAGGTGTTGTACAGTAGGGAGGTCATACAGGCATGTGGAGGCCACACACAATACTGAGCATCTTTTCCTTGTCATGAGGCATTTCCACTGATGTTGGATCAGCCTGTAATTTGATTTTCCACTCTGATTTTGAGTATCACTCCAAATCCAGACCTCCATGGGATATTCATTTTGATTTACATTGATAATTGTTATGTTTTATTGTTCTCAACAAATTCCACTATGCAATGAATAAAAATTTGCAACTGAAATATTTCATTCAGAGATATCTAGGATGTGGTATTTTAGTGTTCCCTTTATTTTTTGAGCAGTGTATATGGCTTTTATTTTATTATATGAAGGGCTGGTAGCTGCAACAGGAGCAGTATCACCTTTATATTTTAATAGGCATGGCTCTGGACTATTAGTAGAGGGTTTGCCTAGCATTAAAAGTTAAGTCCATTCCACTTGAATGAGAGAGGAAAACAATGAAGGAAACAGTGCTCACTAGAGACCCGAGGCCCCTTCAATCTGCTGATTGGTAGGTGTCTAAAACGTTTCACCTACCACTGATGTAGTAATGGCCATCTAAAACATGGAGCACATATTAAAAGATAGAATGAAGACATTTTTTGTCTCTAGCAAATATTTCCTTTTCACCACTGTAAAACATGTGCATCTAGAGGCATTGGTTCCTGTAGAAACTCTGACTTAACAGGCGTATTTAAAATTTATAAATTAGAGAACCCTGACTGTTCCCCTTTCTCATGGACTGGAAGGATCGGCATCTAGAAGCATGCTTCTGTGCAAATGGCATCTGGTCAAATATGACCAACTTAAAAGTGTTGTCTTACGATTGCTATTCTGCAATACACAGTTCCCTTGAATCCCAATTTCCGGTGGTATGCTCTTGTGTGACAGTTTGGACCAGCAGCAATATTACTGTGATATTCTCCCATCCCGCAAGCAGAGTCATCCTTGCCTCTGCAGTATAGTTGTAACGTAGAAGAAGTATAGCTTCAGAGCAGTGCTTACAAGCACTATACCACAAAGTTTGTAAGTGCTATGCTCCTTGCCTAGGTGACTGGCCACTGCTAATGATCTGCAGAGGTGGCCACTAACCTAGACAACAAACAGTACTTCTTGAGAACGGAGGGGATTTTTAATAAGTATAATGCAAAGTTTCTTGTTTCAACTAAGACTTTTCAATCTTACCATTAATCATCTTGAGAATACCCAAGAGAACAAGGTATAGTAAAGGGAATCTGTCAGTAGGTTTTTGCTACTTCATCTGAGAGCAGCAAGATGTAGGCATAGAAACCCTGAAACCAACAATGTATCACTTGGTTGACTGGGTTCAGTAGTTCTCACACATAGCAATGCAGTAGAGCAGAGAAAGTTGCCCCTGCCCCCACCAGGCTCTCTATGTACATTATCTATAGACATGTACATTACAGTATCTATAGACAGGGAGCAGCTGTCAGGAGGGGGTAGAGTTGGATGAGTGCTTGTGTGCTAGCTAGTCACAGCAATGATAATCTCCTAGTGATAAATGTGTCACTGTAAGTAAACAACAGGACACAACTTGACATGTGACATCTCTGAATTCTGTATTTTAATTCCTAACTCATGTTGTCCTCAGATTACACAGCAAAAACCTGCTGACAGATTCCGTTTAATAGAACAAGGAAAAGCAGAGTTCAGGAAAAACAGTTGACCATAGGGACAAGATTTATATGCATGGCTGCACAAATCTACACTAGGAATAAACTAGACGGTTTGAAAAATATTTTTTTTTAACTTAAAATGTCAAATTACAGAAAGTTTTAAGGTTCATTTCAACTTCCCACACTAGAAAGTTAACTTGTCATTCCAACAGTGGTCAACTGTAAAATGAAGTTGGTTTTATCCATCATACCCGAGGCTTATGAAGTAGCTTACAGTCAGCCTCAGCTCTTCTAGATTGGAGTGATTGGAGACATAAGAAAATATGGGTCAGCTACAATAGAGCATGAAGGGAATTTTACAGCTATAGCAAGACCATTGGTATTATTTCAATAGAGAATAGCTGCATAAGCGTTGTCTCTGCTTGCTGGATGACAACAGCCCCATTCCTGGGGTAACTTGAAAGCAGCAAGGAACCAACAAAGCTAAACCACGGATGGTGGGGTGTTTGGAAGTGCTGCAAAAGTTTCTTAGGCAATCCATCAAAACCTCATCTTTCCTATTGAAAGGTCATTGATCATAAAAATCTAGAAAACATTTTCAATAACGGTTGAGGTGAGAACAATGACTCTAGGCAAAACTGAATATTTTAAGAAAACCTAGAATATTTAAAAGGGGTTGTACAGAGTTAGCTAATAGGGATCTACTATAAACCACAGAACCATACCCATGGGCTGTTTCAATCATTAGAAGTTGACAAAAGTATCAAGAAGCCTTATTATATGAAAGCGAGCTAGAGAAATCAAAGAAAATCTTCCGTTTAAGCTTGCTGTATTTCTATTCCATATATGCCATGGAAAAAAACATTTTATTTAGTGTAAGGCTCTTTAATGAATATGAAAGCGCAAACAAATTTAAATGTAAGAAAAAAAAAAAAAAAGCATTAGCAGCTAACAAAACAGCAAAATCAGTGTCTCCGTATGTTCAGACATATTGAGCTCGGCTTATTTATGTACTTATAGTTAGCCAATTTACCATGCACAGTTTCCTATTAAGTAGATTCTGAATGTAAGTGTGTGTCTCACTGGCAATATGAACCAGAAACAGTAAAAATAAGACATTTTGTCATTTGGCAAAATGATTGACACTAGGTAATTTTCACTTTGATGCAAAATTTCCAGTTGCCGTTTCCCCTTATGTCTTCAGGTCAATTGGAGAGAACATACATAGTAGTTATAAATGATATTTTTAAAAAGGGGTTTTCTAAGCACAAAGCTATTAAAAAAAGAAAAGTCTTCTGAATTTACTTGCAGTCAGAATTTTCTTGAGCAGTCACAGACTATCATGTAGACTCAATCTTCCCACTTCTATTTCCGTGTAAGCGCAGAGTACAGCTGTTTACTGCAGTTTGAACAGGACTTCTCAATCATTCATGCACAGCCCTGAATGCAGGAGGCAGTACTCAACTAGTGTAGTGAAGACTTCCGGGGCATAGACCGCGCTGGAAAATACCGGCGCATGCGCAGTAGCGATTACATGCTTCGCCCACAGTTGGGCAAAGCATACTGCGCAGGCGCCGGTGGCCTTTACAATGCGCAAGCGCGGAAACCAACTTCATCTGTGCTATTCACAGATGAAGATTACATGCAGCAAGCCGAGGAGTGGGGGGGGGGGGGGGATGCGAATAAGCCACGCCCATCGTACCGGACCGCAGCGATTTGCATACTTCCCCAACAAGATAAAAAAGGTATTTATGCCTCAAAGGTGCTGGGTCGGGGGAGTCAAAAGCCCTAATAGAATCCTTATGGGACGCACAATTGGGTGATATCTTTACATGATATCACTAAATATGGTGACAGATTCCCTTTAAGGGATCCTTCTAATAAGTAGGCGCTTGGCAAACCAGAGAACCCATTTAACAAAAAGAGTAGGATTTAGAGTAACGAGAGCTGACAGACATGATTAATCTGTTACGATTCTTTGTGATCTGTAATGACCTGGCTGTTATGATCCATTTATTGATTCCCCAGCTTTCTTATTTTGGGTTGTATAGCTTTTCATGAATAGGATAGCACTAGGATACTCTGTATGAAGAAAAAAGTCTTTTAATGGAACCTCAGATATGCAAGTAAAGTCAGTGGAGCCTCATTTAAGAGTCTCAAACACGAGACTAGCCAGATCTTCCTCCAGGGAAGGACCCAGCCAAGGGGTGGCTCCTTTCGGAAACCACCATATTAAGTGGCCCTTTAAGTCAATATCCAGCTCTTTATGAGTTTACAGATATGACAAGGGAAATACCAAGGCCAGGTATCCATCCACAGACAGCTGTTTCGGGGTGTTGCCCATCATCAGTGTGGAGCAGGATTCTGACTAGGTAGGAGCAATGCCTAGTAGACCAACATCACGAAACAATCACTGACCTCAGGGAGACCAGTCAAAGAAAACACTGCCGCAGTGTTTTTCCCACCTAGCCAGAATCCTACTCCACACTGATGAGGGGCAACACCCCGAAACAGCTGTCTGTGGATGGATACCTGGCCTTGGTATTTCCCTTGTCATATCTGTAAACTCAAAGAGCTGGATATTGACTTAAAGGGCCACTTAATATGGTGGTAATGGTGGTTTCCGAAAGGAGCCACTCCTTGGCTGGGTCCTTCTCTGGAGGAAGATCTGGCTAGTCCCGTGTTTGAGACTCTTAAATGAGGCTCCACGGACTTTATTTGCATATCAGTATTTCCCAGGGAGCAATGCACCTAGGATTTCACCGACTGAGCGCCTTTGCCGGCTGCCGCAGTGTTTTCTTTGACTGGTCTCCCTGAGGTCAGTGATTGTTTCGTGATGTTTTAATGGAACCTGTCACGTAAAAAACGCTATTAACCAGCATATGGGCATAAAACACTCATCTGAACAAGCCTTACACAGTTTTCTCCTTTAATACAGCACCTGCATACCATTTACCCAAAAAATAAAACAGATAATTTCCAAAAGGCCTGTAAAGTGGTTAACATTTGCCAGTGAGACAGTTTCCGCCCACCCTAAGATATGAATGTGCACCCTCATTCTGTCACAATATTATTCACGCAAGCTGTACAGGGTAATCTGACATAACTAGAGTAATGGGAACATTGAAAATACCTTTTTTTCATCTCTAGCAGCTGATTATTTAATACAGATCTCTCCTCTTCAAGCTGAAAAAAATACATACATTAGTATCACATTGACAGGAACTCACTTTTTCAAGTTATCAAAGTTAGAGAACATTTGCCAGTAAATGTTTGAAACAAATTTAGTCACACATAATAAGGGAATATTACCATGTGCATATACACTCACTGGCCACTTTATTAGGTACACCTGTCCAACTGTGTGTTAAGACTTAATTTCTAATCAGCCAATCACATGGCGGCAACTCAGTGCATTTAGGCATGTAGACATGGTCAAGACAATCTCCTGCAGTTCAAACCGAGCATCAGTATGGGGAAGAAAGGTGATTTGAGTGCCTTTGAACGTGGCATGATTGTTGGTGCCAGAAGGGCTGGTCTGAGAATTTCAGAAACTGCTGATCTACTGGGATTTTCACGCACAACCATCTCTAGGGTTTACAGAGAATGGTCCGAAAAAGAAAAAAAATCCAGTGAGCGGCAGTTCTGTGGCCGGAAATGCCATGTTGATGCCAGAGGTCAGAGGAGAATGGGCAGACTGGTTCGAGCTGATAGAAAGGCAACAGTGACTCAAATTGCCACCCGTTACAACCAAGGTAGGCAGAAGAGCATCTCTGAACGCACAGTGCGTCGAACTTTGAGGCAGATGGGCTACAGCAGCAGAAGACCACACTGGGTACCACTCCTCTCAGCTAAGAACAGGAAACTGAGGCTACAATTTGCACAAGCTCATCGAAATTGGACAGTAGAAGATTGGAAAAACGTTGCCTGGTCTGATGAGTCTCGATTTCTGCTGCGACATTCGGATGGTAGGGTCAGAATTTGGCGTAAACAACATGAAAGCATGGATCCATCCTGCCTTGTATCAACGGTTCAGGCTGGTGGTGGTGGTGTCATGGTGTGGGGAATTTTTTCTGGGCACTCTTTGGGCCCCTTGGTACCAATTGAGCATCGTTGCAACGCTACAGCCTACCTGAGTATTGTTGCTGACCATGTCCATCCCTTTATGACCACAATGTACCCAACATCTGATGGCTACTTTCAGCAGGATAATGCGCCATGTCATAAAGCTCGAATCATCTCAGATTGGTTTCTTGAACATGACAATGAGTTTACTGTACTCAAATGGCCTCCTCAGTCACCAGATCTCAATCCAATAGAGCATCTTTGGGATGTGGTGGAACGGGAGATTCGCATCAGGGATGTGCAGCCGACAAATCTGCGCCAACTGTGTGATGCCATCATGTCAATATGGTCCAAAATCTCTGAGGAATGCTTCCAGCACCTTGTTGAATCTCTGCCACGCAGAATTGAGGCAGTTCTGAAGGCAAAAGGGGGTCCAACCCCTTACTAGCTTGGTGTACCTAATAAAGTGGCCAGTGAGTGTAGTAACCGCTGTATAAATCACTAAATCTGGATCAAATTACATCATCGAAAAGCAGAAAACCATATTCTAACAAACCCCTAAAAGTAATTTCCAGATTTATTCCTCATACAAAAGGCTTTTATGGGCCCCACCATACAGTCAGGTAGTGGTATGGGTTATTATAAAGGGATCCCATTTTAAGAATATATTACTTTTTTATGGAATAACAGTCTACTACTAAACTATTTCATGGAGAACCCATGGGTTAGGAATGGTGTGACTGTAGACTCAAAAAGTGATGTAAAAATAGCCTAACACACCAGTTTGAATGAAGCTTGAAAGATTTGTCCCA
This sequence comes from Dendrobates tinctorius, assembly GCF_039654945.1. Taxonomy (NCBI): domain Eukaryota; kingdom Metazoa; phylum Chordata; class Amphibia; order Anura; family Dendrobatidae; genus Dendrobates; species Dendrobates tinctorius. Next base: position 3,972,676 of record NW_027361758.1, read on the forward strand.
AGTTTTTAGGTTATTCCCTATCGAGAAGACAGAGAATAACTTGGTGATGGCTAGGACCCCAGTGATCTAGAGAACAGGGATTTGAAGAGCCCTTTCTGACAGGAGTGTAGGTCGAGCAAGCGCACCATGTGCTCCTTTCAGACAGGGTTTTCAGAGCTCTGTTCTCGTGATTGCTGGGGGGGGGGGCAATCACTGTGGATAGGAGATGACTTCTAAACCTGTCTAAACATTAAGATTCAATAGATATCTTGAACATATTTTTAAAAGTAAAAGCAGTAATAATATATATACACTTTAAACTGATGTGTGTTTAATGGGGTTTATGAAGGATGATTTTTACAATATGTTAGGTCTGTCAAAAATGCTAGTCTGGTGGGTGCTTTTCTAGAGGTCCTCTTCTAACCTGGAGAGTAAGATGGTTGCATCCTTCATTCTCAATGGATAGATTATGGGTATCCACACTCAACTAAAATGTATGTATATTTTAGAAACCTACAATTTAGGATCAGGACTATATTATGTGTTCAAGATCAGCCTGGCTCCTATGATAGTTTATTTTTATGAATGCTGATTGACAATAAGAGTATGTGCACACGATGCGGATTTGCCTGTGGAATTTTCTGTGCAGATTCTTCCTCTCGACAGAAAACGCAGGTAAAAATCCTCGCGGATTTGATGAGTATTTGATGCATTTTTCATGCGGATTTGTATGTGTTTTTGGAAGCTAAAAAAAGATCTATTTAACAAAAAGAAAAATTGTGATGACATTTCTTTGTCCAACCTCTTCTTTTACATACTCCATTGAAGACCATAATATCATCACACACCATGTTCACATATAATGTTTACACACACAGAACAAATCTAAGTGAATATCTATAGATAGAAAAAAAATTTGCGTTAGGCTGCGGTAACACTTGTGAGAAACTCACACCTCAAGTGTGACAGCGGCCTTAAACGCAAAATCTGTTTAATTTAAAAAAAATGAAAAAAAAATGGCGTGGGCTCCGGCACAATTTTCAAAATCAGAACAGGAAAAGCCAGCGACTGGGGGGATGATGTTTACAGCCTGGGAAGGTGGGTAATAACCATGGTTCCTTCCTAGGCTATTAATATCAGCCTGCAGCTGTCTGCATAGCCTTTACTGGATATTAAAATAGCGAGGAGGGGGGCTATAATTAATAGCAAAAAAAAGGCTACGCAGACAGCTGCGGGCTGATGTTAATAGCCTAGGAAGGAACCATGGATACGCTCCCCCCCGGCTACAAACACCAGCTCTCAGCCGCCCCAGAAATGGCACTTAGCCTCTCTCTTCCCACAGCCCTGTAGCGGTGGCATATGGGGCAATAGTTGTGGGGTTGATGTCACCTTTGTATTGTAAGGTAACATCATCAAGCCCAGCTTAGTAATGGACAGGCATCTATAAGATACCTATCCATTACTAATTCTATAGTTGTTAAGGGGTTAAATAAAGACACAGCCAGAATAAAGTATTGTAATTAAATAAAACTACACAGTTTCCCATATTTATTATACGCCCAATTCCCCAAAGCCATCGATCTCCTGCAAAAAATAAAATAAACCAACACAAATACTCCCTGTTCCGATATAATCCATTTAGTAACGAGTGTCCCACGATGATCTCCCATGTTGAGCTGTCACATTAGGAGATGTGACCTCTCTACAGGGCCTCCAGTGGCACATTGACAGGAGATAATGGCTCATGCAGTGTTATCACTGATGTTTCACTGGAGATGCTCTCACTTTACGGCACTGCTGCGTGAGAATTTTCCCACACAGCGGTGCCGCAAGTGACAGGACGAACTCCAGTGACTTCTAGGTGGCAGAGTGATACACCTTACGTCATTGTATCACCGGACACCCCTGGAGAGCGGTCACATCTCTCGGTGTGACAGCTCTACACGGGAGATTGTTATGGGACAATCATTATTAAACAGATTACGTTGGTTTATTTTTTTGTGTTTCTGGCAGGGGATCGATGGCTTTGGGGATTAGCTGTTTGGTGAGTATGTGTATGTTTTTTTTTGTTTTTTTTAACACTTGAACAGAGTAGCCGGATGATGGGACTACTATCCCATCATCGGCTAATGCGGTCACTGTTCTATGTGACAGCAGACATAGCCAGATGGGATAGTAGTCCCACCGGACGAAGCCTGCACACAGGCACACACCCCCGTAACCCCCCCCACACACAGACAAGTACATATTCGCCGCGCACACACACACACACTCTTCCTCTTCCCGATCTGCAACGTTTCTCGCACGCAACTACACAAATCTTTTACACCTGTGGTTTTGCTGCGGATTGGCCTGACTCAATGGTAGTCAATGGGTGCAGATCCGCAAACAAAATTGACATGATGCGGAAAATAAAACACTGAGAATCAGCACGGATTTTTCCGCAGCATGTGCAAACCAAATTCAGTATTCCCATAGATTAACATTGTTTGTGCACTACATTGCGGATTTTGTGCAATTCCGCGAGTCCAAAAACGCTGCGAATCTGCATAAAAATCCGCAACGTGAGAACACAGCCTAAGTGTCTTCTGTAGGAAGACCATGCAGAAAGAAAACATGATTGTATGTGATCCATCAAAACAAATCTGAAAAACATTTGCAAAGCCATTAAGCTTTTCACAGTGAGCTGACAAAAGTCAATTTTACTGGCAACTGAGAGAAAGATACGTATGTTGATAGGTATAGATTGCTTACATAGTTAGATCAACATTAGGTGTACAGAAACACATACAAATGTAAGTTATCACTTACAAAAAATGGACAAAATTTAGAACATGAGGGGGAACCTGTTCAGTGGCTTTTGCCCTCAAACAGCCACCACTACCATACTATTACTTTCTAAAGCTCAATTATCACAAAAATTATTCTACTTATTTTTGATAAAATACAAAATTTAAAGATGGGTTGCATTTTATGCAAACTAATACTCTGGTGGTGGGAACAATATGCAAAAAGGTATAATGGCTGCACCCTAATCCTGCCCTGTCTGGCTTAGTGTCCCTGAGGATAGTGCACATCCTCCCCAACCCTGTCATTCCTGTGACTAGGCCATGGCTATCTTGACTTCCTTGCACAGCTTCTTCCTCTCCTTGACTGAAGACATGTAAATGCTGCATACTATGCAAATAGTCTTTAAACTGTTTTTTGTTTAATTTTTAAATTGAGAATTAGACATCTTTCTGAGATGATATACACAGCTTTAGAAAGTACCAGCATGATAGTGGTTGCAGATTGAGGGTAAAAAAAAAAAAACATCTGATAGATTTGGTTTAATAAAAAAAAAATAAATTACATTAATTTATTAAAGAAACCTTGAAAATGCTTTTGTAAAACACTAAGATCTGTGCAAATTGCTGTTGTCACCTTTGTAGAACCTATACTACACTAAAAATAGCAATTCCATACACCAACTGCAGACACCCACACACGGGCACACGTTCCTTCAGAGATAAGAAGCAGATCACAGTTAGAAAGAAATGGAAGTCTCTAAATATTACATGTGTGATGCCATGTATTTCATAGTCGATAACCGTTTGCATTAACCAGTAATGAACCGTATATCACATGTGCTTATTAGACAGTCATTTTCTAGCAGCACTTGCAATACTATAACTTTAGATGAAAATACATAGTACTTATTGATGGACGACCTAACGTCTGCTGTTTGTTTTTTTTTGACTACTATTCTCTATGTAACTAGTTCAGATATGTTTAAAGCCTCGATGGACAATATAAGGCCTGCTGGAGACGCCAATGCTGAGCGCTACAATGTGTGGCACCCGGTAACTGACAGTGTCATGGAATATAATGATGAGTATTCCGCCATACATATAAGGCACTTCTATAGGAATTCCTTGTACTTTGGAGCACTCGAGTGAACAAAGTCGACAGTTTCCATAGTGACAAATTGCTATACTTTGAAATCACTACCTTTTATACTTAAATAACACAAACATCTATTCAACCGCAGAAGCTACGTTTCATTTTCTAGCAAGACCACAAGAAATATTTAGAAAATGACAACTATATGAGGGTTTAAAATAAAAATGCAAATCTGAAAAATAAAGGAGATGTCCAAAGTCCAGTTTTCTACCTCCCAACAAGGAAGGTCTTCACAAAATCTAACTCTCAACTATTAGTTCAACAATGTGATAATAGCAAATATTTGGGTATCAATAATATTATACAGAAAGTAGTATCCTATTAGAAATAATTAACATAGTTAAAGAAGACGCAGCACTTCAGGCATGAAGACAGAGGTAGAATACATATGCCTTTACCAACCTTCTGGTTACAGGATACTTCTTCTTTGCTCCTTCCAAGCTCCTCTGTAAGTTTGAGGTTCTCCTCCTGCAGAGTCGCTAACTGCTGGGACTTGTGCTCAGCCGCCTGCCTTAGCTCTTCCCTGCAAGGACAACGAGAGCATGGTTACCATGGAAACACGACAGGCAAGGAAACGGTGGGATCAAGTCATGTTCACAGCTCACAGTACACCCTCATGTGATTTATATCATCTAGAACATTGCACATATGACAGAGGCATTAAATACCATACGCTACAGAGCCAGGCCTATAATAATCCAAGGAGAACAAGGCCAAAATCAAAAAAGATGGTGTAGCCCAGCTTGACATGTCATTAAATTATCGTCGATTATAATTAGTGTCTCATGGTTTGTTGTTTCATATGTAGTTGTATCAGGACATCATCTTCGGCCACTACAAAGATTATTTCAGCATTAAATTCTTCCTGTCTCTATATATACGCAATTGAAAAGACAACCTCTCACTGTTTGTTTCGGTTTTCACCACCGAGCCTACAGGGAAGTTCTGAGGTATAAGCCCAGTTGGTCCAAGTGTGAGTGTTACCATTAGGGATGAGCGAGCATAATCGTGGGTATTCGGTACTCGGCAAGTAGTGAAGTACTCGCAACATAGCGAGTATTTCACTACTCACCTCTCACTACTCGGATCTCCCGCCCAGCACTTGCCAATCATAGTAATGCCGCAGCCTTCTTGGTTGTGGGCGGCATTAGTATGATAGCCTATGACGCTGGGCGGACAGCCAATGAGTCATCATAGCCTGGCTCTATCTAAGCCCTGCCGCCGCCATTTTCTGCATATTGCATGCAGAACACAGCAAGTGTAGGGAGAGTGTGAGTAGCTGCTAGGGAGAGTTGTGTTTTTTTGCGCAAATCATCCAGAAATCCTCTGTAAAACCCAAAAGCTCTTTTCAGAGCTGAAAGTATAAGGTCAGGGACTGAGTAGTGACAGTTTTCCCAGCTATTTTTAGGGTCTCATTTACCCCTGCAGGGCAGTTTTTTTGTGTAGTTGCGGTGCTGCGTTCACAGCGAATAGGACGCACGCACGGTACAGCACAACTGACACGCAGCCAGCACCGCTGTCTTGTGTGGTGACTGGGGTGTGTAATCTCGCCTTAAACCTCAGGGCAATTTTTTTTTCCTGCTGCGGTGCTGTGTTCACAGCAATAGTTCGCATGCACGGTATTGCACAACTGACACGCAGCCAGCACCACTGTCTTGGGTGGTGACTGGGGTGCGTAATCTCGCCTAAACCTCAGGGTAATTTTTTTTTAGAGGCAGCACCGTTGTCTTGTGTGGTGACTGGGGTGCAAAATCTCACCTAAACTTCAGGGCAATTTTTTTGTGCTGTTGCGGTGCTGTTTGTAAAACACAAAGCAGTACTAGGCTGCAGTGCTACCTTCCACAAAGCACTAACTTCTCCTTGTTCACCAATATCTGCATCTGAACATTTGCGACTATGGCAGGAAAATCCAAAATTCCTAAAAAGGCTGTCGTGAAGGGACAGGGACGTGGGGTTGTTACTGGTGCCTAACAAGGCACAGACTCTGGGAGACCGAAGAAGGTTGATGCATCTAGCTTCCTGGCGAAATTTCCCGATCTGGAACATAAACGGGTCTGGAAGCCAGAAGAACAAGAGCAGATACTGTCTTGGATGGCTGATAAGGCCTCAACGAAATGTTCTAGCAGCACCCAATCGTCCATGACAAAAAAATCTACTGTCCATACAGAGAACGCTGGGTCATCCTTTTCTCAACCTGTTCCTAGTTCATCACCCGGTCAGGAGTCACAGGAAACATTTGACTCCAACCTTGGTCACTCGGAGGATCTATTTAATCCATTTCCTTTCGTTGCCTCTGGCCTCTCACCGCGCGACATTGAAGAGGAATGTGAGGAGGCATCATCTGTTGATGATGGCCGAATATTTGAAACCCCAAGGCCAGAAGAAAGCCACTTTAATCCACGTGATATACCGGGTGAAGAGGTGGAGGCTGATGTTGATGACACACAGTGGCCATCCAGCCAGTCACCATTATCAACACAGAAGGAGGATGACATGGACGACGAGGTGGTCGATGATGAGACCACCGATCCGACCTGGACCGCTGGCATGCATAGCCAGCACAGCAGCACAAAGGAAGAAGTGGATACGTAGCACCAACAAAGGCACCAAGGGCTACTGGTTTGAGCAGAGTGCGAAGTATGTCAACTGTTGCCAAGAGCAATCCCTCTGTGCCCGAAGTCAAGGCAAGGGTGCGTTCAGCCGCTGTCTGGAAATTTTTTTCCGATAGTCCTTCTGAACCAAATGTCATCTGTAGCATCTGCCATACTAAGCTGAGCAGAGGCCAGGGCAAAGGCAACCAAAGCACCACCAGTATGCGGAACCACATGGCAGCCAAGCACCCTAGTCAATGTGCAAACATAAAAGGAGAGAAGCTAGTCAATGGGCTGAGCAGCAGGGTACCACATCAGTGTCTGCGACTGCGGGTCAAACCACTGCCATGCCGCCCATGATCCATCCTTTCCAATCTGCTGGGCAGGAAGCAGGTGATAATCATACCTCTTGCTCACAAGCTGCGGTTGCACAGACACAGGCCACAACAAGCTCATCCACTTGTTTGTCCCAGGAAAGCGTCCAATTGTCCATGCCCCATATGTATGAAAGGAGGCGTAAATACCAAGCCACGCACCCACAAGCAAATACTGAACGCGCACATTGCCAAGTTGTTAGCCGTGGAGATGTTGCCGTTTAGGCTTGTGGGGACACAGTCTCTCTGTGATCTTTTGGCTGTAGCTGCCCCATGATACTCAGTTCCCAGCCGACACTATTTTTCCCCGCTGTGCCGTCCCTCCGTTACACCAGCACGTCTTCAACAATCTAAAGCGTGCTCTCACAAACGCCGTAACCAGGAAGGTCCACCTTACTACAGACACGTGGACAAGTACTTGTGGCCAGGGACCATACATCTCTGTCACAGCACGCTGGTTCAACCTGGTGGAGGGTGGGACAAAGTCTCAAACTGGACCATCACATATCCTACCCACGCCACAAACAGCGGGCCCAACCTCAGTCAGGGTTTCTGCCTCATCATATACGTCCAGTCTCCCCTCTTCCTCCTCGTCATCCTATGCTGAATTACCCTCCACATCACTCCCAAGTTGGGAGCTGTGCAGCAGCGCATCGGCAAAGCGGCAACACGCTCTGCTGAAGCTGATCTTCTTAGGTGAAACACCACACACTGCAGCAGAGCTGTGGCAAGGACTAAAACAGACCGATCAGTGGCTCTCCCCACTGCAACTCCAACCTGGTCTAGTTGTCTGCGACAATGGGCATAACCTGATGGCGGCTTTAAAGCTCGGGAAGCTGGTACACATGCCATGCATAGCTCACGTGCTGAACCTAGTGGTGCAAAAATTTATAAAAACATACCCTGACTTGCTGTACCTACTTGAGAAGGTGCGCCGTATTTGCGCCCTATTTCCACCATTCCTCAACCGCTGTTGCCGGTCTTGCAGCGCTTCAAAAGCAATTTAATTTGCCAGACCACAGACTCATTTGCGACCTGCCAACACGGTGGAACTCAACATATCATATGTTGGCAAGGGTAAGTGAGCAGCAGAGGGCACTTGCTGAATACCAGCTTAAACATGCTCGTCACACTGAGACTCAGCCAAAACACAACTGTCGAGTGGGTGTGGATCGTTGATATTTGTGAGGTGCTAGATAACTTTGAGTACTGTACCAAGCTTGTGAGCGGTGATCAGGCTATTATCAGCGTAACCATCCCTATGCTATGCCTGCTGAAAAAAAAAAATCGCCGCAGAATAAAAAAATGGAATCTTTGCGTGCCCAGCAGCTGGGTATGGAGCAAGATTTCACAATGGGTGATCCTACCCAGCCCAGCCAATATCACCAGGTAACATTAGGGGATGAAGATGATGATGAAGATGATGATGAAAATGAGGAGGGAGAGGACTTCTTTTTCAGTGGTACCGAGGGGACACCTCATGCTACAGAGGGGAATCCCAACCCCAGCTTCATGTCTGTCCAGCATGGGTGCGCTGGAGAGGAGGAGGTGGAGGAGAGTCAGTGTGAGGAGAGGATGGGTATTGTTCCTCCTTCTGGGGTCACAGAAGATTTGCCTCTTTGCAGCTTGGCACACATGGCACACTTCATATCTGACTGACTGTACCAAGACCCTAGCGTAATCAACATTTTCAATAGCAACCTATACTGGTTGGCCACCTTTCTAGACCCACGGTACAAGGACAAATTTCCTTCTCTACTGTTGCAGTCACCAAGGGGTTTCACAATGGAATCCTTCAAGAAGGCCGCTGTCGATCATTTGATGGTAACAGCACCCTCAGACACCACTGCTAGCAGAGGTACCAGCTCTGTGCAACAGCATGCTTTAATGGGGAGAGATACACTAAGCAGGTCCAAAAGAGGTGGTGGTACAATGTCCACAAACTGGGCCATCTTCAATAAACCGGCTTATCACCAAGGACCAGCTGGAACAGTAGCAATGTCAAGGAGGGAGAAGTTGAACAAGATGGTCAACGACTATCTAAGTGACCATACCTGCATCCTTCCTGACACTTCTGTATCGTTTAATTACTGGGTATCCAAGCTGCATAGTTGGCCAGACCTCTCCTTATATGCTTTGGAGGTGCTGGCCTGCCCTGCTGCTAGTGTGATGTCAGAGCGTGTTTTCAGTGCCGCTGGGGCAAGCATCACAGATACACGCACACGGTGGACTACAGAGAATGCAGACAGACCGACTGATAAAATTTAACAAGGACTGGATTTCGCAACAGTATTTAAAAGCCCTCCAGATGACAGTATCCCAACCTAGTCACCCAAAACGTTATTTTTTTTTTAAATGGTGATCACGTCCATACCTTTCCATACAAGCCCCTTTTCTTCTTCTTACACATGTTTTCAAATCCGACTTCTGCCACATGTACCTCATGGTCAATAACAATAAGCTAAAAACAATGTTACATTAATTAATATTTCCCATCGGAGGCACTTGTGATGAGAGCGAGACCCTTCTTCCTTCATCAACCATGGTATCATGCCCCTTGGGCTAATTTTTGGAGACACTATGGCTATGCCTGGACACTGGCACTGCAACCTCTATGCTAGTAGTCCTAGCTTCGTTATAATTGTTTGGCCCTTCAGACCTGCCTTGCTTCCTCCAACTATGATACAGCCCCTTGGGCTAATTTTTGGAGACACTATGGCTATGCCTGGACACTGGAACTACCATGCTAGTAGTCTACTTTCATAATGGTCTGGCTCTTGAGGCCTCCTTCCTGCGTCAACCATGATACAGCACCTAGGGCTAATGTTTTGAAGATACTATGTCTATGCCTACACATTGGGCAGTGGCACAACAAGGACAGTAGTCCAAGCTTTATTATTGTGAATTCCTTGCGATGATAATGATGGGTGGCTTCTTCCTGCGTTAACGATCACACAGCCCCTAGGGCAGATTGCTCTCCTTACACCACTTACACACTTAGCGGTCAGAAGATCGCCTCCATCATCACTCGCTCTTACGGCACTTCTGATATATTACTGACACTGCGTAAGTGGCGTACGAGTCCCGCTCTGCCAGCAAAAAACCACAGGACCTCAAATAGTGTTTGTACATTCTAGTAAAGCAGTGTTGTAAAACCACTTGTGGAGCCCCTGACCAGGTGCCCCCATGTTATATACATTTGTTTACAGCATACATTTTTTTTTTTTTTTTTTAACATTTACACATTTTTTAGCCTTTTCCTCAGCCCGCTTTGTAGGGTCCAGCAGACAATTACTCGCATTTTCCAATGACTATCATTGGACTCGCGTATCGTACCGAATACCCGAGTATTAGGGTATACTCCGTATGAGTATAGCGAGTACGAATACTTCAGTGCTCGCTCATCCCTAGTTACCATCTGACAGATTTTTCTCCTTAATTGCTTCGCTTTTTTTTTTTTTTTTTTACTGAAGCAGGACTGTCTGGACTTTATCCATTGACAATGTATCAGTTAAAATCGAACAAAAAAAAAAAAAAAAAGAAAAAAAGGATGTAGCACTGCAGTACGAAGACTGTATTTCTCATTTACATCCGTATCTCATGGATTCCCATAGACTTGAAGGATAGTCTGATCTGCAAACCGGATGAGAATAGGGCAGCTCTGAGTATCACAGACAGGACATACGGACCCATTTTTAAAACGGATGTGTAAATCAATGAAACTATGGGTCTTTCTGTAGTAATAGAAAATAACATACAGCGCTAGGACGTGTCACAAAAATGTGTGAATAAAGACCAAGGCTCTATTTACATCATTGTGTAATGTACCACTACGGACATGCTAAATGTACATTACAACCGAGGCCAGAACACATTTGACTGCATTACACTAGCCTGCAAAATGGGGAAAAGAAACATATACGATAAATGGACAAATTGTTTTACAATAGGTGACCTATCCATGTACACGCCCTTTTTCGCCAGGCCTTTGCAGTCAAACTGCTCCACATTCTTCTTCCATTTCCCTCAGCTACAGACATCAGAGCCAGTATACACCCTATGACCGCTGCAGCCAGCCACTTGTCTCGGAGCTATCATTGTGTATAGTAATTGGCTGCAGCAGTGACATGGCTTTAAAGTCAGCAGCCAAAGAAAGCATCAGTGATGTGGAGCTGGATGGACCTGGTGTGAAAGGGCGAGAGCATATGTAATCTGCCTCTCTGCAGCGTTTTCATCATTTTGGACAACCTCTTCCCACACTGGCATCCAGTTACAGTACAGGCGGGTATACGATTGAAGTTTTGTGTGTGTTGCTGCAGCCAATTAACACTCCATTAATTAATCCTTACATTTTATTGTAGAGATTTTAGCCCAGGAAATAAAAATAACTAAAGTATTCTGTCTCCAAGTTTTTTTTTAAGCAAGGAACAATCTTGGGGGGGGGGGGGGGGAAAAAGTGTGACCATCTTAAATTCTGGAAGTCAGCTTTCTCTGTGATCGAGAGTTCAAAGACAGAACTATGACGAGGCACAGTTCTATCTGATCAAGAAAGACAGGAGTAGAAGCGGAACAGGCACGTGACTGAAGCTGAACTGCACACTCCTAACCATGCTGCAGCTTAGGACTAGATCCCACTGAACACTGGAGCTGAAGGACCTTCCAGAATATCAGTCCCATGCTTTGAGGAAGCTAGATTTCTCTTATAGCAAATGTAATCAGGGAGAAAAACCAGCTCAACCTTGGAGTAAGTGCATGGACAAGGTGTGGCATTTCATATAGCTTGTAGTACAAGAAAAGGTGGTCCAGTACACTTCTGAAGATAAAAGATTTAAGGCTTTATTGTGCACAAATCCAGCTCAGACCAGCAAGACATTCATCTGACGTGTTTCAAACAAATGACCTTTCTCATAAGATTAAGATGCTAGGAGTAAGAATATTTGTTTGTTCGAAACGCATCCGCTGAATCTTAAGCTGCTCTGAGCTGGATTTTAAAAATTCTAGTCAATAAAGCCGTAATTTTTTTTTATCTTCACAAGAGTGCTGGACCTTCCTTTTCTTGTGCTGCAAACTTACAGGGTGCAGTAATTGAAAAGAGATAAACCTATACAGTAAGAAAATTTGGTGTACATCTAGTATCTACCTCGGTAAGGCCACCGTTTGGTGATACGGGTCTTTAATTATTAGTATGGTGGTAATACGTGGTCATATGTGGTGTGGTCGTATTACTTGACCCTTATATTGCAATATAAGGTGCTGGTGGGTAGGTTGGCCAATTTTTTTTTTTTTTTTTTTTAAACCCCTTTTATTGAAATATTCCACAGAATCACAGCAGACATATGATACAGTATAACATCAAGATGATCCATATAATCACCACCAACAGTGACATAGATATGACATCACACTTTCAATAATAAAGTAATCAAACAAAACAAATAAAACATGGCATTCAGCATAATATACTCTGCAAAGCATTGCACCTTCTACCCAACAGGTCCTTAACAGAGTGTTGAGCACGCACCAGATCAACTTATACTAGACACATTCTTAAGGCTATACAAATCATCACCTCCATAATCTAGAAAAGATATACATCAGGGACTAACACGAGATCGAGGAAACCATAGCATTAGGAGGCCAATGTGTTAAGGGTGAATTACACCACTTTTCCCAAATCTTATGAAACTTCTGGGGGCAGCTTCTGTTTTGATATAATACTAGCTGAAGAGCCCGGCAGCGTCGGGGCATAGTAACTATCTACGGTTAGTTATAACAAATTATAATGATGGAATTATGTTGTTTACTAGTTTTTTTCCACTGATTAATCAAAGGAGATTCCCCCCCATCCACCTCAACGCTATCGCCTTTCTAGCCATAAATAGAACTTCACGAAGAAATACCCTATCATGGTGGACCCACACCTCTTTATCCACGGCACCCAGAACACACAACTCCGGACTACATTCGATTGGTATCCCAATTATCTGAGCTAATGTAGACATGACATCACTCCAATACCTTGTATTACTCTGCAGTTCCAAATAAGGTGCCAGAAACCCGCTCCCGATTCCCCACACCTATGACAGTCATCAGTCGCCCTTCTACCAAATTTATGTAATCTACTTGTGGTTAAATAAGATTGGTGAAGAATATACAAGTAGATCAGATTGTTATTTGCAGCTGGTGATACCACTGTATATGCCTCTAGGGCATCCTGCCATTGGTCACCAGTGAGAGAGGGGACTAAATGCCGCCATTTACTTTCTACCGCGAGCTGAGTGGATGCAGTTTTAGAATTTAACAAAAAGGTATAAAGGGAGGATATCACACCTGTGGGTCCTTGAGTTGTTAATACTCCTATCAATGGGTATCTAGATATTCTCATTCTAGGAAATGGAAATTGGTACATTATGGCGTGTCTCAGCTGCAGATACCTATAAAAGTCTCTATGGGGAATACCAAATCTGACATGAATTTGTTCGATTGTTAATAAAGTTTCTTTCTCAAAAATCTGACTAAACATTGTAATTCCATTTTGTTTCCAGAAACTTGGATCTTGTAAAGTTTGAAGATGCAGGAACTCAGGATTATCCCATATCTGAATTTCCCAATTTGACTAGTAAATTTCATAATAAGTTTATTTTCTCGCCACACCTGTATCGCTAAATTATGCGCAAATAAACCCTGAGGTGGTCTATATGAACCCACTAATATTGCCCATGGAGTATGTCCCCCCAAAAAATGTACAAGATGAGCCTCTGGATTATTAAGACTATCCGGAACTAACCAATGCCTTAAGTAACGTAGTTGACCGGCTAAATAATATAAAAATAAGTCAGGGACCGCACATCCACCCTGGTTTTTGGGCCTCTGCAGAGATCCAATACTTAAATTAGGTCTTGATGAGCCCCATATAAATGCTGCCATCATACCATGTATTTTCCAGAAGAAACCCTTAGGTACCCTTATTGATGTATGCTCCAGCATATATAAGCACTTAGGAAGAATTATCATTTTAATTAATCTGATTCTGCCTGCCACAGATAGGGGAAGTCGGGACCAGATTTGTCCAATGTTTGAAAGTTGCCCTGGGGTCTCACCTCGGGTTACACCCCTGCTCTCAGCTTAATGCATGACAGAAGTGGAGAAAACGAAGCTGCACATGGGATGAGGTGATCAACCGAGAGGATGATGACAGTCTGCTCCCACTGCTGCACAGAAAAATTAGGTTCAAAGAGTTCAGTCCCCTCTCTTCAGTGTTGGATATGTTACCCCTTGCTCACATAATTCAGCACTAAAGGTGAGCTGGTACTTATTTACCATTACTCATCTTATGGTCATGTAAACACTATCGCCAATCACTATCCTGTACTATGGAAGAGAGAGCTGTAGTGACAAAACCTGAATCACTTAACGTTATAGCACACAATATAGCATTGCCAGTCATGTATGTAGTGATATGCACAGGATCAGACGTCACAGCAGGAGGTCACAGTCATCTGTCCGTATATAAGCACGGATTCTGCCATCTCCCATCTGTGAGGTCTTTATGACCTTATATCTCCCTGGTTCCCACCTGCCATTCTGGCACCTCAAATAATGTACCTGCAGAAAATATCCACCTTGTACGACTGCCTGTATGCTACAGAGACACTATAAAGCCATGTATAAGTGATTCAGTGCAGCAGTGAAGCCTAAGTTATTGCAAGCCCTATCCATTAACTGAACTTTTCACTTAGACTAACGATTAAGCTCACACGACCACATTTTCACGAAGACAGTCATGTGTACTTAGCCCAAGAAAGATTGTGATGCTGCTGATTGGAAAAGAATAGCTTGTGGACAGGACCCAGCTAACACAGTGCTACCCAGCCACCTCAATTAGATGAATAGTGGATGCTCTGCACAGTACTGTTCCCCTTAAAATTTCAAGTTTACATTTTGAGTGGATTTTAGAAGACCAGTGTACATTAATATGAAACAAAAATGCTCTCTCTAGGAATAGATGTTTCATCTGGATCTATAAAGGAAAGTATGGTGACCCAGAGGTTAGCACTGCTGCCCTGTGTACTGGCTTCTTGCGTTCACTGATGGGATGATTAGCTTCTTATGAAAATTGCCTTGTGGGCCACAGATAGGCATAATAAGTTTGCAAGCGCTACTGGGTACAAGGACTGGTGTGTAACCATGCTTGTTCAGCGCTACAGAACATGAGGGTGCTATATAAACATGAAATTATGAAGTGAACTGTGCGTACCCACTATATGTGTAAATACACAGGTAAAAGATGTATATATTAGTGTGAAAAATACTTACAATTCTTTCTTGAGAGACTCTGTTTTCTTACATTCGCCCTTCAACTGTTCGTTAGTTTTTGTCGTTCGTTCTGCAGCGGATTTATGCTGCTCTTTCAGGCTACTCAACTAAGAGAAATATAATTCCATTAAAACAAATAAATGGCAAGAGCACAACACACAGATGTGACTTAAAATGTGAAAGAAAGGTAGGGTACTACTCCACTTGTGAGCACTGTACAGGAATATATGCTGCTTTTGTTTTTATGTGTTTATCAGCCTGAAGCTTGAAGATTTATTCTTTGGGTTAATCCCTGGGTAATGCAGAGGATTACTACGTAACCGTTAATCCTACAGTATTTTAATGTTATTACTGTATTTGGTATGCACTTTGGTGAGCCTAAAATTTCTGAATACCACTTACATTATTTAAACTACAATGGTAGCACTAGGATCACAAGGCGTTATTCATAAAAAAAAGTCTGGTATTTAATCTGCAGCTGCTCGACATTTCCACAACGCAAGGATGTACAAGTGCAAATGTTTGAGATTAACTAGAGAAAGGAAACAAACAATGGGATTTGAATTTAAAAATTAGGCACTCACTTCTTGCTCTAGTTCGCCGAGACGTTTCTTCAGCTCTTCCATCGCACTTACAGTTTCGGCTCTTTCTTTGAGCAGTGCATTTTTTTCTACAGTCATTTGTTCAATTTTTTGACAGGCTTCTTCTGCAAGCTGAGAAGTCTGTATTTAATGATAGAGGGTTAATTATGATATGTGGAAATATTGTTTTACTAACCACAAATGACTACTGGTATTTAAAAATATTAAGCAAAACAACAAACAAACAAAAAAAAGTATCACATGGTCACTTAAGGCACTTGAAAAATTAGGGGATTTAATTTTTTTTCCCTCCATCTATTAACAACAAAATGCAGAAGGGCTGCAGCTCAATCTACAGCCTGTAAGCCTATAATCTCCCCTACAATGATTAACCATTTCAGAGATAGAGCCTCTCAGCCTAAAACAGGATTTTTGGAATCCCTTCAATTTGGTGTTCCAAAAAATATAACCTACAACATGGTACATTACTTTCAATGTGCTGATAAAAGAAAAATATAATTTACTCACATACATATATATATATATATATATATATATATATATATATATACACACACACACACACACACACACACACACACACACATACCCGCACACAGTATAGTCAGTGTACAGCTTGTATAACTGTAAATTTGGTGTGCCCTCTTTTTGTCTCAACACACAGCCATTAATGTCTAAACTGCAGGCAACAAAAGGTGAGTACACCCCCCTAAGAGAAAATGGTCAAATTAGCGATTTTCCTTTCCTGGTGTCATGTGACTCATTAGTTACAAAGTCTCAGTTGTGAATGGGGAGCAGGTGTGTAAAATTTGATGTTATCACACTCACTCATACTGGTCACTGCAAGATCAACATGGCACCTCATGGCAAAGAAGTCTCTGAGGATCTGAAAAAAAGAATTGCTGCTCTGCTAAAAGATGGCCTAGACTATAAGGGTATGTGCACACGCTGCGGATTCCGCTGCAGACCCGCAGCAGTTTTAACTGCGGTGTACAGTACCATTCAAATAAATGGTAAAAAAAACCCGCTGTGTAGACGTTGCGGAAAAATCCGCGCAGATTTGCTGCGGTTTTGAAACCGCAAAAAGAAGTGACATGTCAATTCTTTCTGCGGAATCCACAGCAGGTTCCTATCTCCACCATTGTGGAGATGGTGAATCCGCAGGACCAAACCGCAGGCAAAACCGCAGATAATCCGCAGGTCTTTTGACCTGCGGTTTTTGCAAAATCCGTGCGGATTAATCCGCAGCGGATTCCGCAGCGTCTGCACACACCCTAAGGAGATTGCCAAGACCATGAAACTGAGCTGCAGCACGATTAAGACCATACAGCGGTTTAACAAGCCAGGTTCCACACAGCGCAGGCCACACCATGGTCGGCCAAAGAAGTTGACTGCATGTGCTCAGCCTCATATCCAGAGGTTGTCTTTTCAGTATAGACATATGAGTGCTGCCAAAATTGCTGTAGAGGTTAAAGGGGTGGGGTGTCAGTGCTCAGACCATACGCCACATACGGCTTCAAATTGGTCTCCATTGCTGTCGTTTCAGAATGAAGCCTCTTCTAAAGATGATGCACAAAAAAGCCGGCAAACAGTTTGGTGAAGACAAACAGACTAAGACCAAGACAAACATATTTGGTTTAGTTGGTGTCAAGTGTGTGTGGTGACGATCGGGTGAGGAGTATAAAGACAAGTGTGTCTTGCCTACAGTCAAGCATGGTGGTGGTAGTGTCATGGTTTGGGGCTGCATAAGTGCTGCCAGCTGTGGGGAGTTACAGTTCATTGAGGGAACCATGAACAACAACATGTACTGTGACATACAGAAGCAGAGCATGATCCTCTCCCTTCAGAAACTGGGCCACAGGGCAGTATTTACAACATGATAACAACCCCGAACACACCTGTAAGATGACCACTGCCTTGCTAAAGAAACTGACCGTAAAGGTGCTGGGCTGGCCAAGCATGTCTCCAGACCTAAAACCTATTGAGCATCTGTGGGGCATCCTCAAACGGAAGATGGAGGAGCTTTAGGTCTCTAAACGTCCACCAGCTCTGTGACGTCGTCATGGAAGAGGATTCCAGTGGCAACCTGTGAAGCTCTAGTGATCTTCATGCCCAAGAGAGTTAAGGCAGTGGTGGAAAGTAATTGTGGCCATACACCAAATTTACACTGTTGTACAAGCTGTACACTGACAACTTTACATTGTATCAAAATGTCATATCTTCAATGTTGTCCTATAAAAAGCTAGCATAAAATAAATACATATACATTATATATACATATGTATATGCACACTCACCCACACGTGTCATTGTTTCACAGATTTGATGGGGGGAGGGGACACATTGGCTATAAAAAACTTCTGATTGGCCCTAAACCATGCTTGAAGCCAATTTCAGATAGGTTATTTGGGGTTGTGAAAAATATTTACAGTCATAAGGGAAGTGTGAATAAAAATTGCACCTATACAAATGTATTCAATTTTTAAAACACAGCTCTAGATGTCTACAAGGCTATTTCAAATGTGTTGTTCGGCTAAAAAAAAAAAAAAAAAAAAAAAAAATTATATACATAACTAAAAAAAAACTGGGTTAGCTTATGACCAGGACAACTGGCATAATTAAAATATTAGTATAATGGATTCTACTTTAGTTTTTATTTTATTTTAATGCTGGATATGTAATTTGAAGAAAAAAAAAATTAATAGGGTTTTAATGATCATATTTTGCTGCATTCCTACAGAAAACAGATGCTGGACTGTGCTGTTACAGCTGCTTAGAATCCTTATGCCTTATCTGGTGTACGGATCTATCATCCTTGAGTGTAGTAGGAGCATAGCTTGTGTGCTCGGCCTCCTAGCAGGAGGATTGACAGGAGTGCAGGAGCAGGGTTTGCAATTATAGTAAAAGAGCATGCTTTGCATAAATGGCCCCAATGACAGGGACACTGAAGTGTGTTGACAGTGCTCACAGTGTGGACTGCCTTCTTTATAGCAGTCTCAGCGAGCAGAAGCATTCTGCACAGCGTTCTCACTGTCACTATAATGACTACTGTGACACTGCTGCTAAAGTAGGTCGAGCACATTGTGAGAATTCTCAACCTCCACTCCCTTTCTGTGCACCTATGACTGCTCCTACAAAGCACTCACCATTTCCCTATAGTTTTGGTACTATTCTAAATCAGTGTTGTGCAGACTCCGTTCTTGCACTCTTGTCACTGAGCCTGCTAATTGGCAGACAGCATGCACTGTGCTCCTTCATACTCAAAGTTGGTAGATCCATACACCAGATATGGCATAAGTATCTAAGCAGTTGTTATAGCATAGTCCAACGCCTGTTTTCTGCTAGGAGGACACAAAGTTTGGTAATTAACCTGTTAGAATATTTTTGCAGATTACTATTCAGCAATTACCTAAAAAGAAAAAAAGAAATATAATAATTACTCTGTAAAAGCTACTTGTTGAACTATTTGTTCAAACACTTCTTTAAGGTTTAGTTCTCTTTAGCAGCAATTTCTTTTACTGCTACAACACAACGGAATTAAAAAATTAAAGCAATCTTGCAAATAATCTTGATTTCCAGCGCTAATGTTCCTTAGTTACAGACTACACACAAATCCTGTGTAATCTGTTTTTTTCCAGTCATAAGCCCTTCATTCATTGCAAGATGAAGTGGATAGACAGAAGGCATTAGGGCTCCAGGAACAAAAAGACCTTAAAAAGTTCCTGTTAGTCAATTCACTCCTCCTGTCTGATTTTGAACATTTTATTGATTGCAATGGGAACACGGAATACATATATAGACCAATTTTTATTCACAGTTTCCTTCAAAATAAAACACAGGAAAAATTAACAAAAATTACCATTCCTCTGAAATTTATATTTAAAGTGATGTGACACATGCATGTGCAAGTGAATAACTAGATTTCCCTATAAAATAGTGCTCGATGTGTTAGTAGTTTTAGTTCACTTAACATGTCGGGTACCTCATTTATTTTTGCTTCTTTCTTGTTCTGTTGACCTTGAAGTTCATTAAATCTGAACATTAATTCTTCTTTTTCATTCAGCAATGCCTGGCACTGGATTTCCAACTGCTCGGCGAGGCATGTAGCTTCAGATTTGCTCTTAGTTAGTGCTGCCATTTCCCCTGACATTTTACTACAGTTGTTTATAGTGGCCTCCTTTTCAGCTAGCAGAGTTACATTTGCTTTCTCCAAGGATTCTTGGGCCAGCAAAAGGTTTGCATTTTCTTCTTGTAAATTTCCAATTTCTCTTTCTTTAATACCAAGTTGATCACGGAGCTCTTCCAGTGTTTTTGAAAGATTACGATACAGGTCTTGAAGTTCTTCTTTTGAGTTTTTCAAGGAAGCTAAAGCTTCACTGAGCTCTTTCAACTTGGAACACAGGCAATTTTTCTCCAGGTCTAAACTCTTTTTTTCTTGTAGAAGGGTGTTTACTGCATCATCTACATTTTGTTTCTGCTCCAGAAGTGCCTCATACTTACACTGAAGACCTTTACTTAATAGAATTATCTGCTCCTTCTCTTCGGTTACATTACCCAAGCTCTTCTGAAAGTCTACACACTTTAGCTCTAAAGTATCCTTCTCATTTCTAAAAGTTTCTTTTTCTTCGGCTAACCTTTGCTCAAAGCTTTTAAAACCTGACTCAAGTTCAGCTACTTTTTTTTCTAATTCATCTCTATGTTTTATCAACAAATCTTTCTCCAGGCAACATTTATCATAATCCTCTAGCAAAGACTGCTTTTCTACTAAGGTACCACTGTGTTGTTCTTCTAGAGCAGACTTGTCTCTTTGAGTTTGCTCCTGTATAAGCTTTAGACTTTCAATAGTTTGCTTCAAATTATCACTCAGTTTTTCTGCATCAACAATTCTATAATTTAAAGTTTCAGTGTCTTGTAATAGTCTGCTCTTCTCCTGAGACAACAAAAGATTTGATGCTTCTGCATCTTCTAACCTGGTCTTAAAACCTTCTAGTTCTGCAACAACCAATTGCTCTCGCGACTGCAATTCTATATTCAAGGACTGGAATTCCATTATTACTTTAGATACAGATTCAAGCTGCTTTTCCACGTCATTCAGCTGAAGAGAAATACAATCTTTTGTATTCTTTAGGTTATTAATCTCATCTGTCATTTGATCTTGCACACGTTTTGCCTCTTCTACAGCTGTCTGATATTTCCCTGCAAGCTCTTCTTTTTGTTTTAGAAGATTATCTCTTTCAGTAGTAAGCTTCCGCTCAGATGAAAGAAGAGTCTCCTTTTCGTGAAGCAAATTAAAACGTTCTGAGTCAGATACACTGTTGCTGGTCTTTATCTCTTCAAGCAATTTGGTTAAACTTTCATTGGTGATCTGAAGCTCCACTTTGGCTTTTTCTGAATGGTTAAGTTCATTCTCCATCACTGTGACTTTAGTTGTCATCTCACTGTGATCTGCAGCCAACTTTTTTTTTTCTTCTATCAGTTCCATAACTTTTATATTTAATTCATTTTCTTTTGAAGCAAGATTTTTTCTTTCTGTAAACATTGCATCTGTTGTCTTCAGTAACTCGTCGTGCTTATCAACTATCTGAGTCAATTTATCCTCAAGTTCTAGATTCCTAACTAGAGCGGTCTCGTTTTCTGCTTTGAGTCCAGACATTTCCTTGACCAGATCAGTGTATTTTGCTTCTATATCTTCTTTGGAACCTTTGAGATTCTGAATTATTTCATCTTTTTCCTTGATAATGGAGACTTTTTCATTCATTATTTTGGTCTGACATTCCTCCATCTTCTGCTTGTCCTCTTCAAGGATAGCAAGTGTTTCAACCAGTTCATCTCTTCTTCCTACAAGTGTCACACTTTCTTGGACTGAAGCATCCAGTTGTGATTTTATACTAGTCAGTTCAGCTTCAATAGAGCAATGTTCTGTGGCCAAGCTTTCTTTTTCTTTAAAGAGATTTTCAATTTCTGTATTTAACTGATTTTGCTTTAAAACAAGATCTTCTCTCTCAGATGTGACTTCTGCAATAGTTTTGGTCAGCATTTCCTTCTCTTCCAATATGGCAACCATCTTCTTCTCTAGCTCTACACATTTATTGGAAAACAGAGTTTTATCAGCTTCTAAACTATCCATTTCCTTTTCTAGAGCTGTCTGTCCAACCATCAAATCCTCTGTATTTTTCTTCAGCATAGCAATAATTTCATCTTTTTGCCTACTTAGATGTATCTTCTCTTCTCCAAGCCTCATCTGTTCTTCCAGAATTACCTGATTGTTGTTTTGTAGTTCTGTGTAATTTGCAAATAAGGCATCTTTGCCTAACTGAAGTTCTTTCATAGCAGCATCCATAGTAGTATTAGAAGTCTGCAAGTCTTCACACACCAAACTGATTTTTAGAAGTTCCTGTTTGGCATTATTCAGTTCAGCTACCAATTTTTCTTTGTCAGAGGCCAGTGTTTGAGAGGAACTATTTAACATGTTATATTGTTTTTCCAGCTCCTGTTTTTCTTGCACAATGTTGCCTTTTTCAGCTTTTACTTCGTCAAAGAGAGCTAAATGCTCCATTTTCTCTTGCTGAAGCTCATTTATACACGATTCAAGCTCTATAATCTTTGAAAGTAGAGACTCCTTTCCTAGCTTTAAAGCATCTGCCTCCTTGAACAGTGTGTCTTTTTCCACTTTCAAACCCCTCATCTCTTCTGTCATAAGTTCAACCTCTTTGTTTTTGGATTCTAATACACAGGTTAAAGACTAAAGGGATAAAGTTGGGGAAAAGGAAGAAAAAAAAAATGAAAATAAAGCAAGCTAATGGGAGTCATGAAGTAAGCAGCTAGTATGTATGAAGTGAGACACTAAAATACTTATTAGGGTAATTTCACCATCTTAGTAATAATGTTATATCTGTTTCATCACCTTTAGAAAAAGGCTGCATGTTTTTAAATCGACAACAGATCTATTATGTACACAACCATAGGGAGAGAGACCATGAGGAGAGACCTGATTAGAGTCTGTCACTATTTACAAACATGGGAGAGACCTGACTGTTTACTGGAGCAAAGCGGTGAGAAGCCGGCCAGGGATTCCATCAGACTACTCAGGTCCCTATGGTCCAGATCATGTTTTCTCGAAAACCAGCATTTCAGAGTCAATATACCTGGCTGCAATTGTGCAGTCAGCTTCTGATTCATGTTGCCCATGGATCGGGCAGCAAGAATGTAAGCACAGGTTCTCCTTAAGTATGGTACTCGATATCAGAATTTTTCAGCAATGATGTTGATGAGGGTGTCTCACTTTATACATACAATTATTAAAGCATTGCAAAAAATGTAAATACTGTTTGAAGCACCAAAAGAAAGGTCAAATGAAAACAATGAAGTTATGGAAATGAGTAAAATAAAAGGTTAGACTTGCTGTAATAGAAAAGTTATTTTGCTGTGAACATGCCAGATTTTTAGAAGCATTAATAAAAGTATATAAAAAGGGAAGCCCAGTAGACATCACATCGAATTTAAGCAGGACAGTCTAACAGAAGCCTCGGACTTTAGCTCCTTAACACTTCATAGAACGGACTGTGCAGGGGGAAACTTTATATTTAGAAGCAGCTTTGCCAACACAGAACTCTTCTGCTGTGATGTGGGCATCAATTTAAACTTCCTTCCATGGAGGGTGACATTATCTAAGCCCTTGGAGGCTCCAAGGGTAAGTGCGCACGTACTTTGGTTTTATTAGGCAAGTTTTTCAATTGTAAGCAACTTCAGGTAGGAAACTTTGTATTTGGTGTTTTCTTAGTGGGTTTGTGTCTTGGAAGCGGTTTTTTTCTTTGTGAGCATTTGGTTTCCAGAAGGGTTTTTGTTTTCTTGTAACACTTTCTATAAAGGTTTTGCAAACATTTTTTAAGCTTTTTGTGTGAGCTATTTTTGCATGTTTTTTTTTAAATCCATTAAACAAGGAATAAAAAAAAAGAGAAAGCATGGAGGCCTCAAAACTGCTAAGTGCTCAAAAAGATGCCCAGGCGTTTTTGTAGCTTTCCTATTGACTTCTATTGAAACATATGGAGTGGCTTTATAGCGATAAATGTCTAAAGAATGGTCAGGTCATCTGTTTTATGTCTGACTTTGTGTTAAAAAAAGGAGCAAATAAAATACACATACAAAAAAAAAAAAAAAAAAAAATAAGAAGTGTTACTCAACTGAGTTTTTTCAAGCAGTTTTCAGAGCTCATTCATGGCTAAAATTACTCCTCAAAAAACTGTGTAAATACCTTTTACGCCACGTTCACACAGCAGTATTTTGTTATTAACATAAGTATTTGTGAGGCAAAACCAGGAATGGGTGAAAATTACAGAAGTGATGCAGTGTTTTTATTATAAATATTAATGTGAAATACTGACCAAAATATTGCTGTGTGAACGTAGTGTTACTGATAAAAACACAGAGCAGTGAAGCAGGAGACGGCCGACAGTTACATGATTTACTATCCAACATTATGGGAGTGGGTAAACCATAAACAAGAAAGGAAGCAAATGCCAGAAAATTGCAAAGTTTATTGAAACACAGAAAATTAAAATTTGTTCAGGGACAGAAATGCAAAAAAAGCCACTTTTTATAAAGGCGTACACGGTAAGTAATACAACAGTGTTACAAGAAAATCACCTTAAGCAAATAAATAAATTCATGCTCTCTTGGCTTATAAACAGGATATATTAAGAATATATCAGGCTGTGAAAATTTCACAAAAAAAAATAAAAAAAATAAAAAAAATACTATAAGCCTGAAAGACAAAATCCACCCAGTAAAGGGATTGAAGCCCGAATCAAGTAAAAGAACTGCACTTTGAAATATTTATTTATTTTACTCATTTATATATTTTACTCATTTATATAGCGCCATTAATTCCACAGCACTTTACAGACATTATCATCACTGTCCCCGATGGGGCTCACAATCTAAATTCCCTATCAGTATGTCTTTGGAATGTGGGAGGAAACCCAAACAAACACGGGGAGAACATACAAACTCCTTGCAGATGTTGTCTTTGGTGGGAAATATCTTACATAATCATAATAAAATAACGCCACATAGTTAAATATACAGCTATAGTGTAGCAGAAATGTTGTTTATAAATTAGGTGAATCACCTTAAATAAGACATATAAGTTGTAAGGGAAACAAATAGTAGGACAGTAACACAAAGTGCACATGTGGATTAACCTGGTGTATTACCTTGGGGTGGCAGAGGAACCCTGACGCACATTTCGCGTTCAGCTTCTTCTTAGGGGAGTTAAAAGCAAAACGCACGTCGGGGTTCCTCTGCCACACTAAGCACTAAGGTAATACACCAGTTTAATTTAATACTATTTGTTTCCCTTGCCGCTGCAACTTATGTCTTATTTGAGGTGACTCTCCTAATCTATATACAACATTTCTGTTACCCTATAGTTTACTATGTGGCATTACTTTATGATGATTATTTACTTCATGTAAGATAGTTCAAAGTGCAACTCTTTATTTTATTAAGGCTTCAATCCCATTACTGGGTGGAATTTGTCTTTCAGGCTAATCGTATTCTTTTTTTTATGTGAAATTTTCACAGCCTCATATATTCCTAATATATCCCATTTATAAGCCTATCACCAAGAGAGCCTGAATTTATTTACTGAAGGTGATTTTCTTCTAACACTGTTGTATTACTTATGATGTACTCCTTTATAAAAAAAAAAAAAAAAGTGGCTTTTTTGCATTTACCGGTATGTTCCTGCACAAATTTTAATTTTCTATGTTTCAATAAACTTTGCAATTTTTTATGGCATTTGCTTCCTTTTTCTTGTGTTTGGTTTAGGCTAGTTTCACACTAGCGTTCGTGGGCACAGCGCAGGGCCACCGCTAAGCCCCACCCCGGCCACGCCCCCTCTGGTAAATTCTTGAGGCTGCATGCGATCAGCGTATCCTATATTTAGCATTGGATACACTGATCGTGCGCTGGTCTGATTTTGCTGGCGCTGCGCCAAGCACAAAAATGCAACACATCGCGTTTTTGTGCGCTGGGCGCAGCACCAAAAGCGCGCAGCGCCATCAAAATCAGACCAGCGCACAATCAGCGTATCCAACGCTAAATATAGGATACGCTGATCGCATGCAGCCTCATGCGATCAGAGGAGGAACTGACCGGAGGGGGCGCGGCCGGGGCTTAGCGGCGGCCCTGCGCTGCGCCCATGAACGCTAGTGTGAAACTAGCCTTATACATTAATGGAAGTGCCACAAATCTAGGCTATTTATGGGTTTATTATGGGAGTGGAATTATTAGACTTGTGCCAGAATTCTGCTGGAAAAGTCATAAACCTTGAAACTTTAGCACAAAAAATTGTGCTTTTTTGTGTTTCTATTGCCACTTTTTTAGAAACAGTGAGTGGAAGTTTGAGGGGAAAACATGACTATGTTCGGCCCAACAAATTGACATCAGAAATTGGCATAAATTAAGGCGCAAATCTAGAACAATCCCTAGCAATGGTTGAACTGCCCCTACTGGTGCACAAAAAATCCTAAGAATTTTAATATATTTGTTGCCTTTTACTCTAGTGCATTTAATCATTAAAACTTTGTATAAATGCCAATCTTAAGGGGGCTGTCTCATTTTACTAAATGGGTAAAATTGCAACGTAACGCTTATTAAAAATGCTTAAAGGGAACCTGTCACCAGGTTTGGCCGATATAAGATACGGCCACTGCCTTTCAGGGCTTATCAACAACATTCTATAATGACGTAGATAAGCCCCCGATCCAACCTGCGAGATACCACCATGGTTACTTACCGGTAGACATTTTTTCCGGAACCCATGACAGCACACCTGAGAGGGATCCGCCTCACCAGGACAGGAACCTACTGAAATATAAGGGGCGGCACCTCTCCCCTGCTTCAGTTGGTTACAGGGCATGAGAGGTCTTCCCGGTTAGTTACATGTTTATCCAACACCACATCACACAAATACACCCTACTAACGTGCACACCCATACGGTGAAAAGGGGGGGGGGATACGGGTGCTGTCATGGGTTCCGGAAAAACCGACTACCGGTAAGTAACCATGGTGGTTTTCCCTTCACCCATGACAGCACACCTGAGAGATTTTTGGAGACTTCGAAACACCTTAGAGAGGGACCACCGCTTGTAGCACCCTTCTACCAAAGGTTAAGTCAGCAGAGGAGGACAGGTTTAATCTATAGTGCTTAAAGAAGGTTGACGGTGAGGTCCAGGTAGCGGCCTTACAGATTTGCTCAATTGATACCTCTGCCTTTTCAGCCCAGGAGGTCGCCACGGCTCTGGTGGAATGAGCCTTGATGCCGTCAGGAATCGGAACACCACTAGCTGAGTAGGCTATACTAATGGCCTCCCTAATCCATCTGGCAATAGTCCCTTTTGATACTCCATAGCCTTTCCTGGCACCCTGAGAAGCTACGAATAGGGACTGGGACATCCTTCATTGGCTAGTCACAGATATATATATTCTAGCAGGGCTCTCTTAGGCTTCTTTCAGATATCCATCTTTAGTGTTCCGGCGCCTTGCGGTGAAAAGCCGTACTGCCGGATGCGGCGTGGAGCGCAGACACCGGATGTATGTGTACGGCTGAATACGGTGTCGTGAACATTTAAAGGAGCCAGAGCGCAAAGAGGGCGAGCAGACAGGTATGATGATCAGGGGGACGAGAGAGAGAGAGAGAAAGAGAGAGAGGGACGAGAGAGAGAGGGACGAGAGAGAGACGAGAGAGAGAGATTTTAGCTATAGATGGCAGACACTTATGGGGTTAAAACACAAAGTGTCCGGGCATGCGCTGTTCTGAAAACCGTTCCGGCGCTGTCAAAAAACGTTACAGGGAACGTTTTTTGCAGACGCCGGACGGCGCATTTTTGCCGTCTCCGGCAGAAACCTGACACGCCGCATGCCCATCCGGCACGATGTAGCGATAATGACAGTCAATGAGGAAAAAACCGGATCCGGTGCCGGATCAGGTTTTTTACATTTTCGCCGCATCGTGCCGGATTCCAGAAAACGGATGTGTGAAAGTAGCCTTAACGTCCAAATTGTGGAATTTTTCCTCCCCTGGATTTTTAGGATTTTCGCTAAAGGAAGGAAGGACAATCTCCTGACTTCGATGGATACTACCATAGGCAGATATGCAGGGTCTGTTTTTAATACTACCCTGTCCTGAAATTCTTGTGTATAAGGTGGACTTACTGAGAGAGCCTGCAAGTCACTCACTCTATGGGCCGACGTGAGGGCCACTAAAATAATCGTTTTTAGGGTAAGATATTTTATGGGTAGTTGTTGAATAGGCTCATATGGTTCTTTTGTAAGGGCCTCTAATACCAGGTTTAGATCCCATGGAGCTACTCTTGGTAATGGGATAGGTCTAGACCTATGACATGATTTAATAAATCTAGCTACCCATCTGTTTGCTGCCAAATTGCAGTTATAAAGCGCGCCCAGAGCAGATACCTGAACTTTGAGGGTATTTACCGCTAACCCCAGCTGTAACCCTGATTGCAAAAACTCCAAGATAGCACTAATCTGGGGCTCTTGCTCTAACGGCTTACCTAAGAACTGCAGGAATTTATTCCATGTCCTGCCGTAGATATTAGTCGTTACCGGTTTCCTACCCCAGAATGCCCTGCGCCGCTGACGTCAGCAGTCGGAAGACGCCCGCGGCCTTCCCTCGCTAGGCGCTCTGGGGGAGCGAGACCGCGGGCATGCGCGAGGGGAGGTAGGCGCGGTGGAGCCTCCAGGAGCCGCCGTTCGCGCCCACACAAACCCGGAGCCCCAGGGATCACTGGGGACTGTGCTTCCAGGACCCGACGGCCGGCGCTACAGGTGAGGCACCCTGTTCTTCCCGTGCTGGGACGGGCCTGGGACCTTTTCCCATGATAGGCACTGCAGACAGTGGGATTCCCTTCCAGGACAGGAACCCAACTGAAGCGGGGGAGAGGTGCCGCCCCTTATATTTCAGTAGGTTCCTGTCCTGGCGGGGCGGATCCCACTCAGGTGTGCTGTCATGGGTGAAGGGAAAAAGAAAAATAAGTTTTATTATACTCACCCGGGGGGGGGGGGGGGGGGGCGGTCCGGCGCGGTCCAGTCTGGTATGATGGGTGTCGCAGGTCCGGGTCTGGAGCCTCCCATCTTCTTGCGATGCCGGGAGAGATGAAGCAAGCAGGACGGCATCGCAAGAAGGTGGGAGGCGCCAGACCCGGACCTGCGACACCCATCGGACCGGACTGCCCCCCGGGTGAGTATAATAAAACTTATTTTTCCCTTCACCCATGACAGCACCACATGAGAGAGGGATCCGCCCCGCCAGGACAGGAACCTACTGAAATATAAGGGGCGGCACCTCTCCCCCGCTTCAGTTGGGTTCCTGTCCTGGAGCGGGATCCCAGGCTGACAGCGGCGGTGCCTGCCATGGATGAAGACATGGACCCAGGGCCGTCCCGGCGCGGGAAGAGCAGGTCAGCTTACCTGCAGCGCTGGCCGTCGGCGCCTGGAAGCGCAGTCCCCGGGGTTCCTCCAGCAGGCCCCGGGTTCGTGCGGGTGCGGTAAGGCGGCCTCCATTCGGGGCGCTCCTCCGTGCCTCCCTCCCCCTGCGCGCGCGCCCGCTCGCTCCTTCTCCCTGGGACAGGGGAAGCCGGGCGCGACTTCCGGCGCCTGACGTCAGCGGCGCGGTGCAGCTTGGGTATGCGCCGGCTGACGTCACGGACGCGACGGACATGGCGCCTAGTGCGGCGCCGGCCACAAAAGAAGGAAAAAAAAAAAAAGAGAAGAATGGCCGGCGGTCGCAGGGGGGAGGGTCAAAAGGATCGCTCACCGGGGCCTATTTAAAGGAGGCAAGGAGCAGAACGGCCGGGCTGTTACAATGGGGTCACAGCAGGAACGCTCACCGTCCCCACTGTCTCTACCCCCGTCGCAGACCTCGGCACGGAAGCACGGTAGCCGTTCGAGCGGTAAGAGCAGCAGCCGTCCGAGCCACAGATCAAATGATTCCTCGAGATCGAGAGAACACAGACCACATGCTCCAGCGCAGCCTTCCAGCCCGGTACCCGATTTTGTGGGTGGTGAGTGGATCTTCGTGAATGTTAGACCATTATTAATAGGGTCCTTTTTGTGTGTTATTTGCTTCCTTAGGTGAAAGGCAAAAAAGCAGGGAGCAAAAGAAATAATAGGGAGTGTGCGATATGCCAGAACCCCCTAGCGAAAGATTGGCAAAAAAACCTTTGCGCTAGCTGTATACAGCAAACAGTGGCGGAGGAAGTGCAGAGCCTAGCAACTCACCTCAGATCTGTCATAAAATCAGAGGTGGAAGGTTCACTTAAATTATTATTAAAGAAAAAGAAAAAAAGTAGAAGAAACTCCCCAAGTTCTTCATCAGACTCCTCCTCGTCCGAATATCAGGCTGAGCGCATGTCCTCTTCCTCCTCGGATAGTGACACAGGGGGTAGACCGTGTTTTCCGGTTGAGGATACTGATAGTCTCCTTAAAGCCATTAGGTCAACTATGGGCCTTCAGGAGGAAAAAGCGACCAAATCCCTAGAAGAGGTCATGTTTGGTGGGTTACAGGAAAGGAAGAAACGCACCTTTCCAGTTAATGAAAAAGTCCAGGCGCTCATCGAAACGGAGTGGAAGAAGCCTGAAAAATCAGGTAGCCTTCCTTCCTCCTCAAAAAGGAGATATCCCTTTGACCCTAAGGATACGGAAATATGGGACAAGGTCCCAAAAATCGATGCGGCGGTATCCAGGTCATCCAAAAGGTCGGCCCTGCCCCTAGAAGACTCAGGAGTACTAAGAGATCCACTAGATAAGAAAGCAGACTCCTACCTAAGGCATGCTTGGGAAGCAACAGCGGGGGGACTAAAACCTGCGATAGCCGGTACCTGTACAGCCCGGTCTTTAATGATCTGGCTACAGCAGCTAGAAGAAAAAATTGCTTCCAAGATGTCTAGGGAGAAAATTTTAGGAGACATGTATCTGCTACACGGAGCAGCCGCCTTTTTAGCCGACACCTCGGCCGATTCCATGAGGTTGACGGCGAGAGCAGCGGGACTATCAAATGCTGCAAGGCGTGCATTATGGCTTAAAGGGTGTCCGGGAGATCTACAATCAAAAGCCAAATTATGCTCCCTTCCATGTGATGGACAATTTCTCTTTGGAAAAAATCTGGACGAAATCCTAGAAAAAGCGGGTGATAAGAAGAAGGGCTTCCCCAGGTTTCAGGGAGATCAAAGAAGACCGCCCTTTCGGAGGGGGAAATTCAATAGAGGCCGGCCTCCGGGAGATCGGAAAAGATGGGAAGACAAGAGGAAGAAAGAGTCTGGATTCATGTTCGGGGGAGCCGCTTCATCCGCAAAAAAGTCCCCTCAATGACGCCGGCATCCCCGTAGGGGGGAGACTGATGCTGTTTGGTCAGGCCTGGGAAAATATATCTTCCAATACTTGGATTTTAAACATCATAAAGGAAGGTTTAAAATTCCCCTTTTTTCAACAGCCAAGAGCATCGTTTGTGGTGACCCCCGTCAGGAAAGGGGTAGAAGAACAGTTGGCCTTAGAGGCAGAGATCCTAAGCCTGCTGGACAAACATGTCCTGATCGAGGTCCCAAGAGGACAGGAAAGAAGGGGTTTCTACTCGCCCCTCTTTTTAATAAAAAAACCGGATCATTCGTTCAGGACGATTATAGACCTGAGAGGCCTCAACCGTTGGATACAGAACCAAACCTTCAAAATGGAGTCAGTGACTTCAGCTATAAGGCTGTTACACCACAACTGTTTCATGGCGGTAGTCGATCTAAAGGATGCTTACTACCACATCCCGATCCATTCAGAATACCAAAAATACTTAAGGGTAGCGCTCTACATTCGGGGCAACCTCAAACATTTTCAGTTCAGAGCCCTTCCATTCGGCATATCCATAGTACCGAGGGTGTTTACAAAAGTAGTTGCAGAGATGACAGCATTCCTCCGCATCCACAACACAATTATAATACCCTACCTAGACGATTTTCTAATTGTGGGCAACTCAGAACGTCACTCCACAGAGCAAGTAGAAAGGGTGATAGATACCCTACGGAATCTCGGCTGGATGGTGAATGTCAAGAAGTCAAGGCTACAACCCTTACAAAGGCAAATGTTCTTAGGTTTCATCTTGGACTCAAATCAACGAATTTGTCTCTTACCAGACGCCAAGGTGGAAAAGGTAAGGGATATGATCTTGGCAACAATAGATCAACCTCACACGACCCTGAGAGGGGCAATGTCCTTGTTAGGCACTCTGACAGCCTGTATCCCAGCGGTCAGATGGGCACAATTTCATACCCGTCAACTACAAGCAGAGGTCCTATCAGTACAGAAGTCGCTAAAAGGCTGTTTAGAAGGAAGGCTGGAACTTTCCGTAAAAACCAAAGGCTCTCTCAGATGGTGGCTAGACAGAGCAAACCTACTAACAGGGACATCGTGGCAGAAGCCAGTGTCCGACGTGATAATGACAGACGCAAGCTCCTCGGGGTGGGGAGCGCACCTAAGGGGACAGGTAGCCCAGGGACCCTGGGGACACCTAGAGCAAAACGCATCCTCCAACCTAAGAGAGCTACGAGCAGTAAACAGAGCCCTAAGGATATTCATGCCCACTCTAGAAGGCCGCAATGTCCGGATTATGTCGGACAACAGCACAACAGTAGCCTACATCAACCACCAGGGAGGGACAAGGTCACGCTCCCTAATGCTCGAAACCAACGAGATCTTTCACAGGGCAGAGAGACACCTACACTCCCTATCAGCCCTACACATCAGAGGGGTAGAAAACACACAAGCCGATTTCCTAAGCCGCAACACACTAAAACAGGGGGAATGGACCCTGAATCGGGTAGTGTTCCAAAAGATAGTACATCTTTGGGGAGAGCCAATAATAGACCTCTTTGCCAACAGAAGCAACAGGCAGGTAAAAAGATTCTGTTCACTGAACCCAAAGGAAGAGCCATGGGCAGTGGACGCTTTGCAAATTCCGTGGGATTTCAAGCTAAGTTATGCCTTTCCTCCGGTAGCTCTAATCCCAGTAGTAGTGAAAAAGATAAGGGAAGATCAGGCCAGAGTGATCTTAATAGCCCCGTTCTGGCCAAAAAGGCCATGGTTCTCACTACTACAGATAATGTCCCTCTCAGATCCGTGGGTACTGCCAGAGATTCCAGACCTGCTAGCTCAGGGTCCGGTATTCCACACGCAAGTCAAGGGGTTCCATCTGACGGCGTGGAATTTGAAAGGTCACTTTTAAGTAATAGAGGATTCTCCCCTGGGTTGGTGGCTACACTGATGAAAAGTAGGAAGCCAGTAACAACTAATATATACGGTAGAATATGGAATAAGTTTCTGCAGTTTCTGGGGAAACCATTAGACCAAGAACCCCCGATCAAGACTATCTTAGAGTTCTTACAGGCAGGTCTACAGCTAGGCCTAGCGGTAAATACACTCAAAGTACAAGTTTCAGCGCTAGGCGCTCTATATAATTGTAACATAGCGGCAAACAGATGGATAGCTAGGTTTATTAAATCCTGCCACAGGTCTAGACCAGTCCCATCGCAAAAAATGGCTCCCTGGGATTTAAACCTTGTGTTAGAAGCTCTCACAAAGGAACCATTTGAACCAGTAGAACAACTATCAGTGAAATATCTTACCCTAAAAACCATTATTCTAGTGGCCCTTACATCGGCACGTAGGGTAAGTGACCTGCAGGCCCTATCAGTTAGTCCACCGTATACCCAGGTATACCAGGACAGAATTGTCCTAAAAACAGACCCTGCTTATTTACCGAAAGTGGTGTCGGATTTTCACCGTAGCCAGGAAATCGTCCTCCCCTCCTTCTGTGAAAATCCGAAAAACCCAGGAGAGGAGAAATTCCATAATCTAGATGTGAAAAGAGCCCTCTTAGAGTACATATCAGTAACCAGCCAGTGGAGGAGGTCCCAGTCCGTATTTGTAGCCTTCCAGGGTGCCAGGAAGGGTTATGGAGTATCGAAAGGGACTATTGCCAGATGGATTAGGGAGGCCATTAGTGTAGCCTACTCAGCTAGTGGTGTTCCGATTCCTGATGGCATCAAGGCTCATTCCACCAGAGCCGTGGCGACCTCCTGGGCTGAAAAGGCAGGGGTATCAATTGAGCAAATTTGTAAGGCCGCTACCTGGGCCTCACCCTCAACCTTTTTTAAGCACTATAGATTAAATCTATCCTCCTCGGCTGACTTGACCTTTGGTAGAAGGGTGCTGCAAGCGGTGGTCCCTCCCTAAGGTGTTTCGAAGTCTCCAAAAATCTCTCATGTGGTGCTGTCATGGGTGAAGGGAAAACCACCATGGTTACTTACCGGTAGCCGGTTTTTCCGGAACCCATGACAGCACCCGTATATTCCCCCCCCTTTTTTCACCGTATGGGTGTGCACAATAGTCGGGTGTATTTGTGTGATGTGGTGTTGGATAAACATGTAACTAACCGGGAAGTCCTCTCAATGCTCTGTAATCCAACTGAAGCGGGGGAGAGGTGCCACCCCTTATATTTCAGTAGGTTCCTGTCCTGGCGGGGCGGATCCCTCTCTCATGTGGTGCTGTCATGGGTTCCGGAAAAACCGGCTACCGGTAAGTAACCATGGTGGTTTTCTCATCTTGCAGGTCAAATCGGGGGATTATCTACAGCATTATAGAATGCTGTAGATAAGGACTGAAAGGCAGTGGCCGCATCTTATATCGGCCAAAACCGCTGACAGGTTCACTTTAATATTCTCGAGAAAAGAGTGAGATATAATTCTGTAGCGGACTGCTGGTTGCCAAGATTGTCGACCACCTCAAAGCTTAATAGAAAAAATTTGAGTCCGGCTCAAAAGGACTGGATTTTTCTTTTCTTTTTCAAAAGAAAATATAGTGCGTACAAAAGAAAATTTTCATGGTCGACATGACCCAGTCGTCGCATTTCAATTGCACTAAGCAGTCTTACTCATGAGTCTTACACAGTCATGAGTAAAACTGCTTAGTGCAGTCGAAATGCATCAACTGGGTAATGTCGAACATGAAAATTTTCTTTTGTATGCACTATAATTTCTTTTTAAAAATAAAAAGATAAGAAAAATCCAGTCCTGTTGAGCTGGAGTCCAATTTTTTTTCTATTATCCTTGATGTGAGGCCGGGACAAAGCCGGTGTTTGAGCCCCAGGTGGATGAGCATAGAGCAAATGGGTTAGTTGGAATCAAGTTTATGCTATCACCTCAAAGGTTGCCAGTGTCCTAGGCACGCTTGCAAGCTGTTTGCTAAATAGCTTAAAAGCGCTGATCTGAAGCTGGCCAGATAGATGGATCGGGCTAACCTCAGTTTACCCACGCTTCTCCCTTCCTGTGCAGTAATGAACAATTTGGCACTCTAACATTGCACAGCCCCCCAACAAGCAGGAAGCCAGAGGCCAGGAGTGGTGCGCTCTGATGACAGGAAAACTAGACAACTCCTTTAGGTAAATGAATATTTCTAAACCAGTTTTTTTTTTACTTCCCTAGGTGTGTTCTGCAATGTGCAAATATATATTTTCTTTACAGCTTACCTTACCCTATTAAAAGAAGCTGGCTTTGAATTTAGATTCCCCTATAAGTTCAGCTTTAAAAATAAATGTTTTAAAACTATCATCTCAACTCACATATAAAATAAAGCCAAATAAGATTAGTGATAGATCACTGGAAGATTAGGTGATAGTGATGTTTCTAAGCAATTCTGTTAATAGTATTAATTACAAAGGAAATGTGTACATATTAAATTCCATATGAAGACAGGTGTATAACGAACACATAGGAAATAATGAATCATTATTAATGCCTATGGGTTTCCTTGTGTCTGATATGCCAGAAGTCATATAGAAATGATGTACAGTAATATTAGCAAACCACAGTAGCACATATGTGAAGGTATTAGACTTCGTAATTACTAACTTTTGACTATATGATTCTGCGAACACTTTGGATTGATGTATTTATAGCATCTCATATGTGCATCTGTGACGGGGTTACGTTAATGTACGTACCATCACAGTAAAGAATGGAGTGTGATTTTCTTTGCATAGAGAAATTCTTAAGAGCAAAAAACCTTGAATAAAACTTTATAAAGAGCCAGAGAAAATATTTATTAATTAATATTTAATATGTAAATTTCCCAGAACCACAGAGAAAAATACCTTGGCCTTTTCCACTTGCTGTTGGACCTCTTCTGTTTGTTTGACCTGGGCCACCTTCCACATTTCCTCTTTAACCTGTAGATTTTGATTCAGCTCATTGATTGCAGTTTGATGTTGGGAAACTAAATCCGAAATACATTTTTCTTTCAAAGATTGCATCTCTTTATTCTCAAGGTGAAGTTTTTCAATTGTGAGTTTCTAAGGGAAACCAAAGAAAATGTTTGAATACAAATTACCAAAGTCTACCAAAACTAAAATGCAACCCAAAGGTCTGAGTGTCATTTGTCAGATCACATAATAAGATTCACTGCATAAATGGAGGACCTTAAAGGGATATTTTGAATTCTATTTTTTGCATTAAAGGGAATCAACAGGTTTATGCTTTCCAATCTGAAGGCACTATAAAATAGTCACAGAGACCCTGATTCCAGCTCTGTGTCACTTATAATCAACCAAAAGATCCAATAAGATAAAGATTATATGTGAGGCACATTGATTTAACAAACCTGTTTCATATGTAAATTAAAACAGAAACAAGAACAATGTACAAAGTATGAAATTATTATTCCACATGGAAAATTTCATTAAAAATATCATAAATAACAAAGATAAATTATTCAAGCCAAAATAACCTCTATGGCGGGACAAAAAGAGGCTATGAAATACTTAAAAATGTGATTATACATATACAAAATCAAACTGGTATTGGCCCTTTAATTGTAGCCATTATGAATAATAAATAGCATCATGAACAATTGCATTAAAGCCTAGCAAGCCATAGCCAATACATATGAATAATGAAAAACACTCAATGTGTTTCCTCACTACCAGGGCTCAGTCACCGCATTATAATTATATTAGTAACTCACATATAAAGTTTCCTGTGCCACGTCCCTCACCCTGACACGCGTTTCAGACTCACCGGCCTATAGTTGCCTGGGTACACCTTCTTCAAAAAGGGGAAGAAGGTGGACCCAGGCAACTATAGGCCGGTGAGTCTGACTTCTATACCAGGAAAGATCTTTGAACAAATTATTAAACAACATGTATGTCAATACCTGGATAAGAATGAAGTGATTAAACAGAGCCAGCATGGGTTTGTAACTAATAAGTCATGTCAGACTAACTTAATTTCCTTCTATAACGGTATCACTGATTGGGTGGATCAAGGAAATGCTGTAGATATAGTATATCTTGACTTCAGCAAAGCATTTGACAAAGTCTCTCATACAATCCTTATTGAAAAAATGACTAAGTATGGAATGGACAAGGCAACTGTCAGGTGGATTCATAACTGGCTTAGTGATCGGACCCAAAGAGTGGTCGTAAATGGCTGCACATCCAGTTGGAAGGATGTCTCAAGTGGGGTACCACAGGGCTCTGTCCTGGGCCCTGTATTGTTCAACATCTTTATCAACGATTTAGATGAAGGAATTGAGGGTAAACTGATTAAATTTGCTGATGACACAAAGCTAGGAGGGATAGCTAATACTAGAGAAGAGAGAGAGAGGATTCAAAAAGATTTAAATAAACTGGAGAAGTGGGCAGCAACTAACAGAATGGTTTTTAACAGGGAGAAATGCAAAGTACTACATCTGGGCAATAAAAATGAAAAAAGCATATATAGAATGGGAGGAATAGGGCTAAGTGACAGCACATGTGAAAAAGACTTGGGTATACTAATAGATCACAGACTGAATATGAGTCAACAGTGTGATGCAATACAAAATCCCGTCCGTCCCATGGGTAGTAGGAAAAATTACCCCGACACAGAAAAAGCACTATTCACATATATAAAAAAACATATTTTATTGAAACATATAAAAACAAACCATGGAAAACCTCTGTTAGAGGACACGACAATTGCTATATGTATCCAGAAAGTCGGTATGGATAGAACAATGTGTGAAAATACATGCTAATGATGAAATATACATGAAATATGAAAAATCAAAATATGTGTCAAGAGAAAAACCAAAAATTATTAATACTAATCAACTCCAATCGCAATGATATGAGTGTAAAGAAAAAAAGGGGCTCCTCATAAACACCATCGCATGATGATCACAAAACCATTCTACCTGCAAATGCTGATACCGCTAGCTAGCGATCCTTGCAACCCAATCAATGTGAGTGCCCTAACTCATTATAAAGCCAGGAAGCACATCAGAATAAATGTATGTGTATGCAAATAATGCTAACCCACAATAAGGGAAACATGGATTTTTGTGAGTACTCACCGTAAAATCCTTTTCTCCGAGACGCTCATTGGGGGACACAGAGACTGTGGGTGTGTGCTTCTGCCGTCTGGAGGCTGACACTAAGTATACAAAAAAAGAGTTAGCTCCTCCTCCGCCGCATACACCCTCGCCCCCAGACCGGGCGTAACTCAGTTTAGTGCATAAGCAGTAGGAGAACGCGCCTTAAACTCAGGCAAGAAATTATACGTCTGGAAAAGGGACCACCCTGATCCTTACATAAGGATTTGTATAACTCAAAAATAAGCAAAAGCCAACTGGCTAGTAGGGTGGGTGCTGTGTCCCCCAATGAGCGTCTCGGAGAAAAGGATTTTACGGTGAGTACTCACAAAAATCCATGTTTCTCCTTCGTCTCATTGGGGGACACAGAGACTGTGGGACGTTCTAAAGCAGTCCCTGGGCGGGATCTTAGCTCACCCAATCCATGCTATTTTGCTCCCCTGATTAGAGGTGCGCAACTGCTGCCTGGAGAATCTTTCTTCCCAGGCTTGCATCCGCGGATGCCTGGGTATGTACGTTATAATGTTTGACAAACGTATGCAAACTGGACCAGGTAGCTGCCTTGCACACCTGCTCCGCTGAAGCCTGGTGTCGCAGTGCCCATGAGGCACCCACTGCTCGAGCCGAGTGTGCCTTAATCCCTGCCGGAACCGGCGTGCCACTGATTTGATAAGATTCTTGGACCGTCAGGCGAACCCATCTGGCCAAAGTCGCTCTGGAGGCAGCGAGCCCCTTCCGCCGCCCTTCTGGAATCACGAATAGAGAGTCTGTCTGGCGGAAAGGCGCTGTCCTTGTCACATACCTCCTAAGGGCTCTTACCAGATCCAGGGTGTGCAATGCCTTTTCTACCCTGTGCACCGGTGCCGGGCAAAACGAGGGTAAGACAATGTCTTCGTTGATATGGAATGCCGAGACAACCTTCGGCAAGAAGGGAGGAGCTGGCCTTAAAACTACCTTATCCTTATAAAAAGTCAGGAACGGCGGTTTACAAGATAGAGCCGCCAATTCCGAAACCCGCCTAATAGACGTTATAGCAACCAGAAAAACGACCTTTCTGGACAAGTAAGGTAAGGAGACTTCTTGCAATGGTTCGAAAGGAGCCTCCTGAAGGGCCCTGAGCACCAAGTTCAGGTCCCATGATTCCGTCGGCGCCTTATAGGGGGGTACTAAATGTGCGACCCCCTGCATAAACGTCCTAACCTGCCAGACCGAAGCGACCTTTCGTTGGAACAGCACCGACAGGGCCGAGATTTGCGTTCTGAGCGAACTCGGAGCCAATCCTGCGTCCAGCCCTGCCTGCAGAAAAGCCAGTACGTTGGGGATCGAAAAAACCAGAGGAGCCACTCCGCGATCCCTACACCAACGGAAAAAAACTTCCCAAGTCCGATGATATACTCTCGCCGAGGAAGGCTTTCGGGCACTCACCATCGTGGCCACCACATCGCGCCTGAATCCTGCCTGTGTTAACAGCCAAGATTCAATGGCCACGCCGTCAAACACAGGGCCCCTAAATTCGGATGGTAGATCGGCCCCTGGGACAGCAAGTCCGGCCGATCTGGGAGACGCCAGGGTACGTCCACCACTAGTTGAACCAGATCTGCATACCAGGCCCGCCGAGGCCAGTCTGGGGCCAGCAGAATTGCTGGAACCTTCTCTCTCCTTATCTTTCTGATGACTCTTGGAAGCAGAGGTAGCGGGGGGAACAAGTACGGGAGACGAAACTGGCTCCACGGGAGCACCAGAGCGTCTGCTGCGATTGCCTGCGGGTCGAGGGATCGAGCAACGAACCTTTGTACTTTGGCGTTCTCTCTGGATGCCATAAGGTCCACGTCTGGTGTCCCCCACCGTTGGCAGATCTGTTGAAAAACCTCGGGGTGCAGGGACCATTCTCCTGCTGCGACCCCGTCGGCTGAGAAAATCTGCCGCCCAGTTTTCGACTCCCGGAATGTGCACCGCTGAAATTACCACGTGGTTTTTCTCGGCCCAACGCAGTACCAGCCCAACCTCGCGCATGGCTGCTTGGCTGCGCGTGCCCCCTTGATGGTTCACATACGCTACTGCTGTAGCATTGTCCGACTGAATGCGCACCGACCGGTGTCTCAGCAAACGCTGAAAATGTTGCAGGGCCAATCGTATCGCTCGTATCTCCAGAATGTTGATCGGGAGAATTACCTCCCGAATGGACCACCGCCCCTGGGCTGTGTGACT
This sequence comes from Dendrobates tinctorius, assembly GCF_039654945.1. Lineage (NCBI taxonomy): Eukaryota > Metazoa > Chordata > Amphibia > Anura > Dendrobatidae > Dendrobates > Dendrobates tinctorius. Next base: position 4,013,159 of record NW_027361758.1, read on the forward strand.
CTGGAAAACTGCTCCCCAGCCCTGCAGGCTTGCATCGGTCGTCACCACTAACCACTGTTCCGGGGGAAAGGGTTTCCCCTGGACCAGAGACGAGTCGCGAGTCCACCATCGGAGTGATCGTCGGACCGGCGGAGACAAATTGCACCGATGACTGAGAGATAGCAGCCTTCGGTCCCATGCTGACAAGAGCGCATGCTGAAGCGGACGGAGATGGAACTGGGCAAACGGGATTGCCTCCATCGCCGCCACCATTCTGCCCAACACACTCATGCCGTACCGGATGGATCTGGTGCCCGGCTGTAGAAGGTTCCGTACCCCCTGTTTGATCCTTCGCGCCTTGTCCTGAGGGAGGATCACCAGCCCCTGGGAGGTGTTGAAAACCATGCCTAGGAATACGATTCTCTGGGCTGGAACCAAGGACGACTTGTTCCGATTGATCAACCAGCCTAGACGGGCCAGGGTATCCAGCGTGATACTGACATTCTCTTGGCACGCCTGAAACGACGGCCCCTTTACCAAAAGGTCGTCCAGGTAAGGTAGTACCGTTATGCCCCGAGCATGCAGGATGGCCATAACCACCGCCATTATCTTTGTAAAGACTCTGGGGGCAGTGGCCAGACCGAAGGGCAGAGCAACAAATTGGAAATGTCGCCCTCCGATCGCAAAACGCAGGAACCTCTGGTGTGGAGGAAAAATCGGAATGTGTAGATATGCATCCTGCACATCGATCGAGGCTAGGAACTCCCCTGGATCCATGGCTGCAATGACCGAGCGGAGGGATTCCATCCGGAACCGTCTGACCCTGATGAATTTGTTCAGGATCTTTAGATCCAGAACTGGCCTTACTGTCCCGTCCTTTTTGGGGACCGAAAACAGGTTGGAGTAAAAACCTTGCGTCTCTTCGCTTTCCGGCACTGGGACAATGACCCCGTTGCGCTGTAGCGTCATTATGGCCTGTAACAAACCTTCCGCCTGCGATTCTCTTCCAGAAAGCCGGGAACGGAAGAATCGTCGTGGCGGGAGTCCGACAAACTCTATCTTGTACCCGGACGATATCAATTCTGCCACCCAAGCGTCGCGTGCCACTGCGACCCAAACGTGGCTGAACCTTAGTAGGCGTCCGCCCACTCTGTCGTCCGTAGGTACGAAGCGCCTCGAGTCATTTTGCTGGAGGCTTTTGGGATCTGGTCCCCCTCGTTCTGGGCAAACGGCCTCGGCCTCTGCCCAGCGGATTGGCCCTGTAAGAAGATTGCCTTTCCTTAATCTGACCATCGTTCGCGGAGGTGGATGCCCTGGCCGAAGTCCCCCTCCAGGGGCTACGAAAGGGCCGAAAACGCCTCTGCGTCTGCCTGAATGCTGGCCAAGTCCTCTGCTGCGGGAGGAAACTACTCCTCCCCCCTGTGGCTTCTGAGATAAGCTTATCAAGCTTCTCACCGAACAACCGATTGCCTTGAAAAGGCAATGAGGTCAAGGATTTTTTAGAGATAGAATCCGCTTTCCACAATCTCAGCCATAATGCTCGCCTAACGGCGATCGCATTTGCTGCTGCCACAGCAGAACACTCGGCCGCGTCCAGAGAGGCGCTGATGAGATAATCACTTGCCCCTGATATCTGATTTGTCACCTCCAAGACCTCCGCGGGCAGATCCCTGTCTTGGAGGGCCTTATGCAGAGCGTCTGCCCATGAAACCATGGCCTTAGCCACCCAAGTAGCCGCAAAGGAGGGGGCCAGAGCCGACCCTGCTGCCTCATACACCGAGCGGGCAAGCCCCTCTATGAGGCGATCAGTTGGGTCCTTGATAGAAGAACCGCTGGGTATCGACAATAGCGATCTTGATGCTAAACGTGATACCGGTGGGTCCACTACTGGCGACTCCACCCATCCTTTATGGAGTTCAGGAGGAAACGGATACTTTGCTCGCAGCGCTTTTTGCATTGCAAAACGCTTATCCGGGTGTTCCCTATGTTTCTGGACTAGATCCTCGAACTCCGGATGCGTGGCAAACTTTCTATGCGGTCGCCTGGTCTTCTTGAAGGAGACCTTGTGACCTGAGGCCGTGGACACATCGTCCTCGATATCTAATGTATGGTTGACTGCCTCAATGAGGCTGTCCACCGAGTCTTGATATCCCAGGCTTTCTGGATTCCAGGCCTCCTCCTCCTCCTCATCCTGCTCACTTCCTGAGCTCGGCGACGGGGAACGAGATACCCTAATACCCGCCGCCGAAGCCCCAGAGGGCCCGGCCGACGGGGAACGAGCTCTCTTGCCATGAGCTTGTCTGGTGCTGGAGCGGCCCCTAACGGACGGAGGGTCCTGAGACGTGGACGAGCTGTCTTCCGCTGGCAGACCACCATCCTTGTCCCTGTCCGGGCCTCGAAAAGACTCAATTGCCCTTGTAAGGGACATCATAGAGTGTGATAAAGACACCACCCATTCTGGGGGGTCCTGACCCCTGGGCTCTGCAACAATGGGGGGCTCCTGGGCTCGCTCCGACTCGCAGGCTTCACAAAATTTACCCGGCTGCGCCTTAGGCAGCCTGACCCCACAGGAAACGCAAACAGCGTATAGGAAAGAGTGAGCTTTCCCTTTGCCAGACATATTGCAAGGTAGGGTAGGAGGAGGAGGGTAACCCCTTCCTTGACTACCAGTGCGGCACTCGAAACGGGGTTGCACTCACCCACCGGTAACGTCCCACCTTGCGTCTCTTCCACGGGGCGTGCGGCGCACTCTGGGAGAGAGGCGGCGGGGCTTCCGGCCGCACTCCGGCGAGGACATGCAAGGAGGGGGAGGGAGCTCTCCGGTAACTGTGCGCGCCCGCCGTTCTCCGCCCCCCCGGATTGGAAGTTAGTGGGCGGGGCTTCCGGCTACCCCCGGAAGTCGGCGGGCGGGGCCTCGCGCGGAACTCACGGACCTCCCCATACAGCGGGGGCCGCGGCCGCCTGCGGGGCTTCTGGCCGCACTCCGCGTGCGGCGTTACCCGCCGGGGGCAGCGCCGGGTGAGAGGCGGACTACCTGGTCCCGGTCTCCCTATTAACAAAGGTGAGCCGGACCGCCGTGGGGGCTCTCTTGAGGTGCTCTCAACCCCATCCCTGGCAGGGAGGGGGAGGCTACTGGTACCGGGACGCTTCGATCCCTTGGCTCACCTGCGCCTCCAACTCCACCCCTGGTCTCACTACCTAGGGGTGGTAGGGGCATTAATGAATTCCCACGCTGCAGGAGAGGAACAACGTGGAGGATCGCTCACACGTGCTCGCCCGTTGGGGTTTATGGGGAAACCGAATCCTCTTATCAGGATGCGTTGCCGCCTCTTTAAAAAATAACAAAGAAAAATGGTTGTCTGGGGAAAAGTCCCAGATGTGTCCCTCGGTGCGGGAGAGGAAACACGTGGAGGGCTACTCACACGTGGTCGCCCGTTGATGATTTGGGGAGATCGGACCCTCTCTATAGGATCCGTCGCCCCTATCTTATCTTCATAGAAAGAGAAAAAAAAAAAAAAATCTAGTCTGGAGCTCCAGACTGCGTGTGCCTCCATCAGACACTAAGCAAAAAACTGAGTTACGCCCGGTCTGGGGGCGAGGGTGTATGCGGCGGAGGAGGAGCTAACTCTTTTTTTGTATACTTAGTGTCAGCCTCCAGACGGCAGAAGCACACACCCACAGTCTCTGTGTCCCCCAATGAGACGAAGGAGAAAACAATGGTAAAACCACTAGCTTACATGGCTATCTGTAGCCGCGTGTCCCACTCCCCGACGCGCGTTTCGTCCTCTTCCTCAGGGGGCGTGTAACCCGGATAGAGAAAAGCAGGTCTTTTAACTAGTGCCACAACAACAATTGTTGAGCAACACAGCCAATCAAGATTGATTATCCATAAAATGGCGCACCACGTCATAAAGCCGCTGCCAGTAAAAATTGCTCCTCAACCCCGGTCTGTGAAACGCAAGCACACCGGTGACTATAGTAATGGTCACGTGTATGCCGGCATTCCCCATCTCGCCGGAGAATTCAGAGTCATGCAGCAGACAATTAAGACGGGTGCGCTCCTTGGAAATCAATCAATGCTGACAAAGAACGTTCTTGTGCAAAAACCTATATAAAGTGAACAGTGCTCAATACTGTGCAATAATAGAATTACATACAAATAACAAACCAGTGTAACACAATGATAACCAGTACATTATTATAAATACAATACTACTACAACAATTAATTTACTGACATAGTGCAAATATATAATATACTTCATGAAAAAATTTTTTATATACTGCAAAATTGCTCTATATATCATAATAAATATGAATATGCATAAATAAATATACATATAAAGATACATATTTAATATACAATAGTGTTATATATACCCCAATCACATAATTGTTCTACACAAAAATAACCAATCGATAAAAAAATCAATAATTCCATTATTATGCACAAGAACGTAATTTTATTCTTCTTATTAATAGAAGTCTTCATCACAGCATGGAAGCCAAAGGGAAAACTTGTCTTCAAAATGTCCCCAAATATAACAAATGGTTCATGAGAATAAGCTTCCAACTAAACAAAATAAGACGGTGTAATTTTTCCTACTACCCATGGGACGGACGGGATTTTGTATTGCTTTAATGGCACTTGATAATTATTTGTTGGATTTCATGTTGATTTAACAGTGTGATGCAGCAGCAAAAAAGGCAAATGCAATTCTAGGATGTATTAACAGAAGCATACAGTCTAGATCACGTGAAGTCATTATTTCCCTCTACTCCTCTTTGGTCAGACCTCATCTGGAATATAGTGTCCAGTTTTGGGCACCACATTTTAAAAAATACATCAACAAACTGGAGCAAGGTCAGAAAAGAGCGACCAGAATGGTGACCGGTCTGCAAACCCTGTCTTATGAGGAAAGGTTGCAGGATTTGGGAATGTTTAGTTTGCAGAAGAGAAGACTGAGAGGAGACTTAATAGCTGTCTACAAATATCTAAAGGGCTGTCACATTGTAGAAGGATCAACTTTATTCTCATTTGCACAAGGAAAGACTAGAAGCAATGGGATGAAACTGAATGGGAGGAGACACAGATTAGATATTAGAAAAAAATTTTTGACAGTTAGAGTGATCAATGAGTGGAACAGGCTGCCACGAGAAGTGGTGAGTTCTCCTTCAATGGAAGTCTTCAAACAGAGGCTGGACAGACATCTGACTGGGATGATTTAGCGAATCCTGCTTTGAGCAGGGGGTTGGACCAGATGGCCCAGGAGGTCCCTTCCAACTCTACGATTCTATGATCGGCAGGGAGGAGGCTCCCTCCGTGCTTCCCTGAGCCCCCCACGGCAGCGCAATGTGCAGCGCTGCTGCCGGGGGCTCCTTTCCTGCAGGCCCCCGAATCCAAGATGGCGACGGGGGCCTTCGGGGGCCTGCAGGAAGCTGGCTTCCTCAGTGCCTGCAAAGCGCAGGCATGAGGAAGCCTTGTGCACTGCCTGTGACAGATCGCTGATCTGTCACAGTGATCTGTGATGTGACAGATCAGCGATCTGTCACAGAACAGTGATGTCCCACCTGGGACTATTTAATAAAGTAAAAAAAAAATAAAAATAAAGTGTTAAAATAATTAAAATCGCCAAATAAATTACAAAAAAAAAAAAAATATTCCCCCAAATAAATCCATTTTTTGAAAATAAAAAAAAAAAACAAAATAAAAAAACAATAAAAGTACACATATTAGGTATCGCCGCGTCCGAAACGACCCGCCCTATAAAACTGTCCCATTAGTTAACCCCTTTAGCGAACCCCTTAAAAAATAAAAATAAAAAACGAAGCAAAAAATAATGATTTATTATCATACCGCCAAACAAAAAGTGTAATAACGCGCGATCAAAAAGACGCATATAAATATCCATAGTACCGCTGAAAACGTCATCTTGTCCCGCAAAAAACGAGCCGCCACACAGCATCATCAGCGAAAAAATAAAAAAGTTATAGCTCGCAGAATAAAGCGATGCAAAAATAATTATTTTTTATATAAAATAGTTTTCATTGCATAAAACCGACAAAACATAAAAAACGACCTAAATGAGGTATCGCCGTAACCGTACTGACCCGAAGAATAAAACCGCTTTATCAATTTTACCGCACGCGGAGCGGTGTAAACGCACCCACCCCAAAAGAAATTCATGAAACGCTGGTTTTTGTTCATTCTGCGTCCCAAAAATCGGAATAAAAAGCGATCAAAAAATGTCACGTGCCCGAAAATGGTACCGATAAAAACGTCAACTCGTCCCGCAAAAAATAAGACCTCACATGACTCTGTGGATCAAGATACCGAAAAATTATAGCTCTCAATATGTGGTGATGCAAAAACTATTTTTACAATAAAAAGCGTCTTTTAGCGTGCGACAGCCGCCAAACATAAAAACCGCCATAAATAGTAAATCAAACCCCCCGTTATCACCCCCTTAGTTAGGGAAAAATAATAAAATAAAAAAAATGTATTTATTTCCATTTTTCCATTACGGTTAGGGTTAGGGTAGGGCTAGGGTTAGGGCTGAGATTAGGGTTAGGGGTGTGTTGGGGTTCGGGTTGGAGTTAGAATTGGGGGTTTCCACTGTTTGGGCACATCAGGGGCTCTCCAAATGCAACATGGCGTCTGATTTCAATTCCAGCCAATTCTGAGTTGAAAAAGTCAAATGGTGCTCCTTCCCTTCCAAGCTCTGACATGCGCCCAAACAGTGTTTTACCCCCACATGTAGGGTATCAGCCTACTCAGGACAAATTGCAAAACAATTTTTGGGGTCCAATTTCTCCTGTTACCCTTAGGAAAATAAAAAATTGGGGGCAAAAATATCATTTTTTGTGGAAAAAAATGATTTTTTTATTTTCACGTCCGAGCGTTATAAAATTCTGTGAAGCACTTGGGGGTTCAAAGTGCTCACCACACATCTAGATAAGTTCCGTGGGGGGTCTAGTGTCCAAAATGGGGTCACTTGTGGGGAGTTTCAATAGTTTAAGTACATCAGGGGCTCTCCAAACGCACATGACACCCGCAGACCATTCCATCAAAGTCTGCATTCCAAAACGTCACTACTTCCCTTCCAAGCCCCGACGTGTGTCCATACAGTAGTTTTCTCCCACATATGGGGTGTCAGCGTACTCATGACAAATTGGACAACAACTTTTGGGGTCCAATTTCTCCTGTTACCCTTGGGAAAATGAAAAAATTGGTGACTAATTGATCATGTTTGTGGAAAAAATACGATTTTTTTATTTTCATGCCCGGGCATTATAAACTTCTGTGAAGCCCTTGGGGGTTCAAAGTGCTCACCACACATCTAGATAAGTTCCTTAGGGGGTCTCATTTCCAAAATGGGGTCATTTGTGGGGGGTTTCCACTGTTTAGGTACATCAGGGGTTTTCCAATCGCGACATGGTGTCCGATCTCAATTCCAGCCAAAAACGTCAAATGGCGCTGCTTCCCTTCCGAGCTCTGCCATGCGCCCAAATAGTGGTTTACCCCCACATGTGAGGTATCAGCATACTCAGGACAAATTGCACAATAACTTTTAGGGTCCTGTTACCCTTGGGAAAATAAAAATTGGGGTGAAAAGATCATTTTTGTGGAAAAAATATGATTTGTTAATTGTACTGCTGTACTTTATAAACTTCTGTAAAGCCCTTGTGGGTTCAAAGTTCTCACCACATATCTAGATAAGTTCCTTGGGGGGTCTAGTTTCCAAAATGGGGTCACTTGTAGGGGGTTTCCACTGTTTAGGTACATCAGGGACTCTCCAAACGTGACATGGCGTCCGATCTGAATTCCAGACAATTTTGCATTGAAAAAGTCAAACGGCGCTCCTTCCATTCTGAGCTCTGCCATGCGCCGAAACAGTCGTTCCCCCCCACATATCAGGTATCAGCATACTCAGGACAAATTGCACAATAACTTTTGCAGTCCAATTTCTCCTGTTACCCTTGGTAAAATAAAAAAAAATTGAACCTGAAGTACTTTTTTTGTGAAAAAAAGTTAGATGTTCATTTTTTTTTAAATATTCAAAAAAATTCCTGTGACGCACCTAAAGGGTTAAAAAACTTCTTGAATGTGGTTTTGAGCACCTTAAGGGGTGCAGTTTTTAGAATCGTGTCACTTTTGGGTATTTTCTATCATATAGACCCCTCAAAGTGGCTTCAAATGTGATGTGGTCCGTAAAAATAAAATGGTGTTGTAAAAATGAAAAATCGCTGGTCAACTTTTAACCCTTATAACTTCCTAACAAAAAAAATTTTTGGCTCCAAAATTGTGCTGATGTAAAGCAAACATGTGGGAAATGTTAGTTATCAAGTTTTTTGGGTGCCATATCTCTGTGATTTAAGGGCATAAAAATTCAAAGTTGGAAAATTGCGAAATTTGCAAAATTTTCGCCAAATTTCCGTTTTTCTCACAAATAAACGCAAGTTATTTGAATGAAATTTTACCACTAACATGAAGTACAATATGTCACGAGAAAACAATGTCAGAATCACCGGGATCCATGGAAGCGTTCCAGAGTTATGACCTCATAAAGGTACAGTGGTCAGAATTGTAAAAATTGGCCCGGTCATGAATGTGCAAACCACCCTTGGGGGTGAAGGGGTTAAGCAGGGGTTTGGACCAGATGGCCCAGGAGGTCCCTTCCAACTCTACGATTCTATGAAGTCCGGTATCCTAGGTAAAGAGTGCAGTGCTTACAAGCTCATTGATGTAGAGCTTGTAAGCATGCTACTGCACGCCTCTAATTCTGCATCCGCTTCCAGCATGGTAGAGAGCTCAGTTTGGGACAGCTGGAGACATCAGTTAAACAGGAACACCCACTGGCAGGTAGGAAAAATCGGAGGCAGGTGAGCAATGGACTCCTGATCAGCTAACATGAGACAGCTTTTTTTTTTTTTTTTCTTTTTTTTAAGTTTCCTGTAGTTAAGAAAAAGACTCCTGGTTCTCCCAATATTTTGGGGTCCAAGAGGTGGTAAAACTCAAACTATAGATATTCTATAAATGTCTGGGATCTGAAAACCATTTAAAGGGTTTTTCCCAAAATATATATGGGTTCTCATATTTACAATGTCTCAATTTTTCGAAATGTAAAACACTTACCAAGCTTTCTATTTCAGAAGTCATTGCTTTTATTGCTTGGCGATGTGACTCTTGTGCTTCTTCAGTGCAACGCTTAGCTTCAGATGTTAACCGCTCAATATTTTCTTGCAGTTGTTTTACAGTCTGTCCTGATTTTAACAATTCTGTTTGTAGATCAGCTAAATTCCTGAAATGCGCAAGAAGTAAAATGCATGATAAATTGGAATCAAAATTACAAGGATATATAGAAGAAAAAATAATTATAAGCCCTATGTAGTGGAAAAAAAAATCAAATATCACATAAGGCAATAAAAAAAAAAAATGTTGCTACCAATTACCATCTCTTTCAAAACGTTGCAGTTCTAGTGCTTGGACCCCGACAGAAACTGTGAATAAATAAAGCTGCAGTTGCTGATTAGGTGCCACATCACTTTCATAGAATTTTCCCTGTATATTGACACTACTGGCTACCCACTGTATGGGCAACAGCAGCAGAGCATTATTTAATGACACAGTGCAAGTAAAAACTGGGAGGCAGCGCTAAACCAGTACGGCTGTCTCTTAACGCTCAGGGCAAAAGGGGGTCAAGTCAGTTAGAGTTCACCAATCAAAAAAGAGGTCATATTTGAGCAACGCTTTACGAGATTGGAAAAACATTTAAGGCCATTTTCATGCAGTGTGTTTTTTGTCACAATTATCTGAAGTTGTGATAAGTATGTAACAATTTCACAAAACAATTTCATGGTATGATTATGACCTGAGAGAGAGAGAGATCATAGGAACTACCGTATTTTTCGGACTATAAGGCTGGTTTCACACTTGCGGTTTTTTTTTTGCGCTTGTTTTTTGAGCAAAAAAAACTCATGCTTTTTTTTCCTATACTTTACATGGGTGCGCATACACATGCGTTTTTTTGTAGTGTGTGCTCGGGCGCACAAAATGCATCTTGTTGCATTTTTTGTGCGTCCGACTTGTCCCAAAAAACCGCATGCGCAAGCAATGCGTTTTTTTTCACCCAAACACCCATTATAGTCTATGGGTGCGCTGATGTGCACATGGTAATGCGCATGTCAGCACAAAAAAGGAGATTTTTGTGTACTCACCGTAAAATCTCTTTCTCTTAGCCTCTAATTAGGGGACACAGAACCATGGGTGTTATGCTGCAGTCCACTAGGAGGCGACACTATGCATAATCTGAAAAAGATTAACTATGGCTCCTCCTCTGGAGTATACACCCCTGGATGGCGTCAGCCATCTCCAGTTTTGTGCAAAAGCATTAGGAGGAACGGAACAATAACAACATAACCATGCCTGTAATAGGGCTACTATGTACGAGCTCAAAGAACAATATGAGAACTTAACCGTAAAAACGGCCCGTAAGGGCAACAGGGTGGGAGCTGTGTCCCCCAATTAGAGGCTAAGAGAAAGAGATTTTACGGTGAGTACACAAAAATCTCCTTTACTCTGTCGCCTCATTGGGGGACACAGAACCATGGGACGTTCCAAAGCAGTCCCTGGGTGGGAAGCAATGGACAAATATTGTGCTAGCAGGTCCCTAAACTTGGGGCACTGCCGCCTGCAAAACCCGTCTACCCAGGCTCGCATCCGCTGAGGACTGGGTATGAACACTGTAGTGTTTCGTAAACGTGTGCAGACTAGTCCAAGTGGCCGCCTTACACACTTGTTGTGCCGAAGCTTGGTGCCGAATGGCCCAGGAGGCCCCCACTGCCCGTGTAGAGTGTGCCGTGATACCGGCCGGAAGAGGGGAACTGTTAAGTCGGTAGGCCTCATGTATGGTGGACTTGATCCACCTGGCAAGGGTAGCCTTGGAAGCCGGCAGTCCCTTGCGACCGCCTTCCGGAAGAATGAAGAGAGAATCAGACTTCCGGAAGGGAGCAGTCCTGGACACGTAAATCCGCAATGCTCTGACAAGGTCAAGCGTATGCAGAGCCTTCTCCACTCTATGAAACGGAACCGGGCAAAGGGATGGCAGTGAAATTTCCTCATTGAGGTGGAAGTTGGACACAACCTTTGGAAGGAAGGATGGTACTGTACGGAGAACCACCTTGTCCTGGTGAAAGGCTAGGAAAGGCCGTCTGCAGGAAAGTGCTGACAATTCCGACACTCTGCGTAACGAGGTGATTGCCACTAGAAAAACCACTTTGTGACAGAATGCAGAGTGGAACTTCTTTAAGGGGTTCGAAGGGTGATGCCTGCAATGCTGTCAGGACTAGATTGAGGTCCCACGTGTCCAGCGGACGTTTGTAGGGAGGAACCAATCGGGAAACTCTCTGGAGGAAAGTCCTTACTTGTGGTTTGGTAGCAATGCGCCTTTGAAAAAGGACTGAAAGCGCTGACACCTGACTCTTAAGCGAGCCTAGGGATAGCTTGGCGTCTAGGCCCGATTGAAGAAAACCTAGGTCCTTCGGGAGAGAATAAGGGAGTGGGACTTGTCCATGAGATTCGCACCAGGAAAAGAAAGCTCTCCAGGTACGATAATAAATCTTGGCGGAGGCTGGCTTCCGTGCCCTGATCATGGTCGCAATGACTTCCGGTGAAAACCCTGCCTGGGTTAGAATCCAGGTTTCAAGGGCCATGCCGTCAAACTGAGAGCCCCTGAATTCTGATGGTAAAACGGACCTTGAGACAGAAGGTCGTGCCGGTCGGGTAGACGCCAGGGGGTATCTGCCGTAAGTTGAACGATGTCTGTGTACCATGTACGTCTGGGCCAATCTGGCGCGATGAGGATGGTTGGAACTCCCTCTTGTTTGATCTTCCTCACAACCCTGGGGATCAGGGGGAGGGGTGGATAAATGTACAGGAGTTGGAACTGGGACCAGTCCTGGACCAGGGCATCCGCTCCGAGCGACCGCGGGTCGTGTGTCCTGGCCATGAAATTGGGGACCTTGGTATTGAGATGGGATGCCATTAGGTCCACATCCGGTGTTCCCCAGCGTTGACAGATCTGGTAAAAGATCTGGGGATAGGGGAAAATATGTGTAGATGGGTTAAGAGCTGGCTCAGGGATAGGAAACAAAGGGTGGTTATTAATGGAGCACACTCGGACTGGGTCACAGTTAGCAGTGGGGTACCACAGGGGTCAGTTTTGGGCCCGCTTCTTTTTAACATATTTATTAATGACCTTGTAAGGGGCATAGAGAGTAGAATTTCAATATTTGCAGATGACACTAAACTCTGCAGGGTAATCAATACAGAGGAGGACAATTTTATATTACAGGAGGATTTATGTAAACTAGAAGCTTGGGCTGATAAATGGCAAATGAGCTTTAATGGGGATAAATGTAAGGTCATGCACTTGGGTAGAACGAACAAGATGTATAATTATGTGCTTAATTGTAAAACACTGGGCAAAACAGTCACTGAAAAAGACCTGGGTGTATGGGTGGACGACAAACTCACATTTAGTGGCCAGTGTCAGGCAGCTGCTGCAAAGGCAAATAAAATAATGGGATGCATTAAAAAAGGCATAGATGCTCATGAGGAGAACATAATTTTACCTCTATATAAGTCACTAGTGCGACCACACTTAGAAAAGACTGTGTACAGTTCTGGTCTCCGGTGTATAAGAAAGACATAGCTGAACTGGAGCGGGTGCAGAGAAGAGCGACCAAGGTTATTAGGGAACTGGGGGGTCGGCAATACCAAGACAGGTTATTACACTTGGGGTTATTTAGTTTGGAGAATCGAAGGCTTAGGGGTGATCTTATTACAATGTATAAATATATGCGGGGACAATACCAAGACCTTTCTAATGATCTTTTTACTCTTAGACCTGTGACGGGGACAAGGGGGCATCCTCTACGTCTGGAGGAAAGAAGGTTTAAGCATAATCACAGACGCGGATTCTTTACTGTACGAGCAGTCAGACTATGGAACTCTCTGCCATATGATGTTGTAATGAGTGATTCCCTACTAAAATTTAAGAGGGGACTGGATGCCTTTCTTGAAAAGTATAATATTACAGGGTATATACACTAGTTTCCTTAGTGTTGCGTTGATCCAGGGAGCTAGTCTGATTGCCGTATGTGGAGTCGGGAAGGAATTTTTTTCCCCAATGTGAAGCTTACTGTTTGCCACATGGGTTTTTTTTGCCTTCCTCTGGATCAACATGTTAGGGCAAGTTAGGATAGGATATGGGTTGAACTAGATGGACTTACAGTCTCCCTTCAACCTTAATTACTATGTTACTATGTTACTATGTAGACCACTCCCCCGAGTCCATTCCTTGCCTGCTGAGGAAGACGGCTTCCCAGTTTTCTACACCCGGAATGTGGACCGCAGAGAGTACCGACCTCGTGTCTTCCGCCCAGTAGAGGATATGTGCCACTTCTCTCATCGCCTAGGCGTTGCGGGTCCCGCCTTGGTGATTCACGTATGCCACAGCCGTGGCATTGTCCGACTGTATCCGTATGTTCGAGGCTACAAGCAGGTGATGAAAGGCTCTCAGTGCCAGGAAGATGGCCCGGATTTCCAGGACATTGATGGGCAAGGTCGCTTCCCTTGGTGACCACTTGCCTTGTGCCCTGTGATGTAGGTGCACCGCCCCCCCAGCCTGTCAGGCTTGCATCTGTAGTCAGGATCTTCCATTGACCTGAGAGAAAGAGTTTTAGCCGTGCAAGCGAGGTTGGCTTGAGCCACCAATACAGGGACCTCCTGGTTGACGACGTCAACCGGAAGTCCCTGTCAAGGGAGAAGGGATTCCTGTCCCAAGATCTGAGTATGGCTAGTTGAAGAGGCCTGAGGTGAAACTGGGCAAATGGCACTGCCTCTATTGCTGCTGCCATCCTGCCGAGGACTCTCATGGCAAACCGGAGAGATCGGGGAGGACTGTGGAGGAGTGTACGAACTCCCAGACGGATGGCCAGTGTCTTGTCTTTGGGAAGGACCACCAGGCCCCTGGAGGTGTCGAATAGCATTCCCAGGAAGGGTAGAATCTGACATGGGGTAGTCGACGATTTTTGTAGGTTGACTAACCATCCCAGACCACTCAGTGTGTCTATTGTGATTGAGACACTGACCTCGCAGTCCTTGAAGGTGGAAGACTTGATGAGGAGGTCGTCCAGGTACGGGACGACTAGAATGCCTCGTGAGTGCAGAACGTCCATGGTGGCTGCCATGACTTTGGTAAACGTTCTTGGAGCCGTGGCGAGTCCGAACGGGGCGACAAACTGGTAGTGGTTTTGGTTTACCGCGAACCTGAGAAACCTTTGATGGGCGGGAGCAATTGGTATGTGCAGATATGCATCTTGTATGCTCCATGGACGCAATGATGGACCGGAGAGACTCCATGCGGAAATGACGGACCCGTACATATTTGTTGAGCTGTTTTAGGTCTAGTATGGGCCGAACGCTGCCTCCTTTCTTGGGAACTACGAACAGATTGGAGTAGAACCCTCGGAATCTTTCGTTCGCGGGAACCGGCACCACGACTCCTGCTTGAAGGAGAGAGGAGACCGCTTGGTGGAAGGCACGAGCCTTGTCTGATGGTGTTGGAGGGGTAGAGAGGAAGAACCGATTAGGTGGAGTGGAAGTGAACCCTATCTTGTATCCGGAAGACACTATTTCCCTGACCCACCTGTCTTCTGTAATAGGCAGCCAGACTTGCTGAAAGAGCAAAAGTCGCCCCCGCCTACTGGTGGGTGTCTTCCGGAGTTCGTGAGTCATGATGAAGCGAAGTTCTGAGGTTTTCCTCCCTTGAGTTTCGCTTGGCCTGCTTTCGACTGCCAAGTCCTGTCCGGTCTCTGCGCCGTCCGTGGGTTGTCCCTGCGTGGAGAGCGGTTCCGGTTTTGCGCTGGGCGCGAGACGGACCAGCCCAGGAATTCCGAAAGGATCAGAATCGTGTCTGGTTTCTTCGTTTAAACGTGCGCTTCGGTTTTAGTTGAGGGAGAGAGGTACTCTTACCCCCAGTGGCATTGCCTATCCTTGTGTCCTACTTTTCGCCGAAAAGCCTTCCAGTAAGGTACGGAAGATGCGTGAGGGACTTCTTTGAGGCCGCATCAGCTTTCCATTCTCGCAGCCAGAGGATACGCCGAATCGTAATGGCGTTTGCCGCTATCCCCGCCAGACCTCTTGCTGATTCTAGGGCTGCGTGAAGCATGTAGTCTGCTACCACTGCTATCTGGACCGCTTGGTCCGAGAGCCCGGCATTTGGAACTTGAAGACCCTCCTGTAGTTTGTTGGCCCAAGCCAGGATGGCTTTGGCCGCCCAAACTGAAGCAAACGCAGGGGCCAGGGAGGCCCCTGCTGCTTCGAAAATGGAACGAGCCATGCGTTCTACTTGCCGGTCTGCTGCGTCCCTGAGGGTTGAGCTGTCTGGCAGAGAAAGTAAGGTCTGCGCTGCTAGTCTAGATACCGGGGGATCCACCTCGGGCGTATCTGTCCACTGTTTGGTGTCTTTCTGTGAGAAGGGGTACTTCGCTTCCAAATATTTGCGATTGGCAAATTTTTTCTCAGGCTGCGAAAACTGTTTAGTAAGTATTTTCTGAAACTCATGGTGATTAAGGAAGACCTTAGGTGGTTTCTGAACACTTTCAAAACAAATCTTATGTTCCGGGGCTTCCGAGACTGGCTCTGAAATTTCCAGCACCCGATGAATGGCAGAGACTATGTCCTCAACTAGCACTGTATTGCTGGGGGGGGGAAGGTACCACGGACCTCTCCGTTTCGTTGTCTGAAGCGGAGTCACAGATGCCTTCCGAATCCTGTGTATCGCTAAGGTGATCCCTGGTGGGCGACCTGGGGCGGGGGTCTTCTGTGGTGGGGGATCTCTGTGGTGAACTGCATTGTCTGTCTCTGACAGGGGACTGCCTAGGAGACCTGGAATGACGGTGTCTCTCCCTGGGATGGGATGACCTTGTGCTATAGGACGACTCAGGCGATCGTGACCTGTGGGTTCGCTTACGTCTGTGAGAGTCGGAAGCAGCATGTCCCTGAGACAAGCTGTCCGTTTGCTGGGTAATGTTCATAGCCGGGACCCGACCCTGCAGAACTTGCAGCAATGTGGCGGTTAAGTTATCTATGGACTGTGTCATAGACTGTGACATCTGAGTAGCCCATTCCGGCGTGGTATCTGACACTGGAGAGTTGGTAGGTACGCCGGCAGTGTGGATACGTGCTGCCACTGGGGAGCGTGGCTTTACAGGCTGTGCAGAATGCATAGAAACATTCCTGCCTGGTTCTCTTTCTTGAGCCCGGCATAGTGCACAGAGGCTGGCTATCAGGGATCCTACAGGGGTGGCTACGCAGAGGGAACCCACAGAGAGCCTTATAGGAAGTATGGATTCACAGCTGAGTAAAGACAACCCAGCTGTGATCTTCCCCCACCAGTGTGCTTCTAGGTCCAGCGCCGACAGATCCCCGTTCTGTGCCCCCCGGAGACTGCTGTGGTTCTCCTCTGCTGAAGGCGTCCGTTATCAGGTGTCTGCAGCCAAAAAAATGACCACCAGGACGCTGAGGTGAGGAAGGAGGGGGCGGAGAGTTGAAAAGGGCGCGCTGGGCTATGTAGAAACGTGCCCTTTCTGCCTCGATCCGCCCCCTCTATGACACTCTAGAGTGTCATTTTTGTCATCCGGGGGGAGGGCCGGGGAAAAGGCGGCGGCTTCAGCTAGGCCGAAGCCGCGGTCTCAAGTGGAGGCCTGATGCCCAGGAGGGCTCCAGAGCGGCGCGGTAGTCCGGGAGGGGGTCGGATTTGTACCAGACCCCCCCGGAATGGGCGACTAGCTAGCGGTGGGGGCAGCAGGGGTAGCGGTTCCTGTGTGGGGGGTCCCTGGAGCGCCCTGGAGCCACTGCTGCTGCATAGACAGGGGCGCAGAAAGCCCTGTCTCTGCCGTGCCACGTCTGCCTGCACCTTCCCCCGGCCTTCACAGGATCCCACAGCTGCTCTGGGGTCCCTGGATGCTGCAGTGCCTATTCTCCGACACTACATGCGGCGTCTCCACCTAATGCCCCCTGCGGGGGATTAGGGAGGGTGCGTCTGTCACCGTCAGGGGGTCTTCATCCTCGCCTCAACCTCAACCCAGACCCCAAGGGGTTGGGGAAGGAGGGGGGTCTCAACTTCGCACCAGTACCCGAGGGACTGAGGAAGGAGCGACATGAGGAATAGCCGTCTCCACTTCAACTGGGCACCCCTAAAAAGGGGGCCGAGGAAGGAGCCATGCCGGGAGTCTCGCTGGAGACCCACTTTTCTTCATCTGTATTTCCGGACGAAAAAAGGAAAAAAACGGAAGAAAAAGGTGTGCCTCCTTGCGACACTAAGCAAAAACTGGAGATGGCTGACGCCGTCCAGGGGTGTATACTGCAGAGGAGGAGCCATAGTTAATCTTTTTCAGATTATGCATAGTGTCGCCTCCTAGTGGACTGCAGCATAACACCCAAGGTTCTGTGTCCCCCAATGAGGCGACAGAGTAAAACGCATGTGGTTTTTTTTTAAAAAAAACATGCTCAAAACTGCAAAAAATGCACACAAATGCATGATGCGTTTTTTATGTGCGTTTGCACTGCGCACGGTGCGCAGCGCAAAAAAACGCAAGTGTGAAAGTAGCCTAAGACGCACATTTTTCCTCAAAAAATTTTGGAGATAAATGAGGGTGCGTCTTAGAGGCTCACCCCATCCCAGCCTAGACAGACCTGTCAGTCTTTATTTTGTTTTTGCGCTGTGTGTGTTTTGGGCATAGTAACATTACACTAGTCAATACAGGTGGTCCAGCTGATATATCTTAGGATCCCAGTTTTTTCTCACTTCTTCCACCTGCTGCAGGGTCATCTTAACAGGGAGAGCGGGGGCACCGCTATTGTATCCCATAGGGTGCCAACCTCCGCAGGTAGGCAAAAGTATAAGTTTGAATGTATCTAATAAACATAATTTTAGGCATTAATTTTTTCCCCTATTTTCCTTCCGAAATTTGGGGTGCGTCTTATGGTATGAAAATAGCACCACGGAGAGAGGGGATCCGCCCTTCAGGGACAGGAACCTACAGATAAAAAGGGCGGTACCTCTCCTACGCCTTCAGTTGGTTACAGAGCATCAGAGGGTCTCCAGGTTAGTTAGACAACAGAAATATATACACAATATTATAATACTGCTTACTTATCAAAGCACCGTGCCTAAACGGAAACACTCTACTAACAGTAAGAATGTGCTCACCATACTCGTGAAGGGGAGGGGAATAAGCGGGTGCTGTCATGGGTTCCGAGAAACACCGTTATCGGTGAGTAACTAAGCTATTCTCTCTCACCCATGACAGCACCACGGAGAGAATTTCAGAGATTGGTAGCTTAGGGAGGGACCACCGCCTGAAGGACCCTTCTCCCGAAGGTCAGGTCAGATGTAGAGGCTAGATCTAATCTATAGTGCCTAAAAAAGGTTGAAGGTGATGACCAGGTGGCTGCCTTACAGATTTGTTCTATTGATACCTCAGATTTTTCTGCCCATGAGGTCGCCATTGCCCTTGTGGAATGAGCTCTCAGCCCCTCTGGGATGGTATTCCCGCTGGATGAATATGCCAGGGCAATCGCATCCCTTATCCAACTTGCCAGGGTACTCTTGGATGCTTTGAGCCCCTTCCGAGGACCCTGGAAACACACAAAGAGAGCCTTCCTTCTACACTTTTTGGTGGCCTCTAAGTACTGTACTAGGCACCTTTTAACATCTAAAGTGTGGAATTTTTCTTCCCCCTTATTTTTGGATTTGGGCAGAAGGAAGGAATGACTACCTCCTGGGACCTGTGGAAATGTGATGACACTTTAGGTAAATAGGCTGGGTCATGTTTCAGGATGACTCTATCCTCTAGAATTTTTGTAAAAGGAGGCCCTGCTGACAAGGCATGAATATCGCTCACTCTTCGGGCTGATGTTAGTGCCACCAGAAGCACAGTTTTAAGTGACAGGATTTTTAGGGGTGCCGAATGAATTGGTTCAAACGGAGGGCCTGTCAGTGTTGAAAGTACAAGATTCAGGTCCCATGACGGTAATCTTTGACTGGTTATTGGCCTAAATCTGGTTGCGGCTTTAATAAACTGTGCTACCCAGGGGTCACCTGCCACATCATGGTTATAGAGGGCGCCTAACGCTGCTATTTGTACTTTTAATGTGTTGACCGCCAGACCCTGTTCTAGGCCCTTTTGTAGAAATTCTAGGATCTTATCAATCTGAACCCCATCCTGAACCTTTGCCCTAGAGGTGGATAGAAATTTTTTCCATGTTCTGCCATAAGCTCTCATGGTAACCGGTTTCCTACTTTTTTGCAGTGTAGTTATCAGGTTCTCTGAAAATCCCCTGTCCCTCATTAGTGCCCTTTCAAATTCCATGCTGTTAAATGGAGGTTCGGTGCCTGAGGATGTAGCACTGGGCCCTGCGATAGCAGGTCCGGGAGATCCGGTAGGATTGATGGGTCGGCTACTGAGAGCATTCTTAGCCAGGAAAACCAGGTTCTTTTGGGCCAGAAGGGGGCTATCAGTATCATTTTTGCCCTGTCCTCCCTGACTTTCTTTAGGACCGCTGGAATAAGCATGATTGGGGGAAAGGCCTATGTTAGACTCTGTGTCCATGGGAGCATAAACGCGTCCAGAGTTAGAGGATTCCCCCTGGGATCTAGGGAGCAGAAGGCGTCTACTTTTTTGTTTTGTTTTTGAAGTCGGCTAACAGATCTATGTCTGGGGTCCCCCACATTTTTACAATCTGCCGAAAAATGGACCGCTTTAGTACCCATTCCCCCTGTCGTACTTGGGTGTGGCTCAGAAAGTCTGCCCTTTGATTCTCTGTACCGCGGATGTGTAGGGCTGTCAGAGATAGCAGGTTTGCCTCCGCCAGTTTGAGGATTTTGGCGGATGTGTCCATTAGGGCTCGGGACCTGGTTCCCCCCTGGTGATTTATATAGGCCACTGCGACTCGATTGTCCGAAAGAATGCGGACATGGTGATTCTGGAGTAGGGGTAGGAAGTGTGTTAGGGCATAGCCTACTGCTAGAAGCTCTTTTTGATTTGAGGAGGCTTTTAGTTCTTGATTTCCCCATACGCTCTGAGTCACCTCGTTCATGTGCGCTCCCCATTCTGTGGGACTGGCATCCGTTGTCACTATGTGTGTTATCTTTGTTGCCCAGGGGATCCCTTTGGACAGATTCTCCTGGTTTTCCCACCAAGCTAGGGAATGAATAGTGCTTGAATTTAGGGTAATGCGACCCTCTAGGTGTCCCCCTATTACTGCCTGGTTGGCCAATACGTCCCACTGGAGATCTCTTGTGTGTAACTGAGCCCATTGAACTGCTGGCAGGCAGGCAGATAGGGAACCCAACAGTGACATAGCCTTCCTTAGTGTCATGGAGGGATTTTGGATTGCTCTTGCTGTAATTTGAGCGATCTTCTCCTTTTTGTGGTCTGGGAGGCGACACTCCTGAATGTTTGAGTCTAGTGTTAGGCCCAAGAATTCTTGTACCCTGCGGGGCTCCAATCTTGATTTTTTTTAGATTTAGAAGCCAGCCCTGTCTCTCTGTTCCCTGCATTTTTGAGCCGAGCTGCCTGCTATTAGGAAATCGTCTAGATACGGGATTATTATTATATCTTGTTCCCTTATATGAGCCATCATTTCCGCTACTATTTTGGTGAATACTCGCGGGGCTATCGATATTCCGAACGGCAGGGCTCTGTACTGGAATTCTTTCACCTTGCCCTCTATTGAGACGGCTAACCTTAGATATTTCCTGGAGTCTTTGTGGATAGGGACGTGATAATAAGCATCGCTGAGGTCCAACACCGTCATGTAGCAGTTTGGGAACAGGACTTTGGTGGTAGATTTGATCGACTCCATTTTGAAGCTCTGATTCTTGACGTATTTGTTTAGATTTCTCAGATTTATGATTGTACGAAAGGTGCCGTCCGGTTTGGTCACAAGAAAAAGGGGGGATTAGAACCCCTTGCCCATATCCTGCAGGGGAACCTCCTGGAGGACTCATTTTTTTACTAGGCCTAGGACCTCGCTTTCTAGCGCTTCCTGTTCTCGCATACTGGATCTCAGCGGCGTTGTTACATATTTTTGAGGCGGGAGAGAGAGAAAGTCTATTCTTAGGCCCTCCTGGATTAGGTTTATTATCCATGGGTTTGTTGAAATTCTCCTCCAGGCTGGAAGGAAAAAGGATAACCTTCCCCCCACCCTGGGCGTACTGTCACTTGGAGGGCTTTTTGTCCCGGGGAGAGTTATTAAAGAAGAAGCCTCTCTCTCTTCTTTTGTCATCCCACTTTTGTTCCCTTGGTGGTCTTCTCTGAAAAAATCTCCTATTCCGAAAGGGCCTCTTAAATGCCGCTGGCCCTAAATTTGGGAATACTTTTTTCTTGTCCCCTGCTTTCTGGAGGATGTCATCTAACGTTTCCCCAAAAAGGAATTTTCCTTCACAGGGGATTGAGCATAATTTAATTTTGGTCTGTAGGTCCCCTGGCCAACTTTTAAGCCATAATGTCCTTCGGGCCGCGTTTGAAAGTGCTGCTGTTTTGGACGATAGCCTGACTGAATCGGCCGATGAGTCCGCTAGGAATGCAGCCCCTCCCCTTATTACTGGGATAGAATCTAAGATTTTATCTCTAGGTGTCCCTTCCCTCAGCTGTTTCTCACGTTGGTCCACCCATACCATTAGGGCTCTTGAGGTACATGTCACCGCTATCGCTGGCCTGAGGTTACCGCCTGCCGACTCCCAAGCCCCCTTTAGAAAGGTATCCGCCTTTTTATCTAGGGGGTCCCTGAGGGTGCCCATGTCCTCAAAGGGAAGGGCGAATTTCTTTGAGGCCTTGGCGACTGCTACATCGAGTTTCGGGGCTCTATCCCAAGACGTGGATGCCTCCTCCTCAAAGGGATATTTCCTTTTAAGGGAAGGGACCGTAGTATTTTTCCTGTCTGGCTTATCCCATTCTTTTTTGATTAGACCCTTGACAATTTCGTTAAGCGGAAATACTCTCCGTTTTTTCTGGCCTAGTCCCCGAACATTAAGTCCTGGACTGTTTTATCCGGCCTCGGGTCCAATACCCCCATGATAGACCTTACAGCTTTCACTAGTTTGTCTACCTCTTCTAGGGCAAAACAATGGCGTCCTCCTGTTTCCTCGTCTGAGGATGAGGAGCCGGATTCTGAGGATTTAGACGAGATTTCTCCCGATGTGGAAGAGTCTGACTGGGAGGTTTCTACCGTGTCTTTTTTCCTCGTTTTATCCTTATGTTTAAGGGATTCGAGGGCGCTCTGGACCTCTGATTTAATTGTGGCCCTTAGGTCAGATGCGAAATCCGGAGTCTCCTGACAAACAATTTCTTTTGCACAGGACTCGCATAGTTTTTTCTCCCATGATACAGGTAGGGGTTTAGTGCAAGTGGGACATTCCCTGTTCTTTTTTGACTTCTTCTTTCCCTAATAAGGGAGAGGAATTGCATTACAAGGGTGACATTCACGAAGATCACTTACCCCAAAAAGGTGCGCGGCTGCAGGTACCGGTTTGGGAGACGGAGTCAGGTCCTGTATAGGCTGATCTCCTGATGGCGCTTTGCTCCTTGCTGCTGACGTACTACGCCGCGTGGAGTGACTGCTGGAACGGCGCTCTAAGTTTCGTTCCTTTTGTCGGTGGTGGTGTTGGTGGTGCGGCTGCTGCTTCAGCTGCTGCCTGGCATGCTGCTCCTGTTGCTGGTCACTATCCTCCATTATCAGCATCGCTTCCAGACAGGAGTTTCTGCGCCTCACCCTTTTTAAATTTACCGCCCCGTGACGTCACCGCTCCCTCTCTACTTCCGGGGCAGCGGCCATCTTGGTACTCTCCGTACCATGGCGCTGCCGTGGCGGCTTCGGGCACCGCACCTGCCGCGACAGGGGCCTCCCCGCTGCCGATTACCGGACAGGCCGGCCCCGGACTCCTTGGATGCACAGGTACGCTGTAGTGTGGGCCCCTCCATCAGGGACAGGAACCCAACTGAAGGCGGAGGAGAGGTACCGCCCTTTTTATCTGTAGGTTCCTGTCCCTGAAGAGCGGATCCCCTCTCTCCGTGGTGCTGTCATGGGTGAGAGAAATACGGTATATATGCTTCTAAAACATGAGTGCATAAAACAACACTGTAAGCAGCTTTTCTGAATTTTTAGGTGTACCTTTCCCTAGACTGTAGTTCCTCATTCAGAGTTGAGAGTTGGGAAGAGCTGTCACCTGATGACTTAATCATTTCTGTTATTTGATTTTCTAGTTTTTCTTTTGCCCTCAGCAAGCTCTCTTTCTTCTCTTCACCTTCTTTTACCTTCCTTTCAAACTCTGAAAAAGGATGAAACATAGTATGGGGGTCACGAAACTGAGCAAAAGAATCTTGGTAGGTTATAAGGGGACTACTTACCAGCACACTGGGGTTGCAACAATTCTAATTTTTTGGTTATTTCTACACATTGTAGTTCTCGCTCATTTAATTTACCCATGGTTTCTAAAGGGGAGAAAAAAAAACTTTTGATTTTTGTATAACTTATACTTTTATCACTATAAACTTGCTAATAGTTAATGCTATTAGAAAATCTGCTTTCCGTCAGAAATGTAGCTATTTTACACATATGAAGCTACACGTAGCAAATTTCTTGTATCTGTGGTAGAGTACAGTCTTAAATGACACCTACATTTCAAGTTTATGGTCACCTTTAACACAAAATAAAATTATGTATTTCGACTGAGTGGTAATGCCTTCTTATAGCACATAAAGAACCCAAAATCTTGATCATCTCCAGAGCATTATGACAAAGTACCAGAAGAATGGTTACTGCAAACTCAACTATTTTTCAGAATACTAGAGAGTTATAATGAGTGGAAAGACAGAGGCGTGACATGGAGATTTTGGAGAGCTGCTCCTTTAAAATGAAGAAAATCAATTTAAAATACAGGATATCTTCCCTTGATTACTTAGTGCCCTTACACGGCGGCACCCTGGGTTCCTCCTGCGGGCACTAAGCGCTGTATCTGTTTGCAGAGCCTGCACTCCTAGCGCTGTTAACCCATTCCTGTAGCCCTGCTTTATCCAGTCACATTAATCTAACTCCAACCAGATAGACTCATGCTCTTGCATCTATATAATACCAGCAGCAAAGACTTTGCTACCACCTAAGGATATCTATTACCCTATCTGTATCTTTTGCAGTTTTCTACCAAAAGAAACCAAAAAACCTTTCTGATGAAGGTCCGTTTTTGGACCGAAAACGTTCATACGATATGAGTCTATTTTTGTCTGGATGCTAAACAAAGAATATACTGCTTCTTCATTTTTGAGTGCCAAGTATTTTCGTACATAGGTTTCTATCTCAGCCTAAGCATTTGAAGACACAGCCGATGTAGCGATCAAAATAAGCGATCAACCGACCCACCTTCAACTATTACCCCAGTCATGTTTAAACACTGACACAGGAAACACTGCTCTGTGTAAATGACAAAGGCAGAAGGCCAGCAACAGGACCTGTGACCTAGGAACAGGGCACTGGAGCCAATAGAAATATATTAGTAAGTTATCAAACTTACTGACGTTTATTTAGCCAAAATGTTTATAGGCTAGAAAAACCCTATAAAGGGAATCTGTTGCCCCATGGATGCTTTCAAGCTATTACTAAGGGCATACAGGTAATAGAATGGTTAAAACAGTGTTACCTGTATGACATAGCTGCAGTCTAGATGTGGAGAAATAAAATTTTAATGTTTTATGATAATGATTTCTTCCAGGCTCTGGGGCATGCAGTGCCTGGAAGAAATCTCTGCCTCCTGGCTTCATTATACTATCACCCCCCTCCCATGCACATCACACTGCCGTGTGACATGCAGTTGCAGCGCCGTAATCCCGAGCATGCGCCGTGCACTCGCACAGTTCTGGGTGGTTTATCCGCCCTTCTATGGGCATGTCTTCATACTGCTTCTACGCAGGAGACGGCGAATCCAAATGGGACATATTGAAAGGGATTGATACAGAAGACGATACTCTTACCTTGCATAGCTATTTGAAGGACTTTAGTTTCTTCAGAAGAGGAGTTTAATAATTTTTTCTAAAAACCCCGCAAAAAAAAAAAAAAAGAAAAAGGAAAATTATACATTTTGAATGCTCAAAATGCTATAACACAATGATGTCAAATAAGCTTACAACAATTATGGTTTGTGTAATTATAGGTGGTCACTATCTCAGCTGTCTCCTTAAAATCCAAGATTTGTATTCTCTGTAAGCTCTTTTTTATTCCTAGTGAAAAGGGTTGTCCGGTCAAAACAGATAAGTCTGTGGTCTGTGTGTGACTGCAGACTTCTGAATCTCCACAGCGCCCGTCTAGTGACGTGGATGGTCAGTGGGCGCTTCCGACTCCATACAAGTGTATGCAAAGCGAGGTCACGTCCACTGGTCGAGGTTATGTATAACTCATACATACCCACCAGTCCTGGTCCTGAAATCTGCGAATCCACGCACTGGGTGGATTCAAAAGTCTGCCGTTACACAGAGTGATGGCAGACTTATTGGTTTTGACGGTACAACCTCTTTAAGAATTTCCTTGACTGTCCTCTGTAGAGCAACCAGTCATAGAATCCTTGTACTCCCTCCAGACACTTATAAAATATCTTAGGGATATGTCGTACATGTCAAGGGGAAGTAGAATTGAACAGGTTTATTTTTTCAGACTTAAATAAGACCTACACCAAATATAAGCCCTAGCATGATTTTATAGGGATTTTCAGAGTATGCTTGAAATATAAGCCCAACTCAAAAAAAATTCCTAGTTACAGTCAAGGTCGGCATTGGGGACAGTCAAACTTGGCAAATCTTTAAGGGGCCCCCAACATTTTAATTCTGAGGCTAAGACAAAGGTTAATTCTGAGGTTAAGGACCTTTGGTGACATCAATCATGGAACCATGAGATCTTAACTGTAAAAGTCTAGAGGAACTGAAAAGGAGACAAGCTGGTATGCACGGCTGGCGTTAGTGGACAGGAAAAGAAAATTAGGCAATTTCTCAGGGGCCCCCAGTGTTTCTATAATGAGGTCAAGACTGCTTAAGGACCTTTGGTGACTTCACAGTCACGTGACCATGATGTCACCAAAGGTTTCTTAACTGTAGGACTCTAGAGCTGAAGAGGAGACTGTGTGTGTGTGCCTTTGAATGAATTATGTGCATCTTACGCCTACTGCCCCCATTTGTTTGGTCAGCATTTGTAAAGAGTAGACTGTTGTATATGGAAAAAGGAAATAGAGTCTCAAGAAATGCACCTTGGAATTCAGGATTTATTGAATTTCCAGTTTATGATGACATGATTATATTTGAATAAATGTTGATTTTTTTTCAAGAATAAATGTGGACTGTTGTGCATGGAAAAAAAAAAAAAAAAAAAAGACATCCCCTGAACTTAAGCCCCAACCCATCTTTCGGAGCAAAAAAATAACATAAGACGCAGTATTATTTTGGAGAAACATGGTACTTCCAATTAAGAGAACAAGAAAAAAAACACAATGCAAATTATCTCTTACTGCTATAAAAAAAAAACAACAAAAAAAACCAAAAACTTAATTTTACCAAATCTTCAATTTCCTTTTCAAAATTTTCTTTGACCTGAACCAGTGACTGCATTTTGCTGTCAAGAGCAGCAAACTTTTCATCACGCTCCACCAAATCTCTTTGTAAGTCATTGGCCTAACAGAGTTGAATGGGAAAAAAATGAATGGATACAAGAACAAAAATTTAAAAGCAAAAGTATAACAAAATTGTGAAAATACAAAAATAAAGAAAAACATAAAAAAACAAATGAACAAATTTTAACTGTGTTATCTCACATATTGATGTCAAGCTGTGATCATTACATCCCAATTAATATCAGTGTAAATAAAATATTTCTAAAGAACTATTTTTATAAGGTGGCATTGGCATCTGCACACATGTAATATGATAATTTAATAACCTATTAAAGCTTTGTATTAAACAGAGTCGACTCACTGTTATAATTGATTTTGCAGTACAATAATAGTTTAACATAAAGGTATTGTGTTAAAAGAGGTTTTAAGACAAACGGGTTGTTGCCTACTGATGTAACTCGGGCGTAGGAGGACACCAGCCACTGATTGTTATCCCATGCGAGCGATTATTAAGCCAATGTCCCACAGGTACTGGGAGATCTTGTGCCATTAAATAGCTGGAACGATGTGAGTATTTTTATTTTATATGGGGGAATACAGCATTTAAGAAGTGGCTGGCACTACTTTTGTTAAACTGTGTTAAGCTATGCAGCACTAATAATCTCATAACTTGGACAGGGCTTACAGTTGTGCTGAAAAGTTTACATACCCCAGCAGAATTTTTGCTTTCTTGGCCTTTTTTCAGAAAATATGAATGATAACACCAAAACTTTTTCTCAACTCATGGTTAGTGGTTGGGTGAAGCCATTTATTGTCAAACTACTGTGATTTCTCTTTTTAAATCAAAATGACAACCCAAAGCATCCAAATGACCCTGGTCAAAAGTTCACATACACTGGTGATTTTGGCCTGATAACATGCACAGAAATGGACACAAATGGGTTTGACTGGCTACTAAAGGTAACATCCTCACCTGTGACCCGTTTGATGGAATCAGTGTGTGTGCATAAAAGCTGACTGAGTTTCTGGGATCCAGACATACTCTTACATCTTTCATCCAGCCACTGATGTTTCTGGATTGTGAGTCATGGAGAAAGCAAATGAAATGTCAACGGATCTATGGGAAAAGGTAGTTGAACTGTATAAACTAGGGATATAAAAAGATATCCAAAGAATTGATAATGCCAGGAAAATTGTTTGGGATGCAAAGAAAAACCCACAAAAAACATCAGGTGAAATACTAGACTTCTGAAAACTAGGGGTATGGCTGTTTTAAGATGCACAATAAGGAGACATTTGAAGAAAAATGGGCTGCATGGTTGAGTCGCCGGAAGAAAGCCATTACTGCGCAAATGCCACAAAGAATCTCCCCTACAATACGAAAAACAGCACAGAGACAAGCCTCAAAACTTCTGGAACAAGGTAATTTGGAGTGATGATACCAAAATTGAACTTTTTGGCCACAACATTAACATTACATTTGGAGAGAGGTCAACAATGATGAAAGGAACTATGGTGAAAGGAACACCATTCCAAATGTACTGTAAAGCACAGAGGTTGATTGCTGATGTTTTGGAGATGTGGGAGCTACAAAAGCACAGGAACTTAAGGAAAGATGAATGCAGCACGTTTTCAGAAAATACTGGAGGCAAATTTGCAATCATCAGCCCAGAAGCTGCACATGGGACGTACTTGGACGTTCCAACATGACAACGATCCACAACACAAGGCCAAATCGACCTGTCATTGGCTACAGTAGAACAAAGTGAAGGTTCTGGAGTGGCCATCTCAATCTCCTAACCTCAATATCATTGAGCCATGCTGAGGAGATCTCCAGCGCGCAGTTCATGCTAGACAGCCT
The DNA here is from genome assembly GCF_039654945.1 of Dendrobates tinctorius. NCBI lineage: Eukaryota > Metazoa > Chordata > Amphibia > Anura > Dendrobatidae > Dendrobates > Dendrobates tinctorius. Next base: position 4,041,715 of record NW_027361758.1, read on the forward strand.
TGGAATTTACATGAACTGGAGGCTTTTTGCAAAGAGGAGTGAGCAGCTTTACCATCTGAGAAAATAAAGAACGTTCTCCACAAGTACCACAAAAGACTTCAAGATGTCATTGATAAGAGGGGGCAATACGCGGTATTAAGAAATGGGGTATGTGAACTTTTGATCAGGGTCATTTGAATGTTTTGGGTTGTCATTATAATTTAAAGAGAGAAAACATAGTAGTTTGACAATAAATGGCTTCACCCAACCACTAACCATGAGCGGAGAAAAAGTGTTATCATTCATATTCTCTGAAAAAAGGCCAAGAAAGCAAAAATTCTGCCGGGGTATGTAAACTTTTGAGCACAACTGTATATACAACAATTTTTCATAGCTGCAAATATGGTATTTTTACAAATCGTTGTGACGATCATAAGATGCAATTGAAAATGTGGCTTGAATATTTCATGCAAGCAGCCTACTTTCAAACATATACTGAAGCATGACTAGTATTTGAGAGTTTTGATTTAAGGTCACAATCAATGTCTTGCTCTCTTATAATGGTAGTCCTAAAACAGATGAACGTTGGCTGAACCCTCAAACTTTGGTAAGATCAGCCGACCGTTACATGTATATCGGCTGTCAACCGACTCTCACTCATCAGCAAACATCAAAAGGAAGATTCCTTTTGTCCTTAAGGGAGATTAGCTGCCACCAGAAGGGTCTTACCTTTCATGTCTGCCCTACACTACTAAGTTTACATCTCTTTGTTTGTTGGGTAAACATAATATAGAAGCAATAAAATCAAATTTAAAAGAAAAAAAAAATCAAACTTAAAAAGATGATGGATGGCACAATCCCTATTTTCTGCAAGGTTTCAAACTTGCCCTTCAGCTGGCTTAAGTCATTCTTTAAAGTGGCTGTCTACTTTTATTTTATGCCCACGGTGCTGCATCTCTGCTAATGCCCGGATTCTATTGACTGGTTGCGGTGGTGATATTATGCCAACAACACTGCAGTCAATCGCATTACTCAGGTGCGCATGCTGTCTGCAATGATTGAGCTATTGAGCTCAATGATTGGCTGCAGCACTGTCTACTTGATTGCACTGCTACAGACCATCAAAAGAAGCCGGGCAGCGGTGAAGACATAGCACTGATCCCAGGAAAGGCACGTAAAAGCTCAGTTTGTTATTTTACATATCGCTGAACCTGTATGTAAAAACAGTTGATAGGGACATCAATAAGCACATTTAGCTCACGTTATGTTTGTTTCAGTACCACTATTTACATCCTGTATTTGGGATCTTAGTCCGTCAATTATATGCTCTTGCTCTATAAACTGCGAAGTCTCCAGCCCCTTTACCTTTATCTCAGCATCATGGAGCTTTGTTAACGTGTCCTCCATTTCTATTAAGTGTTGCTCCTCTGCAGCGTCCAGTTTAGATTTTAGGCTGTCAAATTTCGAATCTCTCTCTTCAGAATATGCTTGTAGCTTGGACTTTAAAGCTTCTATTTCTTTAGAGTGATCAGCGTGCTCTGCTTCTTGCCTAGATTTCAGAAATTCAGTCTCTTTTTGATGTTCTAACTTGAGGTTCTCAATGTGGGCCTTCAGTTCAATCAAAGCAGAGGTTTCCATATTTGCGCCTTTACTGAAGGAAACAGTCAGTTCTTCCATGGCTTGCTGATGCGAACTGATGGCAGAGTCTAGTCTTGACTTCCACAGTTCTATTACGTCTGCATTCTCCTTGTTGGCATGACTGAGCTTTACTTTTAAAGTTTCATTGTCTTTGGATAGCTTTTCGAAAGACGCTTTCAGTGAGCCCAACTCTCTCTCGTAATCAATCTCGGTACTTTCAAATTTGCCTTTCAGAGACTGAATTTCTTGCTCATGTTTTTTGCCTAGTGTGGATATATTTTCCTGCAAAGAACTGATTTCTTGCAACAGTGAAAGTGATGCATCTACATCACTAGACTGCTTGTTAGACTCTACGAGCTTCTGACGCATGTCTGCGACTTCTTTTGTTTTCAGGGCCAAATCCTTCTCTAGTTCCATAATGCGAGACTTTTCAGAAACAGTTGCTACCTGTGGTCATCAACCAATATAGGGAGAGACAATAAGAAAATAAAAATACCTATAATTTACCGAAAATTCAAAATAGAGAAAAAAACAAATTTAATTGACTAGAAATAACTTAATGAAATGCAACCCCCTTCACTCCAATATGCTTAAATCTGTACCTTAAACAAAATGTAAAATGTTAACTTTTTATTTTTTTAATATCAGCTAATATTAGCTTATATTTCTGAGCTTTGGTTTGATCGGCTCTAGTTCATGGGCCAAGAGAAAGAAAATCTGTAGGATAGCAGCAGAACCTTTAAGAAACTGAAAACGTACACTACAGTCAATAAACCTGAAAACCGAAGAGCAAACTTCTCACAAGTTTGCCATAACCATATGCAATTTCAGTGCTACACGACACTAGGAAAGCATGCTATTCCAATCACTTAAGACTGCACCAAGGCACAAGAAGTTATGGCACTTTATTCCAGACACCAAGTACATAAGTCCAAGAGCCAGAAACACTGCAGAGAAAAGCAAGTGATATTTCATGTTGCACTAAGCATTTATACTTTATAAAAACATATCCAAGTATGATCTCACATCCTACAGTTAACCAACATCATAAATAACGTCCTAAAAATAAAAGCCAATTGTTAAAGAGGACCTGTCAATTGCCCAAAAAAAAAAGAAAAGGAAAAACCATTAATATCTTGTAAAAAATCTCCATGCTCCCGCAATTTTGCTGCTCTTTTCTGCTTTGCGCTTTTCAGATTTATTGCTTTTGGGGTGCAGTATGTGAAATCTCACCTTGTATGCCAACTCAGCATTGGAGTCTTCTTTGGGAGCATGTTTGTTCAGCCCTCCCTCCAAGATGCTGCCAATCACATCTCGGCACCCAAGAAGACTCTGAAGAAATTTCTCCCAATGCGCTTCAAAAGCAAAAAATGTGACTATGTTTGCAACGGAATTACGCAGCGCAAAACGGCGACAGCAGCAGAATCAAGGGAGCTCAAAGATTCTTACAAAGTATGGAACTCAAATTTTTTTGAGCAAGTGACAGATTGTTTTAAACTCTTCATAAGGTGTACCCGACATAACCATTAGTATAAAAACATCTACAACCAGATACTTGCATGCATCATTAATAGTTCTGCCCTTACGAATATCGTCGGAGCGAAGATTGTCAAGAATAAATATTAGTGTTTCCTACCACCACAAGCAAGGTCAGCAGTTCCAGCAAACAAAAAAGACATCAACACAACCCCTTGCTTTTACAGGAATACTTACTTTTAAGGGATCTGGCCTTGTTTTGGCCTGTAAATAACAAGAAATGTCAGATCTTTTTACTTCCCCCATCACCAGAATTACATTTTGTATTCCCAGCAGTTCACGTTTGGAGGTTTTCTTTCGGGTGACAGGATTATTTTAACAACCCAGCATGTAAGACTTTTTATCTACAACTCCGTCTAGGCTTTTAATACTGCACTCTGAGCATTAACGTTGGAAAGATTCATTGTAATGCAGAAAAATAAAAGTGACCTATCCACTGCCATCTAAAATAACCACCAAAATCCTCTAATAACGCAGGGAAAAAAAAGCATGAACAGTAGAATTACACTCCATCGTTCTCAATAAACAGAAAGTATCTCGATCCACCATAGTAAATAATAGCCAAATATTAGAAATTGGGTTTATTATTAGTAAAATCTGAGCTGCATTCAGCCATTATGGGTGAAAAAGCAAAATGTCCAAAATACGCAGAAGCAAAGAATAGCAAGTAAGGAAAAACTCACAGAATCACATATACTGCTGTAGATCAAATCACATTCGATATCGCTAATGTGGAGCAAAACGATTCTGGCTGCGATTGTACGCTTCAGCGGCCAGCATCCTGTATACAGTAAATCAAAGAGGTGCCCAAGAAGCCGAGTGCAGAAGTGAAGACTGCCCTGAGTCCAGCTGCCATGAAGGATCAGACTGAACAACTTGGGCAGCACTATTCTTTTCACTCATCTCTACTTATCAGCTTTATGCATACAAAGCAAGTATTGGATTGGCACAAGACGAAACCTTCATAATAAACAAGTCCTATGAATATTTGTGACTATTAAAAAGGGAGCCAAAAGGCTTCTAAATATTTATACTTAAGAAATGTAAAGTTTAAAAATTTTAACTGGCAAAATATAACCCTAACCTACAATGAAATCATAAACTTTATATTTAAGTCTGCAAAACCATTAAAGGGAACCTATCAGCAGGATTGTGCACAGTAACCTACTGACACTGTGAGGTTGGCGCCGTCAAGAGTCATACTGATGAATACCTAATCAGAGCGTCACATGCAGACCCCCCACAGGCCGCCCCGGAGCATGAGCATATAATTAACTCAAAACTGAAAATAAATATTACACAACAACCACAAGACGGATTTCATCAACCAAGGTATCATTTTAATCAGTATACCGGCGCCAACCTGACAGTGTCTGTAAGTTACTGTGCACAATCCTGCTGAGAGGTTCCCTTTAACTAGAGATTAATTAGATTTTTTTTTATTTTAATGATGAACTACAACATACTGTTAATAGGACATAATGAGAGATTATAGGTATGACACATGAAAGTTAAATTATCTATTTTCTTGGTAAAATGGAATACATTTTTTGTAGTAATGAATCTATAGTTTACTATCTTTTACTATGCAGATTCCTGAGAAAACAATACAGGTTCCCTTGCATTATGTAAAGACCAAAAGCTAAAATGGTGTCTTCTCACTCAATTTCACTGCAGGTGGACATATCCAATAAAATGTAGTGTACTGGGAGAGTTTCCATGAAATATTGAAAACCATTACCCTAGTATCTTCTAACTCTCTTTGCAGTTTGTCAGCTTTGGTCTTTTCAAAGAGCAGGCTCTGTTCAAGCTCCTTAATGCGGGCATGCTCCAGTTTGGTCTGCGTCTGTTAGTAAAAAGGGAGAGGAAGAGAACACAACAGTGCCACCATCACATGCCAGCACGAGAGGAAGGAGCCACATGCAGGCCGTGCTCCGGCACCATCGGACCATTGAAAAGCAAAGATGATGCAGTGGGAAAAATAACAGGAGAGGAGGGGATGACAAGATGAGGCTTGAGTGATGGTGAATGACACGAAAGTGGGAAGAGATTGATTATGAAAGACAAAAAAAAGAAAGGCAATAAGTAGAAATGTAAGATAGGTGCATGCAGCAAATAGAATTACGGTTTTCCAGAACATAAAAGCATTGATGTAATTTAGAAAGTTAGCAATTCTGCGTAATGGTTAAAACCTTTATGGAAATTCTTCAGAGATTAGTGTGCTTTTTCTTTTTTTTTTCAAAATTTTTCAGAAAAGGGAAATATTTCATAAAGACAGATTTACTGTATTAATTTAGTTTTTTTTTATTATTTGTTTTGTTCTAAGAGTTCGTATTTATCTCCCATCCGACCATATGGCACGATGAGATGCTCCTGCATCCTGAGCAGCACATCTGCCATTACAACTGCACTGTGAGCTTTTATCTCTGTAGGAGTGTCTTACCACGCCAAGTGCTCAGTGGGGCGGAAGATCGAGACTGGATTTGAAGAGGGCTTCGCCCAGGAAACTGCAATATATCTTAATGGGGGTTTTCCATAAACAATAAGCACTAACCTATCCCACAGGATGGCAGAGAAATGTATGATTATTGGTGGTCCAGCTGCTGAAACCATAACTGATCCTGAAGCGTAGGGTGTGAACGAAGCTTTAGCGAGCTTGTGCGTCCATTGTTCCACTGACTGTCTATAACCTCACAATCATCGTAAGTAGTCACAAACGCTCACTAATGCTCAATACACATAGGGAAATTTAGGACGCCCAATCTTGTGATTGGTGGGGCTCTCAGCAGGTAAACCACAAGCATTATACATCTATCACCAATCTTGCAGATATGAGGTATACATGCTGCTTACGGAACAACACCTTTAAGAATTTTGCATTCTCTCTGGTAAAGCTTTTGCTGTAGACACATGCAGGGAAATGGCTGACTAGTATCGTGGATCTGTTATAAATGGGAAATAGTCACTGAAAAGATCTTTCTGTCTTAGGTGATTAAGTGCTTGGTTAAGCGATTTTGGTTGATGCAGTGGGACAGCTTTCTGCTGGATGGCTTTGGCATCCAATAGAATGTTTGTAATGTATAAAAAAACATTATGAGAAGTACTCTTAAAAGATTTATATATAGTGGACTTTGTAACAGTATCTACGATTTAATAAAATGGTTTCAATACACAATTAAATATATTTTATGTTTTATTCCAAGAGGGATAAATCTAACACACTGGCTAGTAATATTTTAATGAAAATTAAAGGGGATCTGTCAGCTTAATTTTCCATATTCCTATCCACCAGAAGTAAACCCTTACAAACACAGGGAGGACATGAACTCCTTGCAGATGTTGTCCTTGATGGAATTTAAACCCCAGACTTTAGTCTACAGTGCCAACCACTGAGCCATCAAGCTGCCCATATTATAGGTTGATCTATATATGAACTGGTGTCTACTTTCAACCTTACAGTGAATCTGTCAGCAGGTTTTTGCTATGTATTCTGATAACAGCAATAGATAGAAGCTGAAACATAGAAATCAGGGATGTGTCGTTTGTCAAAGTGTGTACTGTTGTTTACAAACTGTGAAGGATTTATCACTAAAGAGATTAACATTGCCGACAAGTCCGACAACGCCCCTCACCGTGATAAGCAGCTCACTGTCTATGGACTATTTACATGGACAGCCTGGGGTGGGTGGTGCAGCTTTCTTAGCTCTGCTTCATTCCAAATCTAAAAGCTCTGATTGAGTCAGAATGGCTGCATCCAGTAATCTAAGTGGTACAGGGATGGATTCAGCTTCTCTTTGCCTACATTACCCTGCTCTCAGATTCAGATAAGGTAGCAAAAACCTGCTGACAGATTCCCTCTAGAAACTATGAAACAATATTATATATTACACACACGTAATTTTTTATTATTTATAGTTAGTTTTTTTGTTTTTTTTCTCTTAAAACAAAAACCGGATTCATTTTCAAGATTTATTGACCAATACAGCAGTATCTTTGACAATGAAAAATTAAGCTGACAGGTTCCCATTAAATAGAGTTGGTCGTGTTTGTAGACAAAGCCTCAGAAGAAAGATCTGTTTATTTAGTCTTAAACCAAATTTATTACTATTTTTAGTGTTAACATATTTCAATTAATTTGAATTATATTGATAATCCAAAACGTAAAAAGAAATCATTAGAAAATGTGTGAACATTTTATTTTCAACGTTGAGGCTCTCTCTCATATCTAAAAATAGTGAATGTGCTGGCTTAAAATGTAATTTCAGGTGCCCCGTGTTTTACTACTGCAGTGTGTGTTCACATTTTTCAAGATATTTTCAGTGCTAATTGGATTCAGAACACATTATAGTAGGTCAATTTTTAATATATAGATTATGGGCACATTCTACCAGCATATATTTACCTGACAAATACACTGTGCTAGAATTATTTTTAAGTATATTTTAGTATATTACCAAGACTTTTTACTTTAAAAAAAAGCAGCATGCACCAGTGAATTAAAGCTTGAGTTTTAAAAAGCAATTATTAGTGTGTATGGTTATATATGTAAAATAGTCTTCCTCAGTTTACTTGCTCTGACCGAAATGTTTGACGTAATATTTTCACAATTTATTCCTAGTCCTTTCCATTTAACTAAATTGTGAAGACAATTAAACAAAGGGGAAAACATGATACATGAGATTTCAACATGTAAAAAAATAAAATAAAAATGTGAACTTAAATGTTGAAATGTAAATTCATGGAATTGATAAATACAAGCAATTAACAAACAGTTTTATAATAAAAACTGGCTAATTTAGCATTTGATAAGAGTAAGGCTACATTTCATCTGACTTTGGTTAACTAAATTAGCATTTCTCAAAGAAAGCAAAAAGGAAAAGAAAATATTCATATTTTCAAATTCAATGCTGTATTCATGCTTAGAAAACTGGAGATGACTTGAAAGCCAGAAAATCTAATTGGGTCTTATTTGAAATTAACCACTTTTACTTCGCCTCCAGTTTTGCAAGCATCAAAAATTTTATTGAGTTTGATTTCAGATTGTGAAAAAGCAACAGCAAGCAAGAGGCGTTACCAACCCCTAAAGATGATGGAACTATTGAGTTTATATTTTTGGAAGGTTTTGGACCGCTCTAATGTAGAAAACCACATTATTATTATAGTTTGCTCCATCACAACCTACTTTCACGGGCCCTGTATTTATGTCACCCTGCTTCTAAATTGTACGCTAGATACATTTAAAGAAGTCATTGCTTCTATATAAAATCCTAAAAGTATTCTTTTTTTTTTTTTTTTTTTTTTACCTCCAAATCTCCCTTGGTAATGGATTCTTCTTCAACACGAAATTGTAGATCTTCTACTTTTCTGAAAAATTAAAATACATTTATGGGACTTTAACAATTAGATAATTATGATAAGAGAAAAGCATAAGAATACTGAACTTAGCTTTTGACAAGAATGGAGAATAAAACCTTATGTAATTTAATCAATTTTACAATAAGTTACCGTATATACTCTAGTATAAGCCGAGATTTTCAGCCCATTTTTTAAGGCTGAAAGTGCCCCTCTCGGTTTATACTCATAGACCAGGGGGTCGGCGGGGGAGGAGGAGCGTGGCTGTCAGATTATACTCACCCCCTCCTGGCACGGTCTCTGCAGCCCCTGCTTCTCAGATAGTCTCCGGCGCCGCAGCTCTTCCCGTGTTACCGCTCATTAAAGTAATGAATATGCGCATATTCATTGCTTTAACGAGCTGTACCACGTGACCGCTGAACACTGGAAGAAGCACCGGCACCGGAGAAGCAGAGACTGCAGAGGCGTGCCAGGAGGGGGTGAGTATGACGGGGGAAGCATATGCGATATTCACCTGTCCCCGTTCCACCACTCTGTCCTCTGGCTGTGACGTTCAGGTCAGAGGGTGCGATGACTTGGTTAGTGTGCACCCTCTGCCTTAACAGTCACTGCAGAGACCCGAAAGACAGAGCGGTGCGTGGCGGTGGAACGGGGACAGGTGAATATCGCAGGTGCCGGGGCCCTGAGCCAGCGGCGCGACCAGCACCTGACCCCCAGAGCCAACAGGTAAGCATGTCTTTTTTTTTTTTTTTTTTTTTAATCGCAGCAGCATCAGCAGCATATACAGTGGGGAAAAAAAGTATTTAGTCAGTCAGCAATAGTGCAAGTTCCACCACTTAAAAAGATGAGAGGCGTCTGTAATTTACATCATAGGTAGACCTCAACTATGGGAGACAAACTGAGAAAAAAAATCCTGAAAATCACATTGTCTGTTTTTTTTTTCATTTTATTTGCATATTATGGTGGAAAATAAGTATTTGGTCAGAAACAAGCAATCAAGATTTCTGTCTCTCACAGACCTGTAACTTCTTCTTTAAGAGTCTCCTCTTTCCTCCACTCATTACCTGTAGTAATGGCACCTGTTTAAACTTGTTATCAGTATAAAAAGACACCTGTGCACACCCTCAAACAGTCTGACTCCAAACTCCACTATGGTGAAGACCAAAGAGCTGTCAAAGGACACCAGAAACAAAATTGTAGCCCTGCACCAGGCTGGGAAGACTGAATCTGCAATAGCCAACCAGCTTGGAGTGAAGAAATCAACTGTGGGAGCAATAATTAGAAAATGGAAGACATACAAGACCACTGATAATCTCCCTCGATCTGGTGCTCCACGCAAAATCCCACCCCGTGGGGTCAGAATGATCACAAGAACGGTGAGCAAAAATCCCAGAACCACGCGGGGGGACCTAGTGAATGAACTGCAGAGAGCTGGGACCAATGTAACAAGGCCTACCATAAGTAACACACTACGCCACCATGGACTCAGATCCTGCAGTGCCAGACATGTCCCACTGCTTAAGCCTGTACATGTCCGGGCCCGTCTGAAGTTTGCTAGAGAGCATTTGGATGATCCAGAGGAGTTTTGGGAGAATGTCCTATGGTCTGATGAAACCAAACTGGAACTGTTTGGTAGAAACACAACTTGTCATGTTTGGAGGAAAAAGAATACTGAGTTGCATCCATCAAACACCATACCTACTGTAAAGCATGGTGGTGGAAACATCATGCTTTGGGGCTGTTTCTCTGCAAAGGGGCCAGGACAACTGATCCGGGTACATGAAAGAATGAATGGGGCCATGTATCGTGAGATTTTGAGTGCAAACCTCCTTCCATCAGCAAGGGCATTGAAGATGAAACGTGGCTGGGTCTTTCAACATGACAATGATCCAAAGCACACCGCCAGGGCAACGAAGGAGCGGCTTCGTAAGAAGCATTTCAAGGTCCTGGAGTGGCCTAGCCAGTCTCCAGATCTCAACCCTATAGAAAACCTTTGGAGGGAGTTGAAAGTCCGTGTTGCCAAGCGAAAAGCCAAAAACATCACTGCTCTAGAGGAGATCTGCATGGAGGAATGGGCCAACATACCAACAACAGTGTGTGGCAACCTTGTGAAGACTTACAGAAAACGTTTGACCTCTGTCATTGCCAACAAAGGATATATCACAAAGTATTGAGATGAAATTTTGTTTCTGACCAAATACTTATTTTCCACCATAATATGCAAATAAAATGAAAAAAAAAAACCAGACAATGTGATTTTCTGGATTTTTTTTTCCTCAGTTTGTCTCCCATAGTTGAGGTCTACCTATGATGTAAATTACAGACACCTCTCATCTTTTTAAGTGGTGGAACTTGCACTATTGCTGACTGACTAAATACTTTTTTTCCCCACTGTATATCTATGGAGCATCTTATGTGGCCATAACCTTTATAGAGCATCTTATGGGGCCATAACCTTTATAGAGCATCTTATGGGGCCATAACCTTTTATGGAGCAGCAAATGGGGCATATTATTATATGGAGCATCTAATGGGGCCATTATTTATCTTTGTGCAGCATTATATGGGGTGCTTTTTGTATGGAGCATCTTATGGGGCCCATCATGAACTTTATGGAGCATTATATAGGGCATATTTTTTATGGAGCATCTTATGGGGCCCATCATGAACTGTATGGAGCATTATATGGGGCTCCTGAGGCAATATGGATATTCAAAAACATATAACCTACTGATGTCTCAATTAATTTTACTTTTATTGGTATCTATTTTTATTTCTGAAATTTACCAGTAGCTGCTACATTTTCCACCCTAGGCTTATACTCGAGTCAATAAGTTTTCCCAGTTTTTTTGTGGCAAAATTAGGGGCCTCGGCTTATACTCGAGTATATACGGGTACGTAATTTGTGGATGTTAGTCACGTTCACATATTCAGTATTTTACAAAAGTATTTGTAAGCCAAAACCTAAGGTGGAATAATCAAAGGAAAAGTGTAATAAACACGTCACCATTTCGACATTTTTTACCCACTCCTGGTTTTGGCTTACAAATACAGACATAAAAAAAACCTCACCAAATACTCAACGTGTGCATGTGAACTTATACTGTAGAATATCATTAAATGGCCAGTGTCTTAGGGTTTCATCAAGCCTTCCAGGAGCAATTAAACATGTTTTACCTCTACAGCTGCTTTCTTCCCAAACTAAAGTCCAAAATGTTCACACATTGTTTTACACCAAATAGCCCATTCACTAAGTTAGGTGCTAACCTTTGAATCATTCATGAAAACAGTCTTAACAGAAATCCTGTCTTTTTGCCTGCAGTACCATTCATCAATTTCTTAGAAAAATAAAAGCTTTGCTATGACTGTTTAACAGAGGAACAAAGATAGACATACAGATGCATGAGGTTAAGGTCAGGTGAGGTTTGCTGGCCAATCAAGCACAGATATACTGTTGTTTTAAACCAGGTATTAGTACTTTTGGCAGTGTGGACAGGTGCTAAGTCCTGCTGGAGAATGATATTTCCATCTCCAAAAAGCTTGTCAGCAGAGGGAAGCATGAAGTGCTCTAAAATTTCCTGGTAGAAAGTTGCGCTGACTTTGCTCTTGATAAAACACAGTGTACCTATACCAGCAGATGAAATGGTTCCCCAAACCAACGCTGATTGTGGAAACTTCACAATAGATCTCAAGAAGCTTGGATTGTGTGCCTTTCCACTCTTCCTCCAGACTCTGGAACCTTGATTTCCAAGGTATCCACAGTCAATTATGGTTTCGGGAGCCATCTCATCTGCTGGTGTAGGTCCACTGTGTTTTATGAAGACCAAAGTCAGGGTAGACATCTACCAGGAAGTTTTAGAGCACTTCATGCTTCCCTCTGCCAACAAGCTTTTTGGAGATGGAAATTTCATTCTCCAGCAGGACTTGGCACCTGTCCACACTGCCAAAAATTCCAATTCCTTGTTTAAAAACAACAGTATCACTGCTTGATTGGCAAGCAAACTTGTCTGACCTTAACCCCATAGAGAATCTATGGGGTACTGTCAAGAGGAAGATGAGAGACACCAGACCAAACAATGCAGACGAGCTGAAGTCTGCTATCAAAGCAACTTAGGATTCCATAACACCTCAGCAGTGCCACATTGACTGCCTCCATGCCACGCTGCAGTAAATGATGCAAAAGGAGCCCCGACCAAGTATTGAGTGCATTTACTGAACATAAATTTCATTAGGTCAACATTTCAGATTTTAAAAACAGGATTCTTGGTTGCTCACCGTAAAATCTGTTTTACCCTTCGCCACGACAGCACCCACTGGAGGTATCGGATCCGCCCCATTTGGAACAGGAAACCCTACAGGAAAGATAAAATGGGGCGGTCCGCCTTTCCTCCTCAGTTTTGGTTTCCTGTTCCAATCGGAGCCACGATCCTTCAGGAAACATACCTGGGCCATGCACGCCGCCTGTGCAGTCTCCATGTGAACGGCAGGGGCTGCGGTCCGGAGGCAGCGTCGGGGGAGACTCCGTTAGACGGCTCCCCCCTCGTCTGGTGTATGGAGGGTGATGACCGGGTCCGGGATGGGCCGCCCGGTCTCACCCAGGAGCGCGCCGGGTGGCACCAGGGCTCCGCCGCTGCCAGCGGTAAGTGCGCCAGTGGCGCGAAGAAGGGAGCAGCGGTGGCGGTGACATAAAAAGCGCGGGCCGCATGTACCAGCGGGGGCGCGGTAGCCGGCCGGCGCAGAGGCTCCTGACCCCCGGAAGTAATGGTTGAACTTCCGGGGCAGGATGGCTGAGAGCGCGACGGCGCATGCGCGGTGATCCCGGGGAGGAGGAGCGACTTCCGGGGGCGGACACAAGAGAAAAAAAAAAAAAAAAAAGAGCGCGCAATCTATTTAAACAGCTCCGCAGCTGAGCGGTGGTGAGCCATGTCGTCCCCAACGGAAGCGCACGCTCCAGCAGGTGACTCTGCGGGGGGCAGCTCCACCAGGGACCGCAACACTAGGACAGACACCAGTCGCAGGAGCGAGACGGGAGAGTCAAGACCTAGGACGGGATCTCAGCCATCCGATCCGGTAATAAGGCTTCACTGGGTGAGTGTGCAAAGTATATACTCTGCCTATTAAGCTGACATCCTACCCCCCCCCCCTCCTCTCGGTCTCCCTTTCTAGACAAAGAAAAAATAAAAATCTACGCATAAAGAATGCGCATTATGTTCTGAACCTCTCCCTGACTCCTACACCAAAAAGCTCTGCAAGCAGTGCACCAGAGAGACTAGGCAGGGGTCCGCAATGTCGTCAAAAGACATCCGGGCCATAATCAGCGAGGAAATACAGGCTATCAACTGCGCCAGTACTCCCTCAGAGACTAGGAGCAAGAAACAGATGACCCTTAGCTCAGAGTCAGAGGAAGAACAGGGGTTAATCTCCGATTCCTCACTCACATCCTCGTCATCGTCATCAGACTTGGAGGGACGGTCATGTTTTCCCCTGGATAGTGTGGATAACCTGGTCAAATCTGTGAGGAGCACTATGGGGTGAGGGGAACCAAGGGGTGCCCAAACAGCACAAGACATAATGTTTGCGGGGTTGGCAGAGAAGAAAAGGAGAGCGTTCCCAGTGATACCGGCAGTTAAGGCCCTAATAAAAAGAGAGTGGGAAAAACACGATCAGAGAAGTTTTCTCCCATCAGCCTCTAAAAGAAAATATCCATTTAGCGATGACGAGCTATTAAAATGGACCAAGGTGCCAAAGGTTGATGCCGTCGTAGCCTCTACCTCTAAACAATCAACCATTCCGGTAGAGGACGCAGGCTTATTGGCAGACCCGCTAGATCGTAAGGCAGAGTCAGCATTAAAAAGGTCTTGGGAATCTACTACGGGTATATTTAAACCAGCAGTAGCCAGCACATGCACCGCCAGATCTATGCTTGTATGGTTGGACCAATTGGATCAACAGATCGAGCAGAAGGCGTCAAGAGAAAAGCTACGGGCCGCTATTCCATTGATCAGAGGGGCAGCAGCCTTTATGGCCGATGCTTCGGCGGATACTCTGCGGTTGGCAGCAAGATCGGCAGCTCTTGTGAACAACGCCAGGCGGGCATTGTGGATGAAGAGCTGGAAGGGGGACGCGCAATCAAAATCTAAGATTTGTGCAACCCCGTGCGAGGGTGAGTTTCTCTTCGGGAAAGCCCTAGACGACATATTCGCCAAAGCAAAGGAGAGGAAGAAGGCGTTCCCTGACTCTTCTATTCCTTTCTATAGGAAAACCTTTAAAAGACGACCGTTTGGAAGAAGGAGACAAACGGATAGGTCAAATAGATGGCCCACGAAGGAAGAAAAGCAAAAGGGTAGCATGTTCAAGGGTTCAGCATTCCGGAGGGAAACTAAAAATTAAAAAAATCAGACCCACCAGTAGGGGGTAGATTAACATTTTTTTATTCAAAATGGGAACAAATAACTTCGAGCCCATGGATCTTAGGTATAATTAAAGAGGGAATGAAGATAGAATTCCTTCAAACCCCTTATGATTTCTTTTTCATAACCCGCCTTAACTCCATAGTTCAACAAAAGGCCCTCGAAGAAGAAATTCGGAGCCTATTATCCAAGGGGGTTTTAGTGGAGGTCCCAGAGAGACAGGAAAGTAGAGGTTTCTACTCTTTTATTTTTAATTTCTAAACCAGATGGCACGTTTAGAACAATTATTAATTTAAGGAAGCTTAATACGTTTATAAAAAATTATAAGTTTAAGATGGAATCAATCAGATCCACCATAAAGCTTCTCTTTCCAAACTGTGTAATGGCGGGGACTGACTTGAAGGATGCTTACTATCATATTCCTATCCATGATAGATACCAAAAATACCTAAGGGTCGCAGTGGTGTTCGAAGGCAGGATCCATCATTTTCAGTATACAGCCATGCCTTTCGGTCTCTCTACAGCGCCAAGAATCTTCACCAAGGTGATGGCAGAGGTGATGGCCTATCTTCGCCAAAAAGACACTCTAATTGTACCTTACCTAGACGACTTCCTAATAATCGGGAACTCGGTCACCCAATGTACCAAACGTGTGGCTGACGCAATCTCATCTTTGCAGGATCTAGGCTGGATCATCAATATACAGAAGTCCAGACTCGTTCCACAATCCCTCCAGATGTTTTTAGGTTTCCAGTTAGAATCCACAACCCAGAGATGTCTACTTCCTCAGGTAAAGATTGCACTCACAAAAGGAAAAGTAGAGGCAGCCATAGATAGACCACGCATGTCTCTAAGAGAAGCGATGTCGCTATTGGGGTCGCTAAATTCCTGTGCCCCAGCAGTCCAGTGGGCCCATTATCATGTCCGCACACTTCAACACCAGATCCTCCAAGAGGACAGGCGACATGGTGGTCACCTCGAGAGCAAGATAACCTTAACTCAGGAGGTCTTGGCTTCTCTAGAGTGGTGGCTAGAGGATGACCATCTATCCACCGGAGTCCCATGGGTCATAGTACCATCTTGTATCCTAACCACCGATGCTAGCCCCCATGGCTGGGGAGCCCATATGGGGAATAGCTTTTGTCAAGGAAGGTGGAATAGAGAGGAAGGGGAATACTCGTCTAATTTAAAAGAGCTGACAGCGGTATACTATGCTCTACACCATTTTCTTCCACAGCTCCAACAGAAACATGTCAGGATCTTGTCGGACAACACCACTACAGTGGCCTACATAAACAGACAGGGAGGTACACGATCAGAGACTCTGATGTCTTCTGCGGCAAGAATCTTAAACTTAGCCGAAAGCTATTTGTTGTCCCTCTCGGCACTTCATATCAGAGGAGAGAACAACCAAGAGGCGGACTTTTTAAGCCGACACACGCTTCGGCAAGGGGAGTGGGGCCTCAGCCGCCGGATCTTCAAGGACATAGTAGCCTTATGGGGACAACCTCAGGTGGATCTCTTTGCCACGAGGGAGAACAGACAGATAAAAACATTTGCTTCCCTGTCTCCGTCAGATCACCCAGACATACTGGATGCCCTCCAAGCCTCATGGAAGTTCAAACTGGCATACGCCTTCCCTCCGTTGATTCTCCTGCCACAGGTGATTCGGAAGATCAGAGCGGACAAGGCGAGAGTAATCTTGATAGCACCATTCTGGCACAAGAGACCGTGGTTGTCATGGCTACGAATTATGTCAGTGACAGATCCTTGGGTCCTCCCTTCGATTCCCAACCTACTCTCCTCTCCCAAGGCCCTTTCTTCCACCCCCAAGTGGACAGCTTACACTTGACGGCGTGGAATTTGAAAGGCAGCTACTAAGATCAAGAGGGTTTTCTGAAACACTGATTGCTACTCTCCTGCAGAGCAGGAAGCAGTCCACGACCCAGATTTATACTAGAATATGGAAGAAGTTCCTACAGTTTCATATAGCACCCCATACAGCAGAAGTCCCGATAGTTCCTATTTTAGAATTTCTACAGAGAGGAAAGGACTTGGGTCTGGCAGTAAACACACTGAAAGTACAGGTGTCTGCATTAGGGGCACTGTACGGCCATAATATAGCAGGAAATAAGTGGATATCACGATTTATTGCAGCCTGCGAACGCATAACACCAGTCCACATACCTACAATCCCCACATGGGACTTAAATCTGGTCTTAGACGCCCTGACGGGGGAACACTTTGAACCGATAGACACGATATCCCTCAAATACTTATCGTTCAAGACGGCCCTCTTGGTAGCACTGACATCTGCTAGAAGAGTAGGTGATATCCAGGCCCTGTCCATAGATCCACCCTTTTTTCGGGTATACCAAGATAGGTTATTATTAAAGCCAGACCCCTCATACCTGCCTAAGGTATCAACAAAATACCATAGATCTCAAGAGATACTCCTCCCAACCTTCTTTGAGGATCCCTCCACTCCAGAGGAGCAGAAATTCCACACTTTAGATGTCAGAAGAACTGTCCTAAAGTATATTGAGAGGTCTAGGAGCTGGAGGCAGTGTAGGGCTCTGTTCGTTTCTTTTCAGGGCCATAAAAAAGGGTACGGAGTCACGAAGAGCACCATTTCCCGATGGATCAGGGAAGCCATTCGGTTAGCCTACTCCGCAAAAAATGAAAATCCTCCAGAAGGCATCAGAGCGCATTCCACTAGAGCAATGGCGACCTCCTGGGCCGAGAGGGGAGACGTTCCAATTGAAACCATATGTAAGGCGGCAATTTGGTCATCCCCTTCTACCTTCTATAATCACTATAGACTTGACCTTTCATCAACTGCTGACCTAAGCTTTGGCAGGACTATCCTTAGCACGGTGGTCCCACCCAGGTGATGGTCTCTGGAATCTCTCCAGTGGGTGCTGTCGTGGCGAAGGGTAAAAAGCCGGATTACTTACCGGTAATGCTCTTTTAATGAGTCCACGACAGCACCCGCTCACTTCCCTCCCTGCTAAAGATATCGATAATAAAGTGTATCTGCTAAAGATGAATAAGTAAAGTTAGATATACAAAGACATTGCCTAATCCTTGGCGGTCCTCCTGGTACTCTGAAATACAAAACTGAGGAGGAAAGGCGGACCGCCCCCTTTTATCTTTCCTGTAGGGTTTCCTGTTCCAAATGGGGCGGATCCGATACCTCCAGTGGGTGCTGTCGTGGACTCATTAAAAGAGCATTACCGGTAAGTAATCCGGCTTATTTCTCGAAGCCTTCATTGGGGGAGGGGGCGAGGGGGGAACACAGGAACCATGGGTGTATGCTGCTGCCACTAGGAAGCTGACACTATACCCCAAAAAAAGTTAGCTCCTCCTCTGCAGTGTACACCCCACTGACTGGCACTAGGATAATCAGTAAGAAAGCAGTAGGAGAAGCAACGAGATAGAAAGAAAAACAAACAGAATTCAAACTGTAACAGTAGAAGCACAGAAACAAGGAGCTGATAAACATGGGAGGGTGCTGTGTCTCCCAATGAAGGCTTCGAGAAACAGATTTTACAGTAAACAACCAGAAATCCTGTTTTCTCTATCGCTTCATTGGGGGACACAGGAACCATGGGCTGTCCCAAAGCAGACCCTGAGGAGGGAAATAGCAGAAACTTCGTTCAGGTCGGAGAACTCACCACTGCCGCCTGCAAGATCCTTCTGCCGTGGCTGGCATCCGCCGAAGCGTAGGTATGGACCCTATAAAATTTGGCGACCATGTGGATGGAAGACCAGGTTGTCACTTTGCAAAGCTGTAGGGCGGAAGCCCTATGGTGTACCGCCCAGGAGGAGCCCACAGCCCGAGTCAAGTGAGCCTTAATCCCAGGGGGAGGCACTCTGTTCTTGACCCGGTAAGCCTCCAAAATTGCAGTTCTGACCAAGCGAGCAATTATTGCCTTGGAGGCCTACAGGCCTCTTCGCGCACCACCTGGAATGACGAAAAAGGGGTCAATCTTCCTAAAGGGAGTAGTCCTTGCCAGATAGACCACCCTGACCAGGTCTAGCTTGTTCAATGAACGGAGAGGGACAAAAGGAAGGGAAGAGGGACAAAAGGAAGGGAAGAGGGACAAAAGGAAGGGAAGAGGGACAAAAGGAAGGGAAGAGGGACAAAAGGAAGGGAAGAGGGACAAAAGGAAGGGAGAACAATGTCCTCATTTAGGAGGAAAACAGACACCACCTTTGGAAGGAAGGCGGAGGTCGCAAGACCACCTTATCCTGGTGAAGAACCAAGGGGGGGGGGGCGACAAGAAAGGTCCGCCAACTCCGAAACATGCCTGATGGAGGCGATGGTCACGAGAAAGGCCACCTTCCAGGATAGAAATGACAGGGAAACCTCTCTGAGAGGCTCAAAGGGAAAACTTTTCAGGGTCTCCAGAACTAGGTTGACGTCCCAGGGATCCACGGGAGTCCTGTACGGAGGAGCCACATGCGCTACCCCTTGAAGAAAGGTTCTGACCAGAGGTCGGGAGGATAAAGTCTTCTGGAATAGAATGGAAAGTGCTGACACTTGACCCTTTAGAGAACTAAGAGCAAGACAAACGTCCAGGCCCACCTAGAGAAACGGCAAAATAGAAGGGAGGGAAAAGAAAATAGGCGGGATGTTATTGGACTTGCACCAGCTGAAATAAGCCCTCCAGGTTCGATAGTAGACCCTGGAAGACGACGACTTTCTAGCCTGGATCATGGTGTGAATCACACTATCTGAAAAACCGAACGCTCTCAGAAACGCGGTTTCAACAGCCACGCCGTCAAATTGAGCGACCGAGAATTCTGGTGGTAGATCGGACCTTGAGAAAGAAGATCCGTCTGGGAGCCTCCAGGGAGCGTCCGCGAGAAGACTGACATTCTCCACGAACCAATACCTTCTTGGCCAATCCGGTGCGATCAGAATGACTGGTACTCCCTCTGCATTGATCTTCTTCAACAGCTTGGGAAGAAGAGGAAGGGGAGGAAACAGATATGGAAGCACGAACTGCGACCAAGGAATGGCCAGAGCATCGGCACCCACCGCAAGAGGATCGTAGGACCTGGAGACGAACCAATGAATCTTCCTGTTCCGATGTGTACCTCATGGTGTCCCGGCTGGAGTCCCCCATTGAAGACAAATCTGATGGAAGACCTCCTGATGTAGGGACCACTCTCCTGCAAAATTGGCGGCCCAGTTGTCCACGCCGGAAATATGGACTGCGGATATTGCCGGAACCCAGATTGGCAGACCCCTGAGAAGCCTTTCCCAGTGAAGGAGGGACAGAAGGATGGCCCTTATCTCGAGGATGTTGATCGGCAGAGAAGATTCCTGCGCCAACCAATGTCCCTTTACAGTCAGATGGCGAAATACCGCACCCCAGCCGAGAAGTCTGGCATTCGTCCTCACCACCTGCCAGTGGATGGGCAGGAAGGACCGACCCTGGAAAATGGGGGGGGATTTCAACCACCAATTGAGGGTCCGTTTGACTCTGGAGGAAAGCTGAAAACGGACGATCCAGTGAGAGAACAGATCTGTCCCACTGTGAGAGGATGGCCTGCTGAAGTTGTCTTGAATGAAATTTGGCTAAAGGAAATCGCTTCCGACGCTGCCACCATCCTCCCTAGGACCTTCATGGTTGAACGGCCTGAAGTCTGCTCCCAGGCTGTAGAGGCTGCTGTGTGAAGATAAGTGGCGGAGAAGCAGGTCCTGCCAGAAGAAGTCGCCGTCCTGGACCACCAGGAAAATAGCGACCGCACGGAGGATGCAGGGAACCAGCTTGTAACAGCACGCGCTGTGAGAGGTCCCGCTCTATGAGTCTGGAAGAGGGGCGGGGCTAACCACCCGGTCGGGGGGGAGCTAGATAGATGCGATGGCAGGCAAACTGGTGAGGCTAGGAGTAGTGGGCGGAGCCACCTGCCAGGTGCAGGAAGAGGAAGAGAGGGAGCGATGGGTGGGAGAAAAGCCCACCCGAGGAGCAGGAAGAAGGGCGCGGAGACAAGCACTGTAGCTAGGCCCGAGTGAAGCCAGGACCTAGATTTACAGTCGGTGGCCACCGGAGCATGGGGGAGCGGCGCGGAGGGCCCAAAAACGCCACCAAAGGATGTCTAGGGCCCCAAAAACCTGGGAAATAAAGTAGAAATACCCCTAAAACCCAACGCTGCAACTAGGTCCGGGGGAAGCCGGGACCTAGATAACAGCTGGTGACCAACCGGAGCATGGGGAATGGAGCGGTGGACCCTAAAAAAAAAACAACAAAAAAAACGCAAAGTATGCCACAATTAAAGGGGAAAAGACCCTAATACTCTGTTAAAATAAAGGAATTTTCTTTTTCTTGGTCTTATCTTCTTTTCTCTTCGCCAGCACCTGGAGGAAAAGGGAAAAGTACCTCCCACATCCATGAAAAATCGGACGACCGAACTCCTGCGTTGTGGGACGTCTGCGTCTCCTCAAACCGACAGGCTCCGGTGGGCGAGTGGGTTGGGGACGGAGACAGGACCGATGATCGGCTCACCTGAACACACTTCTGTGTTAGGGGTTGGGGTTCTGCAGACTAGACGTATGAGGATACGGGGTGGCAGTACACGCCGTACTCAGGTCACTTCGTGGAAGTACAGTTGTGACTATTCACACTGTATCCCTCCGGGTACCTGAAAGAAACGACGCACACTGAGGTAGATATGGGTCTAATGAAACACCCATGTCCACCTCCTACTGACACTAAGCTAAACTGGTTATCCTAGTGCCAGTTGGTGAGGTGTACACTGCAGAGGAGGAGCTAACTTTTTTTGTGCATAGTGTCAGCCTCCTAGTGGCAGCAGCATACACCCCATGGTTCCTGTGTCCCCAAATGAAGCAACAGAGAAATCATTTTTCAAGTTTGTGTTATAAAGTATTCTAATTTATTGAGATAATGACTTTTGGATTTTTATTGGCTGTAAGCCATAATCATCAACATTAACAGAAATAATCACTTGAAACGGATCACTCTGTTTGTAATGACTCTATATAATATATGAGCTTCACTTTTTGTATTGAAGAGCTGAAATAAATTAACTTTTTGATGATATTCTAATTTTTTGAGATGCACCTGTATGTATAAAGAGTTACTAGTTACTAAGCCAAGCCCTGACATCTCTAGATTTAGGCTAGGGTTACACAGCAGTCAAGAGACCAAAAATATTTGGGCAACTTGTCTGAGACTTGCTGTCACACAACCACTTTACAGCTGCAATTTTGCTGTGTTAGAAGTTGGTTGCAAGTCGCAATGTGTCACCAAAGGAAATCATTCGATGCAATATTGCAATGAGACACCACAAACTCAATGTCCCACAACACTTGTCGCCATGTAGCCCATGCCTTTTACATAACATTTTTATAGATTAAGATGAACCCTGATTAACCTTTTCCTGATGTTCAGTAAGGGGTACACAGACAATAGATGCAGAAGAGCAGGCACACAAATAAATATGGGTAATAAAAAAAAAAAAAAAAAAAAAAAACAAAAAGGGGCCAAATTCATCAAAGCATTTAGGCCAGTATTTGGAAAAAAAATATCTTTGAAAAGTCACAAAATATTGAGGCCAAGTTGGGGTGCAGTAAGATTTTGTGAATTTTGCCACTCTCACACCATTTTTGCCCAGCTCTGGCAATATGGGTGAAGATGGGGCACGGACATAGTGACTGATGCCTGTCAAATTCTTGACAATTGGGGACGTCTGATACGATTCAATACTTGCTCCAGAAGTGACTAGAGTAGAATTTGTAGGGAGGTGCATACCCCTTCATGAATTGGGAGCATCTATCTTTATCACATCATATGAGGACTGGTGTGAACAACGCCAATATTCATGAATCGAGCCCAAAGTATTTAAAATGTCAGCAGCTAGACAGTAAACTAACATGTAAATCATACCTCTTTTCTTCCTCTAGTTGGTTTAAAAGTTCAACTTTTTCTCGGTCGGCAGCTTCTACCATAGCACGCAACTGATCCATTTTGCCTTCCATTTCCATCACATACTGAAGAAAAATTGTATAAAATTAAATATATGATATAGCTAGAACAGAATAAATTAATACATATTTTTTTAAAAAAACTTAACCCCTTCCTTATGGGGAGATTTCCCATTTTTGCCCTTTCCTCCCCCTCTTCCATGAGCCATAACTGCAATTTTTCTGTACACAGAAATAATTGGGCATGGTTTTTATAGAACGAGTTGTAGTTTTGAATACGTCACCACTTGCTTAGAAAGAATCAACGTAGGGTATTTGGAACTTAGCCCTGTTTCACACTTCCGTTTTTTGACGTCAGTCAAAATCCGCCAATTTTTGAAAAAAACGTATCTGTCAAAAAAAGGGGCGGATCCGTTTTTTTCCCCCCATAGACTTACATTAGCGGCGGATCTTCACTGACGGTTGTCCGTCCCACCCGTTTTTTGACGGATCCGTCAAAATGTTAGCGTCTCCCGGGCTGATGAGACGACTCTGCAACGTTTTTTCCGAGCAACGGTCCGCTAATTTATATTGCGCATGCCCGGCAGATTCGCTGTAGCAGGGCTTTTAACCCCTGAGTAGCGTTCCGGAACAGTCGTGCAAAGAAAAAAAATCTCTCTCTCTCTGACTCATTTTCCTTTAAATTTCGGTCACTACCTGCTAAAGGGGATCCGTCCAAAAACGGATCCGGTGGCGTCCGTTTGTGTCACAACGCTGACAGATCCGTTTTTTCACAACCTGGTGGATTTCGACTGACGTCAAATAACTGAAATGTGAAACAGGCCTTATTTCCTAACTAAAGATTCTGTGATATTAAAATATAACTTTTGTCAACTTAATATAAATTGTGTGCTAATTAAAACCACAATGTTTGTATTGGTCACTAGGTAGATTTCCATTAGTCCTGAGTTGGTAATTTAATTCCAGTCAGGAGATCCTTTTAAATGTCCCTTTGCGGGTTCATTATTAGGGATAATGTTGTTTTAAATAAAGGTGAATGGTCTACCGGACGAGGTTCTGAATGACACCATAAAAAGATTCCAAGTATGGTAAAATTGTCCCCTAAAAACATGGATTTTTGTGAGTACTCACCGTAAAATCCTTTTCTCCGAGACGTTCATTGGGGGACACAGACTGTGGGTGTATGCTTCTGCCGCTAGGAGGCTGACACTAAGTGAAAAAAAGAGGATAGCTCCTCCTCCGCAGTATACACCCTCGCCCCTATTATGGGCGGAAATCAGTTTGGTGCCAAAGCAGTAGGAGGACAAAAAAATTAGCCTTAATACAGGTACAACATGTCCAAAAACACCACCCTTATATCAAATTAGTAAATGCATATAAACTTTAAACAAAACAAGAGCCAACTGGCTACTAGGGTGGGTGCAGTGTCCCCCAATGAGCGTCTTGGAGGAAAGGATTTTACGGTGAGTACTCACAAAAATCCATGTTTCTCCTCCGCCTCATTGGGGGACACAGACTGTGGGACGTCCTAAAGCAGTCCCTGGGTGGGAGATTGACTCACCGGTCCAAGCTACATGTACCTCTTGTTTAAAGGTGCGCCACCGCTGCTTGGAGAATCCTTCTACCCAGGCTTGCATCCGCCGAGGCCTGAGTATGACTATTACAATGTCTAGCAAATGTGTGCAGGCTGGACCAGGTTGCTGCTTTGCAAACCTGTTCTGTCGAAGCCTGATGCCGAAGCGCCCAAGAGGCGCCCACTGCCCAAGTAGAGTGCGCTCTGATCCCTGCTGGAATTGGCGTGCCTCTAATGCGGTAGGACTCCTGAATAGTCAAATGAATCCATCTGGCTCTGGTCGATTTTGAGTCAGCGAGTCCCTTCCTGCGCCCTTCGGGGAGCACGAACAGAGTGTCTGTCTGACGAAAGGATGCCGTCCTCGACACGTATCTCCATAGGGCCCTTACCAGGTCTAACGTGTGAAGAGCCTTTTCCACCCGGTGCACCAGTGCTGGACAAAAAGAAGGCAAGACCATATCCTCATTAAAATGAAATGAGGACACGACCTTTGGGAGAAAAGGAGGGGATGGTCTGAGCACCACCTTATCCTTATGGAAAGTGAGGAATGGAGCTCGGCAAGATAGGGCAGCCAGCTCCGAGACCCGCCTGATAGAAGTGATGGCCACCAGGTACACCACCTTCCAGGAAAGGTACCTCAAAGAAACTACCTGAAGTGGCTCAAATGGAGCTTCCTGCAGAACACTTAGTACCCTATAGGGAGGTACCAAGTGGGAGACTCCCTGGATGAAAGTCTTCACCTGCCAATCGGTAACAATTCTGCGCCGGAACAGAATGGATAAAGCCGATATTTGTCTCCTGAGGGAACTCGGGCCAAGCCTGAGTCTAGACCCGAGTGGGGAAAAGCCAAGATGTTGGGGATCGAGAATCTCCATGGAGAACAACCACGGCCTTGACACCAAGCGAAGAACACCTCCCAGGTGTGGTGGTAAATTCGTGCTGAAGCGGGCTTTCGGGCGCTAATCATTGTAGCGACCCCCTTGGTCCCGAATCCTGCCTGGGTTAGAATCCAAGATTCAACGGCCATGCCGTCGAACCCAGGGCTCCTGGGATCGGGTGGCAAATCAGCCCTTGAGAAAGTAGATCTGTGCGCTCTCGTAGATGCCAAGGCACGTCGGTGAGTAGCAGCATTAGATCTGCGCACCGTGCTCGACGGGGCCAAACTGGGGCCAGCGGGATTGCTGGAACACCTTCCGTCTTGATCCTCTTGACGACTCTTGGAAGTAGTGGCAGCGGGGGAAAGAGATACGGGAGGCGAAACTGGTTCCATGGCAGAACCAACACATCTACGGCGATTGCCTTCGGATCCTTGGTCCGAGCACCATATGTGGGAACCTTGGCGTTCACTCTGGAAGCCATCAGGTTCACATCCGGCATTCCCCACCGCTAACAAATCTGCTGGAAGACTTGGGGATGTAGGGACCACTCTCCGGACGCAAGACCCTCCCTGCTGAGAAAGCCTGCTGCCCAGTTTTCCCCGCCCAGGATGCGAACTGCCGAAAACACTGAGTGGTTTGCTTCGGCCCACTGAAGATCGAGCTCTACCTCGCGCATGGTTGCTCTGCTGCAGGTGCCTTCTTGGTGATTCATGTAAGCCACTACCGTGGCGCTGTCCGATTTAATTCGGACAGGGTGGTCTGCTAGAGGGTGCCAAAACTTCTGGAGTGCCAGCTGAACTGCTTGCATCTCCAATAAATTGATCGGGAGGCGTGCCTCCTGGTGTGACCACCGGCCCTGGGTTGTGTGGTGGTGACACACTGCTACCCAGCCGAGGAGACTGGCGTCGGCTGTCCCCACCCGCCAACGGTCTGGGGGAAAGGGTTTCCCCTGGGCCAGAGAGGAACTGGTTATCCACCATCCGATAGACTGCCTGACCTGAAAGGACAGACAAAACTGCCGATCGGGCGTGAAAGGGTTTTTGTTCCAAGCCGACAGGAGGGCGTGCTGCAGGGGGCGAAGATGGAACTGGGCGAAAGGCATCGCTTCCATTGCTGCCACCATTTTCCCTAGACTCCTCATCCCAGCTCGGATGGTATGAGGGATTGGTTGGCGAAGTGCCCGGACTCCCTGCCGGAGAGCCAGTACGTTTACCTGAGGGAGAATCACCAGCCCTCGGCCAGTGTCGAAGATCATTCCCAAGAAGGAAATCTTCTGAGCTGGCACAAGGGATGACTTCTTCGCATTGACCAACCAACCTAAACTGGCTCAAGGGATGACTTCTTCGCATTGACCAACCAACCTAAACGTGCAAGGGTCTCCAGCATGATGCTGATATCTTCCTCGCATGCCCATATTGAAGGGCGTTTGACCAAGAGGTCGTCCAGATAAGGCAAGCCGACCATGCCTCGAGAATGCAGTATGGCCATAACAACTGCCATAACCCTTGTGAACACTCTGGGAGCCGTGGCTAGTCCGAAGAGTAGCGCTATGAACTGAAAATGCTGATCGATGATGGCGAAGCGCTAAGAACCTCTGATGAGAAAAAAAAATGGAAATATGCAGATATGCATCCTGGATATCTACTGAGGCCAAGTATTCTCCCTGTTCTATGGCCGAGATGGCTGAACGGAGAGACTCCATCCGAAAATGTCTGATCTTGACGAATCTGTTCAGAAGCTTCAGGTCCAACCCAGGCCTGACCGACCCGTCCTTCTTGGGAACCGCAAAGAGGTTGGAATAGAAACCCTGAGCTATTTCGTGTTCCGGCACTGGAACCATTACTCCGTTGTGCTGGAGCGATTTGATGGCTCCCAATAGAGCCCTTACCTGGGCATCTACCCTGGGAAGTCGGGAAAGGAAAAACCGTCTTGGAGGGCCACTAACAAATTCTATTTTGTAACCTGAGTACACCAAATCCTTTACCCATGCGTCGCGAGCGACATTGACCCAGACGTGGTGAAACCAGAGCAGGCGGCCGCCTCCCCTGCCGGTGTCGTCTGGTAAAGGTCCCGAGCCATCTGGCCGATGATCTCTGGGATCTGGATCCTCTCGATTTGGCCTGTTGAGCACGTATTCTCCCCAATGGGTTGGCTCTAAATGAGACCTGCCGCTCCCTATCCTCGTAGGGTCGCCTGAGGTGGCGGAATTGGGCCCTGTAGTCCACCCGGGGTTGCGAAAGGCCTGAAAACGTGCCTGAATTGAGTGACGAAAAAGCGGTTTAACCCTTTGTTGAGGGAGACACCCGCTCTTTCCTTCTGTGGAGTCTGAGATAAGATGATCCAACTTTTCACCAAATAGGCGGCCACACTGATAAGGCAGGGAAGTCAAGGACCTCTTGGAAGTAGAATCGTCTCGCCATGTCCTCAACCACAGGGCTCTTCTGATAGAGATTGCATTAGCGGCAGCAAGTGCCCAACAATTGGCCGCATCCAAAGACGCATTACACAGTCTCCGGCCTTCGTCATCTGACCTGCGACCTCCGAAATCTCTGCAGGTAGATCCTGCTCCTGCGCGACCTTGCTTCCCGACCATGATACCATAGCTACCCAAGTTGCTGCGAATGAGGGAGCGAGTGCAGACCTTGACGCCTCATATACTGCACGAGCTAGGCTCTCTTAATCAAGGAAACAGTAGGGACAGATAACAGGGTCTTAGTGGCCAGGCGTGAAACCGGAGGATCCACTATCAGGGATTCCATCCATTTTTTACGGAGGTCCGGAGCAAACGGATACCTCGTTTCGAGTGCCTTTTGACCTAAGAAAACGCCGGTCTGGACATTCTCCGTGCCGCTGAACTATGTCCTCAAACTAAGGGTGAGAGGAAAAGATTCTGTGCGGCCGCTTCCCTCGCTTAAATGCCACCTTATACCCCGTAGCCGCTGCAGGATCAATCCTTAATCCCCAGGGTCTGATTGACGGCTTCTACACTGTGTTCCAAATTATTATGCAAAAAATATTTCCTCATGTTTTCTCTAAATTACTTATATGAATTGCAGTCATTGTTATTTTCCAGTCATCTAATATTCTAGTATAATTGCAATGTTTTTGAACAAACTGCCTATGAAAACAGTATATTTTTAAAAATAAGAAACACTCAAAATGCATGTTCCAAATTATTATGCACAGCAGAGTTTTCAACCTTTTTATTTTGAACAAAAAATGGTCAATTGTGAAATTATCAGCTTATTACAGAATGAAATCAAACAGTTTTCAAGTCAAAACTTTATTCTAGGTGATGTTACATTTGCACATAGGACCCCTTGTTCGAAAGAAGCTTCTGAACTCTCGTCCATTGAATTTGTCAGTTTTTGGATGGTTTGTGCTTCAATTGTTTTGCATGTGGACAGAATACCCTCCCAGAGTTGTTGCTTAGATGTGAACTGCCTCCCGCCATCATAGACACTCCTTTTGATGATGCTCCAGAGGTTCTCAATGGGGTTGAGGTCAGGGGAAGATGGTGGCAACACCATAAGTTTGTCCTCTTATGCCCATAGCAGCCAGAGATGCAGATGTGTTATTTGCAGCATGAGACGGTGCATTATCATGCATGAAAATGATCTTGATGCGGAAAGCATGGTTATTCCTCTTGAACCATGGCAGGAAGTGCTGTTTTAGAAACTCCACATAGATTATGGATCTCATCTTTACCCCTTCAGGGATCCTAAAGGGGCAGACAATCTCTATCCCCATGATTCCAGCCCAAAACATTACTCCACCTCCTCCTTGTTGGCGCCTTAGCCGTGTTTTCATGGGGTGTCCATCAACCAGCCATCCTCCACTCCATCCATCTGGACCATCGAGCATTTAACGGCACTCATCGGTGAACAAACCCAGTTTAGAAGTCAGTCTTCATGTATCGTTTGGCCCACTGGAGCCGTTTCTACTTGTGTGCAGTGGATAGAGGTGGTCGACAGGATGGCTTACGCACAGCTGCAAATCTCTGAAGGACCCTGCATCTTGTTGTTCAGGGGACGTTGGAGGCACCAGCAGCTTCAAAAACTTGTCTGCTGCTATGACAAGGCATTTTTGCAGCTGCTCTTTTGACCTGACGCAATTGACTGTTGGAAAGAGTCCTCAAGTTTTCCTTATCAGCACGCACACATACTTCTTGATTGTGCGATGATCACGATGAAGTGTCTTGGCAATGTTGATTGTAGTCATGCCTTGACCTAAATACTCCACAATTTGTTGCTTGTCAGCAGCCGACACATCCTTTTTCTTTCCCATTTTGGCAAAAAATGTAGGCTGTTTAATAATGTGGAACAGCCTTCTTAAGTAGTCTTGCCTTTATTTGGACACACCTGCCAAACTAATTTGCACAGGTATCTGCAATTGCTTTCAGTGATATAAAGAGCCCTGACACACAGCACGATCAATGAGTTTAAATGACAAACAAAAAAATTCTAACCTTATCACTCCTAAACTCTTTTTGCATAATAATTTGGAACACAGTTTATGAGGCAGTCCACTGTTTCACGTGACCCTGGAGTGTCCAGGTGAAGGGGCTCGTCTGAGTCGCAATCTGAGGTCTGCTCGCTATCAACCACTGGTGACGGGGAGCGAGAAGCAGAGCTTACGGATGCCAAGGCACCGGATGGACTAGGCGACACTGCGTGGATTTGTTTCCTCCGGGTCTGCCTGGAGTGAGAGCGGCCCCTGCAGGCCGAAGGCTCCTGTGAGGTGGAAGAACCTTCCCAGATAAGCGAGCCACTATTCTTGCCCCTATCTGAGGCGCGAAGAGACTCGATCGCCTTTGTAAGCGATGCCATACACTGCGATAGTGCTAGGCCCATTCCGGAGGATTTGATCACTAGGCTCGGTTGCGGGGGAGGGCTCCTGGGCACGTTCGGAGTCGCAGGCTTCGCACAACTTGCTGCTCTATGCCTGCGGAAACGAAGCCCTACAGGAGCTGCATGCAGCGTAAATAAACGTGTGCATCTTCCCACTTCCAGCCATATTATATCCGCCAGGACACTGCCCTGCCAGGGACCTGAGTGGGGGGGGCACCGCTGAGCTGTAGCGTGCCTCGCGGACGGGGCTGCACTTACCCGCTCCTGTGTCCCCCGCACCCGCTGCCTCTCTGCCGAAATGCTGCGGGGCGGGCCAACCGTGAAGGCTCCTATGAGCCCGGTCGCGGCCTACCCCGACGTGAAGCCGGGGACTCAATTTTTCTGGTGCCCGGCCCGCTGTGTCTCCTCCTCTGGAGGGCGGACCAGCGGAAGTGAAGTCACGCCGGGCTTCCGGCCGCGGCCTACCCCCAGCCGAAGCCGCGGGCTGGATTTTTAGAATCCGCCCGCGGGGCCGAGGACGGCGCCGGACAGTACCCAGCTCTAAGCCGCGGGCTGGATACCACCAGCCGCTCTCAGACGGGCGGGGGCTGTACTGAAAACAGCATCCGTCCCGCCATCCGGGGGGCAAGATGGGGGGTAAAACGGGGGACTGTGGGAAGCACCACATGAAGTGCTCCACCTGGCTGCCTGCCTCGGATGCCGCAGAGCCCTCCCCGTTGCCTGTACCTCCATCCGTGCCCTGGATACTGACGCCTTGATCCGACCAGGTAGAGGGTAGGGGGGTAACATCCAGGACGGTGCAGGCACCCTAACTCCATCAAATTCTAGGGCTGAGGAGAGGGACCGTCCACCGCCTTGCAGCACTGCCGTCTAGCGTTGGTGGGGCAGTGGGGGGCGCACGGACTAGTCTTGTGTCTCTGTACAAGCCCATGGTTTCAATACCTAGGGGTGGCCAGGGCTAAGTCCGGCATCATGTCCCACGTCGCGGAAGAGGATACGTGGAGGGACACTCACACGTGCTCGCCGATTGATGGTTTGGGGAAATCGGACCTGTTCAATAGGATCTGTTGCCCCTGTCTAAGCTTCATAGGAAAACTAAAATAATAAAATAAAATAATAAAGTAAAATAAAAAAAAGACGTCTGGGGAAAACGGCCCAGATATGTCCCACGGTGCGGGAAAGGATACATGGAGACGATACTCAACACGTGCTCGCCCGTTGTTGGTTTGGGGAGATCGGCCCTTTTCAATAGGGTCCGTCGCCCGTCTTATCTTCATAGAAAAAGAAGTCTGGACCCAGACACGTGTGCCTCCAAGGACACTAAGCAAAAAACTGATTTCCGCCCACAATAGGGGCGAGGGTGTATACTGCGGAGGAGGAGCTAACCTCTTTTTTTCACTTAGTGTCAGCCTACTAGCAGCAGAAGCATACACCCACAGTCTCTGTGCCCCCAATGAGGTGAAGAAGAAAATGCAATTTTAGGCTGAGTTCACACGTGGCGTTTTTTTTTGCGTTTTCGCGGCGATTTTAACCGCGCGATTTTGCCGCGAAAACGCGAAAAATAAGCATCCCGTGCATTCCTATGGGATTCCGCAATGCTGTACTAATGCTGCGGTTTTTACCGCGGCGGAATCGCTTCTCGGTAAAAACCGCAGCATGCTCATTAATTTGCGGAATCGCGGCGATCCCGCACCCATAGGAGTGCATTGTTCCGCTTACTTCCCGCATGTGGCTGTGCACACCATGCGGAAAGTAAGCCAAACATTTGCGGATGGTACCCACGGTCTGGAGGAGAGGAGACTGTCCTCCGGGATTTGGGTACCATATCCCTGCAAAAAATAGAATTTAAAAATAAAAAATATTGTTATTCTCACCCTCCGACGTCCCGGGCAGCCTTCCCGCTTCTCTTCACGCTCTCGTTCCCAGTAGTCCTTTGCGAAAATGCCCGCGATGGCGTCCGTTCTCGCGGGATCGCGAAGTCTCGCGGTCATCGCGAATTACCGCGAGACGTCGCGATCCCGCGAGAACTGACGTCATCACGGGCATTTTCGCAAAGGATTACTGGGAACGGCTGCGCGGGACGTCGGAGGGTAAGAATAACACTATTTTTTTTTTTTTTTACATTCTATCTTTTACTATTGATGTCGCATAGGTGGCCTCAGTAGTAAAAAGTTGGTCACACTTGTCAAACACTATGTTTGATGAGTGTGACCAACCTGTCAATCAGTTCGCCAAGCGATGCTACAGATCGCTTGGAGAACGCTAGCATTTTGCAAGCTAAATACGCTTGCAAAATGCTAGTTTTTCCGCGGGAAAATCGCGGGAATTTAAAATGCGATTTTCCCGCGGACTGGAATTCCGGAATTCTCGCGGTAATTTCCGCGAGAGTTCCGGTACGTGTGCACTTAGCCTTACAGTTTTTCATTGGCAATAGAATTCTACAGTTCAGAATGAGTACAGCGATACCAAACTTGTGTGTGTAAATATGTATATTAATTTGTGTTTTTAAGGTGATGAAAAAATTACTTTTTTTTTCTTTTCTTTATTTTTACAAATTGTTCAGATTTATTTTTCCAAGTTTTCATCTTTTGGTCAACGAAGCTCTGCAAACTTTTTTTTTTTTTTTTGCCTAAACTGATGTTTTCCTTTATCTACTCGTGTATAAGCTGAGATTTTCAGCCCACTTTTTTATGCGCATATTCATGATTTAATGAGCAGTACCACCTGACCGCTGAAGGCAGGAAGGGAGACCGTGGAGAAGAGGGGCTGCAGAGACCGCGCCAGGAGGGGGTAAGTATAGCGATATTCACCTGTCCGGGGTCCATCGCAGCAGCGTATGGGGGCATAGTCTGCGGAGCAGCGTATGGGGGCATAGTCTGCGGAGCAGCGTATGGGGGCATAGTCTGCGGAGCAGCGTATGGGGGCATAGTCTGCGGAGCAGCGTATGGGGGCATAGTCTGCGGAGCAGCGTATGGGGGCATAGCCTACGGAGCAGCGTATGGGGGCATAGCCTACGGAGCAGCGTATGGGGGCATAGTCTACGGAGCAGCGTATGGGGGCATAGTCTACGGAGCAGCGTATGGGGGCATAGTCTACGGAGCAGCGTATGGGGGCATAGTCTACGGAGCAGCGTATGGGGGCATAGTCTACGGAGCAGCGCATGGGGGCATAGTCTACGGAGCAGCGCATGGGGGCATAGTCTACGGAGCAGCGCATGGGGGCATAGTCTACGGAGCAGCGCATGGGGGCATAGTCTACGGAGCAGCGCATGGGGGCATAGTCTACGGAGCAGCGCATGGGGGCATAGTCTACGGAGCAGCGCATGGGGGCATAGTCTACGGAGCAGCGCATGGGGGCATAGTCTACGGAGCAGCGCATGGGGGCATAGTCTACGGAGCAGCGCATGGGGGCATAGTCTACGGAGCAGCGCATGGGGGCATAGTCTACGGAGCAGCGCATGGGGGCATATTCTACGGGGCAGCGTATGGGGGCATATTCTACGGGGCAGCGTATGGGGACATATTCTATGGGGCAGCATATGGGGGCATATTCTATGGAGCAGCATATGAGGGCATAATCTATGGGGCATAATCTATGGGGCATTTTATGAGGGGCAAAATCTATGGAGCATCTTATGGGGGAATAATCTCTGGAGCATCTTATAGGGGCATAATCTATGGAGCATCTTATGGGGGCATAACCTTTATGGAGCATATTATTCTATGGAGCATCTTATGGGGGCATTATTAACCTTTGTGCAGCATTATATGGGGGTGTATTTTGTATGGAGCATCTTATGGGGCCCATCATGAACTGTATGGAGCATTATATGGGGCTCCTGATTCAATATGGTATTCAAAAACATTTAACCTACTGATGTCTCAATTAATTTTACTTTTATTGGTACCTATTTTTAAAATTTACCAGTAGCTGCTGCATTTTCCACCCTAGGCTTATACGCAAGTCAATAAGTTTTCCCAGTTTTTTGTGGCAAAATTAGGGGGGGGGGGGTCGGCTTATACACGAGTATAAAAGGTAATTTGGGATAGATACAATATTTCGATCACCAATGGAATTTTTGCAGTATTGTGGTGACAGAAAAAATGCAATTTGCGTATTTTGTTTTGTTTTTTTTCATTATGCTGTTCAGAGATCAAATTAATTTTATATTTTGATAGGCTAGACTTTTATAGATGTGGCCATACCAAATATTTCATACAAAATAGTTAGAACGAGGAAGAAAAAAAAAATTAAAAAGTGGCACTACATTTAGGAATCACGCTAATACAGTTAATCCCACAAGGGATATAATGCAATACGTTGGTGCATAATACAATTTCAAGAAAAGCACAGTCGAGCAAATAGCATCTATAGAAGTAGAAAAGTGTTGATTTGGGGATTATGGCTATTGCCTATAGTTGTCTACATGTTTTGTAAGTGGAATAAAGGTTGTATTTTCCATTTTCGGTGAGTGACATCTTTTTCTACTTCTATGGATACGTGATAAGAAATATGTTGGTAGGAAAGGAGAAGACGATTGCTTTAAAAATGTGTCATTCCAAGCACCAATCAGTGATTGACAGCAGCATTTAAGGAGATAGCAGCAGGCGAAGCTCATCTCTACTCAACTCACTGCTGTTATTGGTAGATGATGGCCAAATAAGTAACACAGCCATCATCTGCCAGTAGTAATGCAGGCTCAATTTGTGGGCCTGCTTCCATGACATGGATCTGACACGATGCTCCACGAGTGGGTGTACACTTAAGTGGGGGACAATTTTAGAGTTCAACATATTAAAGATGCCATCTACATTTTTTGTACAGTATATTGTGACCACCTTGAACATACATATTTTATACCCTTGTGAATTAGACACTGATCTTTGGTTGTATAGGGCTGCTACCTGATCTATCTTTACAAGCTTGAATCTGACTTATACAGGCCTATATTGGTAGAGATTGCATTACTATTCTTGGCTAGTGTAGGTGGAATTGCATTTTACTTGGACATCACAAGGATTCCTTATCATTATGGATTTTATAGTGTTTGCCTCTAACATGTAGGTGTTATTTTCACTGTGATGGGGCTGCAATTTTTTTTTTAAATTACTAATAAAAAAATGTTTTTAAAGTAGGGTATTTTTTGATTTGTAAGCTTGGTCTTTGAATACCCTTAATAAATTAATAGATTACCATTTAAAATACTGGCGAGTTCACCTATAAACATAACCTGCTTAAAAAGAGGATCTGTCTCCAAGAAATGCTAAGTGTTCAGATCATTCTGAGTATTGTGGAGCGACAGTGAAAGATTGTTATAAGCCATAAATGAAGCTTCTTTCATAAACAGATCTTGCATACCTATTGTATACACAATTGCCAACATGTTATTGTAAGTAAAACTCAACTCTATCGTATTATCTTTTAACGCCAAACGATAGAAGTTATGATTGCGAGCGCTCTGGAAACCAGACAACACTGTATTATACCGTACATATTATTTATACATAAAATATCCTAATTATATTCTCTGCAACATCAAGGTCGACCCTCTGAATCCTGGGAAAGCAGCACCTAATTGAAGATCAGTATTATATACTTATACTTAAACCAAGAGGATAAACACACTCTTGAAAAATGCAGCTGCCACTAAGTATATAGAAGAAATGTTACCTGGTCATGTCCATCTCGTATTACAGCCAACTCCTGCTCCACTTCTCCAACATGACTTGTAGCTTTAGCCACTTCAGCCCTCTCCATGTCCCTTTCAGCCAGAAGCTGCTCTATATGTTGCTGCTTCTCTTTCAGAGCCTCCTGGAGAGCTGTGGTACCGGATATTTTTCTTGCATATCTTGAGGAGGTTTCTGTTAACTGTATAGTTTAAGAACATAAAGTAGAGGATTAATGTTACCAGAATCAATTTATAAAAAGTAAAAATTACGTAAAAAGTTACACACAAAGAAGACCAACAGGAATGCTTTATAACGAATGCCAAAAACTGTTTATTTTCAAAAGAAGAGTGTTAAATGGGTTGTCGGGCACTTTATATTGATTGCCTATCCTTAGAATAAGTTATCAATATCTGAACGGTGTGGGTGCGACAATGGATGTACGGTTTGTGGAGAAGCACAGCAGTTCCATCTACTGCATAGTGGCCACAGCAGGGTTTTTTATATCTGCCCCCTATTGAATCAAATAGGGGACAGACATGCAGTAGTACTCAGCTGCAACCACTATACCGTTAACAAAAAGATACTGTGTAGCTCCAAAACCACCATGGTTACTTACCGGTAGCCGGCTTTTCCGGAACCCATGACAGCACACCTGAGAGAGGGACCCGCCCCGCCAGAACAGGAACCTACTGAGACAAAGGGCGGCACCTCTCCCCCGCTTCAGTTGGGTTACAGAGCATTGAGAGGACTTCCCGGTTAGTTACATGTTTAATCCAACACCACATCACTCAAAAGCACCCTACTAACTGTGCACACCCATATGCTGAAAAGAGGGGGGGGGGAATATACGGGTGCTGTCATGGGTTCCGGAAAAATCGGCTACCGGTAAGCAACCATGGTGGTTTTCCCTTCACCCATAACAGCACACCTGAGAGATTTTTGGAGACTTCTAAACACCTTAGGGAGGGACCACCGCTTGCAGCACCCTTCTACCAAAGGTTAAGTCAGCAGAGGAGGATAGATTTAATCTATAGTGCTTAAAGAAGGTGGAAGGTGAGGCCCAGGTAGCGGCCTTACAAATCTGTTCAATTGATACCTCTGCCTTTTCAGCCCAGGAGGTCGCCACGGCTCTGGTGGAATGAGCCTTGATGCCGTCAGGAATCGGGATACCACTAGCTGAGTAGGCTACACTAATGGCCTCCCTAATCCATCTAGCAATAGTCCCTTTTGAAACCCCATAGCCTTTCCTGGCACCCTGAAAAGCTACGAATAGGGACTGGGACCTCCTCCACTGGCTAGTGACAGATATGTATTTTAAAACCAGGTTCTAAAACCAGGGGAAGTGTCTTGAGGAGATCATTTGCATATTCCCAGTGCCTTCTGGGATAAGTGAAGAGTCTCCGCGAGCTCAACGATCACCGGGTTTTGGACGTTGCAGCTGAAAAGAGGAAATCGGAAAACCGCTCATCTTTCATCGTTTTTAAGAGATCTCAATATGGAAGAGGCCAGGAGCCATTTGGTGAGCTGCATTTCTTGCTACATGTTCACAGACTTACCAGTGGAAAAGCCAAATTTCACATGCCACAAATGCAAGCTTGTGTCCCTGTTGGAAGAAAAGTTGCAAACTCTCGGAGAGGTTAGCTACGTTGAAGATCATTAAGGAAGGTGAAGAGTTCTTAGACAGAGCAGAATTATCTCTTCATGTTACAGAAAGAGAAGAAATTCGAAGTGCACCTGAAGAAACAGAGGAATGGAGACATGTGACCCAGAGAAGCAGGAGGATCAGGAGGCAGTCAGCACCCATACTTCTCAGGAACCAGTACCAGGCTCTCAAGCAGGAAAACGATGATGAAATACATCAGGATAAGACTTTGCCCACAAACAGCAACCTTGTACGCCTTCAGAGTTCTCCTGGATGGAGAAAGAAATATGTTGTGAAGAAGAAACGGAGAGTGGTGGTCTTGGGGGATTCCCTGTTGCGAGGAACAGAGGCCGCTATCTGCAGACCGGATATAACTTCAAGAGAAATGTGCTGTCTTCCAGGTGCAAAAATTAAAGATGTGGCTGACAGGATATCAGGACTCTTCAGACCTACAGATGACTACCCATTCCTGCTACTACATGTGGGGACAAATGACACCGCAAGAAACGACCTGGAAACCATCTGCAGAGACTTTGAAGACTTAGGCAAGAAAGTGAAAGAACTGGGAGCGCAGGTGGTCTTCTCTTCCATCCTCCCAGTGGATGGCCATGGAACAAGGAGGTGGAATAAGATTCTGCAGGTGAACAACTGGCTACGTCGATGGTGCCGTCAGCATCGATTTGGATTTATGGATCACGGAGTGAATTACCTTTACGATGGACTACTTGCTAGAGATGGGGTGCACCTTACGAAGACTGGAAAACATGTATTTGGAAGTCGCCTTGCTACACTTGTAAGGAGAGCTTTAAACTAGAACAACATGGGAAGGGAAGCAAAAGACCAGAAAAAGCCATACACCTGACAAATGCTATTGAGAACTCTGCTATTAGAAGTGGAAAGGAAGAACAAAGACAAAAGAATCTAATTAATAAAAATATTGGAGAAAGAGAAACCAATCACAAACTAAAATGTTTTCATACTAATGCACAAAGCATGGGCAAAAAACAAGGAGAATTGGAACTACTAACACAGGAAAAGAAATATGATGTCATTGGAATCACTGAAACTTGGTGGGACAATACACATGATTGGAATACAAGACTAGAAGGATACAACTTATTTGCAAGAAACAGACTTGATAAACGAGGAGGAGGTGTCGCATTGTATGTTAGAAACACGTACACTCACTGGCCACTTTATTAGGTACACCATGCTAGTAAGGGGTTGGACCCCCTTTTGCCTTCAGAACTGCCTCAATTCTTCGTGGCAGAGATTCAACAAGGTGCTGGAAGCATTCCTCAGAGATTTTGGACCATATTGACATGATGGCATCACACAGTTGGCGCAGATTTGTCGGCTGCACATCCCTGATGCGAATCTCCCGTTCCACCACATCCCAAAGATGCTCTATTGGATTGAGATCTGGTGACTGAGGAGGCCATTTGAGTACAGTAAACTCATTGTCATGTTCAAGAAACCAATCTGAGATGATTCGAGCTTTATGACATGGCGCATTATCCTGCTGAAAGTAGCCATCAGATGTTGGGTACATTGTGGTCATAAAGGGATGGACATGGTCAGCAACAATACTCAGGTAGGCTGTGGCGTTGCAACGATGCTCAATTGGTACCAAGGGGCCCAAAGAGTGCCCAGAAAAAATTCCCCACACCATGACACCACCACCACCAGCCTGAACCGTTGATACAAGGCAGGATGGATCCATGCTTTCATGTTGTTTACGCCAAATTCTGACCCTACCATCCGAATGTCGCAGCAGAAATCGAGACTCATCAGACCAGGCAACGTTTTTCCAATCTTCTACTGTCCAATTTCGATGAGCTTGTGCAAATTGTAGCCTCAGTTTCCTGTTCTTAGCTGAGAGGAGTGGTACCCAGTGTGGTCTTCTGCTGCTGTACCCAATCTGCCTCAAAGTTCGACGCACTGTGCGTTCAGAGATGCTCTTCTGCCTACCTTGGTTGTAACGGGTGGCAATTTGAGTCACTGTTGCCTTTCTATCAGCTCGAACCAGTCTGCCCATTCTCCTCTGACCTCTGGCATCAACATGGCATTTCCGGCCACAGAACTGCCGCTCACTGGATTTTTTTTTCTTTTTCGGACCATTCTCTGTAAACCCTAGAGATGGTTGTGCGTGAAAATCCCAGTAGATCAGCAGTTTCTGAAATTCTCAGACCAGCCCTTCTGGCACCAACAATCATGCCACGTTCAAAGGCACTCAAATCACCTTTCTTCCCCATACTGATGCTCGGTTTGAACTGCAGGAGATTGTCTTGACCATGTCTACATGCACTGAGTTGCCGCCATGTGATTGGCTGATTAGAAATTAAGTCTTAACACACAGTTGGACAGGTGTACCTAATAAAGTAGCCAGTGAGTGTATATCTGCACAGAGATTGAAGCTTCAGAGACTGGGAGTTCTGTGGAAACTGTTTGGGTAAGAATACAAGGACAGACCAATGGAAAGGACACCATTGTAGGCATTTACTACAGGCCGCCTGTGCAAGCTGAAGACATGGATGAACTTCTTATGCATCAAATGGCCAAGTTCTCCAAAAAAATATGACATAGTTGTCATGGGAGATTTCAACTATCCAGACATTTGTTGGGAATCTCTCTCAGGCAAAACTAACAGGTCAAGGAAATTCTTATCCTCTCTTGCTGACAACTTTATCTTCCAAAAGGTAGGGGAGAAAACAAGGGGAACTGCTACCTTGAATCTAATCCTTATAAACAGGGAGGAAATGGTTGAGGAGGTAAAAGTGGCTGGGACTCTAGGAGGTAGCGACCATGCTATTTTAGAATTTTGGATAACTAGAGGAGGAAGACCTGTGAAGACTCAGACGTCAAGGTTAGATTTCAGAAAGGCAGATTTTAAGGGATTCAGAAAGAGAATTGGAGGGATCCAATGGCTGGATATCCTTAAAGACAAAAATGTCCAGGAAGGATGGGAAATCTTGAAAAATGAAATTCTCAAAGCACAATTGTTAACAATTCCGAAAAGAGGAAAGAATAGGAAGCATTTAAGGAAGCCAGGATGGATGAACACAGAACTTAAGCACATGCTAAAAAGGAAGAAAAAAATGTTTATAAAATGGAAAGAGGGAAGCATATCTAAAGAAGAATATAATGCTGTCTGCAGAACCTGCAGGGCACAAATCAGATTACTAAAGCTGACAATGAATTGAGGCTTGCAAGAGATGTCAAAAGCAATAATAAAGGATTTTGGGGGTATGTCAAAAGTAAAAGAAAAGTCAAAGATGCTATAGGATTTTTACAGGATGAAAATGATGAAATGGTAAGACAGGACAGGAT
Source organism: Dendrobates tinctorius (assembly GCF_039654945.1). Classification (NCBI taxonomy): domain Eukaryota; kingdom Metazoa; phylum Chordata; class Amphibia; order Anura; family Dendrobatidae; genus Dendrobates; species Dendrobates tinctorius. The sequence continues at coordinate 4,082,529 of NW_027361758.1, forward strand.
GTTGAGAAGGCCGATCTTTTAAATTCCTATTTTGCATCTGTTTTCTCTCAGAAAGGAAATGTAACATCAACTGTTCTTCACTGTCCTATTAAGGGAATAGAAGAATCCAGGATATCTATAAACAGAAAGATAGTGACGAAACACTTAGCTAACCTAAATGAATTCAAGTCTCCAGGTCCAGATGAATTACACCCCAGAGTACTGAAGGAGATAGCAGAAGAAATTTTTGAACCCCTCTCCATAATCTTTGAAAATTCTTGGAGATCAGGAGAAGTCCCAGAAGACTGGAGAAGAGCAAATGTTGTTCCTATCTTCAAAAAGGGGAAGAAGGTGGACCCAGGCAACTATAGGCCGGTGAGTCTGACTTCTATACCAGGAAAGATCTTTGAACAAATTATTAAACAACATGTATGTCAGTACCTGGATAAGAATGAAGTGATTAAACAGAGTCAGCATGGGTTTGTAACTAAAGTCATGTCAGACTAACTTAATTTCCTTCTATGACGGAATCACTGATTGGGTGGATCAAGGAAATGCTGTAGATATAGTATATCTTGACTTCACCAAAGCATTTGACAAAGTATCTCATACAATCCTTATTGAAAAAATGACTAAGTATGGAATGGACAAGGCAACTGTTAGGTGGATTCATAACTGGCTTAGTGATCGGACCCAAAGAGTGGTCGTAAATGGCTGCACATCCAGTTGGAAGAATGTCTCAAGTGGGGTACCACAGGGCTCTGTCCTGGGCCCTGTATTGTTCAACACTTTATCAACGATTTAGATGAAGGAATTGAGGGTAAACTGATTAAATTTGCTGATGACACAAAGCTAGGAGGGATAGCTAATACTAGAGAAGAGAGAGAGAGGATTCAAAAAGATATAAATAAACTGGAGCAGTGGGCAGCAACTAACAGAATGGTTTTTAACAGGAAAAAATGCAAAGTACTACACCTGGGCAATAAAAATGAAAAAAGCATATACAGAATGGGAGGAATAGGGCTAAGCAACAGCACATGTGAAAAAGACTTGGGTATACTAATAGATCACAGACTGAATATGAGTCAACAGTGTGATGCAGCAGCAAAAAAGGCAAATGCAATTCTAGGATGTATTAACAGAAGCATACAGTCTAGATCACGTGAAGTCATTATTTCCCTCTACTCCTCTTTGGTCAGACCTCATCTGGAATATTGTGTCCAGTTTTGGGCACCACATTTTAAAAAAGACATCAACAAACTGGAGCAAGTTCAGAAAAGAGCGACCAGAATGGTGACCGGTCTGCAAACCCTGTCTTATGAGGAAAGGTTGCAGGATTTGGGAATGTTTAGTTTGCAAAAGAGAAGACTGAGAGGAGACTTAATAGCTGTCTACAAATATCTAAGGGGCTGTCACATTGTAGAAGGATCAACTTTATTCTCATTTGCACAAGGAAAGACTAGAAGCAATGGGATGAAACTGAATGGGAGGAGACACAGATTAGATATTAGAAAAAACTTTTTGACAGTTAGAGTGATCAATGAGTGGAACAAGCTGCCACGAGAAGTGGTGAGTTCTCCTTCAATGGAAGTCTTCAAACAGAGGCTGGACAGACATCTGACTGGGATGATTTAGCGAATCCTGCTTTGAGCAGGGGGTTGGACCAGATGGCCCAGGAGCTCCCTTCCAACTCTACGATTCTATGATTCTAATAGAGATCTCTTAACATCCAAACTATGGAATTTCTCCTCCCACAAATTTTTTGGATTCTCGCAGAAGGATGGGAGGACAATCTCCTGACCCTGATGGAAATCTGATGCTACCTTAGGCAGATAAGTGGGGTCTGTTCTTAACACCACCCTATCCTGAAAAACTTGTGTATAAGGTGGATTTACCGAGAGAGTCTATAAGTCGCTTATTCTGCGGGCTGATGTAAGGGCCACTAAAATGATCGTCTTTAGGGTCAGAAACTTTAGGGGTAGCTGGTGTAACGGCTCATACGGTTCCTTTGCAAGGGCTTCAAGCATTAGTTTAAATCCCAGGGGGCTATTCTGGGTATTGGGATAGGCCTAGCTCTATGGCAGGATTTAATGAATCTGGCTACCCATCTATTTGATGCCAATTTGCAGTTAAAGAGCGCCCCTAGTGCAGACACCAGAACTTTAAGCGTGTTCACCGCTAACCCCATCTGCAACCCCGACTGCAAGAACTCCAGGATGGCACTAATCAGGGGTTCTTTTTCTAATGGCTTACCTAGGAACTTATTACATGTTCTGCCGTAGATGTTAGTCGTCACTGGTTTCCTACTCTTTAGCAGGGTGGCCACCAACCCGGGGGAGAACGCTCTATCCATTAAAAGCGACCTTTCAAATTCCACGCCGTCAGATGGAATTCTTTGACCTGAGCGTGGAATATTGGGCCTTGAGCTAGTAGGTCCGGGATTTCTGACAGAACACATGGATCAGAGAGGGACATTCTTTGTAGTAGAGAAAACCAGGGCTTTTTCGGCCAAAACGGGGCTATTAGAATCACCCTGGCTTGAACGTTTCTGATCTTCCTGATAACTGTTGGGATCAGAGCCACTGGGGGGAACGCATAAGCTAGTCTGAAGTTCCACTGGATGTGCAATGAGTCCACTGCCCATGGTTTTTCCCTCGGGTTTAAAGAGTAAAACCTTTCTGTTTGCCTGTTGTACTTGTTGGCAAAGAGGTCTATTACTGGTTTCCCCCAAAGCTGCGTTATTTTTTGAAAAATGGACCGATTTAGCGCCCATTCTCCTTGCCTCAGGGTATTGCAACTCAGAAAATCTGCCTCTATGTTTTCTGCCCCTTTTATGTGTAAGGCTGTCAAGGAGTGTAGGTGTTCCTCTGCTCTGCTCAGAATGTCGCTCGCCGCTTTCATTAGGGAGTGTGATCTTGTCCCTCCTTGGTGGTTGATGTATACCACTGTTACACTCTTGTCTGACATGATGCGTACATTGCGACCCTGGAGTAGCAGAATGAAGTGACTTAGGGCCTTGTTCACTGCCCACAGTTCTCTTAGGTTGGAAGATGCCTCGATTTCTTGAGGTGTCCAGGAGCCCTGGCCTATGAGGCCCCTTAGGTGTGCCCCCCACCCCGAGGAGCTTGCATCTGTTAAAATCACATCTGTCGTCTGTCTGTCCCACAGTATTCCTGAGGTCAGATTTGTACCGTCCAGCCACCAGTTGAGAGTGTCTCTGGTTTTTACGGAAAGCTCCAGCTTTCCTTCCAAACGCCCTCTTAGCGATCTTTGTGCTGATAATATCTCCCCCAGGAGTTGTTGGGTGTGAAATTGAGCCCACCTGACCGCCGGAATATAGGACGTTAGGGTACCTAGTAGGGACATTGCCCTTCTCAATGTCATACATGGTTGGTTTGGGCTGCCAAGGCCAGATTCTGTACCTTCTCTATTTTGGACTCTGAGAGCAGACACGCCTGCCTTTCTGAATCCAGTATAAATCCCAGGAAGGTCTGTTTTTTTAGGGGTTGTAATTTCGATTTTTTGAAATTGATTATCCACCCTAACTCTTGCAAGGTGTTGGTCACCAGGCTCAACTGTGCCGTGCAGTGGTCCTCTGAGCTGCCCACTATAAGAAAATCGTCCAAGTATGGTATTATGACCGTATCGTGAATTAGGAGAAAGGCTGTCACCTCCGCTATGACCTTGGTGAAAACTCTAGGGGCTATGGATATGCCAAATGGAAGAGCTCTGAACTGGAAATGCCTCAGTACGCCTTGGATATAAAGCGCTACCCTCAAGTATTTTTGGTAATCTGGATGGATAGGGATGTGATAATATGCAACCTTTAAGTCGACTACGGCCATAAAACAATCTTGATGTAGTAGCTTCACGGCCGTAGCCACTGACTCCATCTTGAAGGTCTGGTTTCTTATCCATCGATTGAGCCGTCTGAGATTTATAATCGTCCTGAATGATTGATCCGGTTTATCAGAAAAAGGGGTGAATAGAACCCCCTTCCTTCCGGTGTGTGTGGGACCTCGTAAAGTACCGGCTTGTCTATCAGGCTCAGGATCTCCGCTTCCAAGACCAACTGTTCTTCGGTCACCTTCCTGATGGGTGTAATGACAACCACGGGTTTTGGTTGGTGAATAAAGGGGATTCTCAGGCCTTCTCTTAAGATGCCCAGGATCCAGGTATTGGAGGAGATCTTTTCCCAGGCCTGGAAAAAGAGTGTCAATCTCCCCCCCACTGGAATACTGGCGTCACTGTGGCGATTTCTTTGAGGTGGAGGTGTTTCCACCAAACATAAATCCCAACTCTTTTTTCCTTTTCTTTCTTCGCCCATGACAGGCACCGCCACAGTGGGATTCCTTCCAGGACAGGAACCCAACTGAAGCGGGGGAGAGGTGCCGCCCCTTATGTCTCAGTAGGTTCCTGTCCTGGCGAGGCGGATCCCTCTCTCAGGTGTGCTGTCATGGGTGAAGGGAAAACTAAGCATATCCGGCTGCCACTGGCTTGGGGTACCAGCTAATTGGCGGGGGTGCCGGGGTGTCACACTCTCACCGATCAGATATTGATGACTTACCCTAAGGTTATGCTATCAAAATAAAAGTCCTGGACAACCACTTTAAAGAGGTATTCCCATAAAGTGATAACTCTAGAATTAATGGAGACTCTAGTTGACTTGGTGGAGCACTACGGCTCTTAACAGTGCTGTTTCTGGACGCTCACCCATGCAGAAAACCACAGCTGACCCTATTCAATTCCATGGACTTGCACTGCAGTTCCCCTGCACAGTGAGTGGCTTAAACTGCTGCTGTGCAAATAAGACTTTAAAGTGCCTGAAGCGCTAAGTAAGTGTTGTAGCCCCTTCATTCTCTGAATTCTCTTCAGACATCTGGTGCGAGTCTCAGAGGTACAACTCCACTGATTATCAAGTCATAACATATCCTAGTAATATGCCATAAGTTTGGGATAATAAAATTACTTTGTTTCCCACCACTTACCAGTCCAGTGCGACTTGGTTTGTTGCTCACTGATGATGAAATTGAGCTCATGGAGCTTATAGAGGATGCACTTGGACTGCGTTTTAGGGATGCTGGTGTTGTAGGAGTAGCGGCTACTTTTCTTACGGTGGCTTTAGCCTTAGCTGGTGTAGTTGATGGAAAACCGATCCGTGTAACTTTATGTACAGGTGCAAACAAGCCATACTTTGGCTGACACTGAAAATACCTAAAAATAAAATCGAGAAGACATAATATGTGGTATTACTCCTACATGTAGGTACCAGCTCCATAACACATTCATCCACAAGGTCAAGGAAAATGAGGGTCTATAAAAATAAAAATAGCTGTTTCTAACACTGCATTATCAGGTGGATACAATTTTTAGGATTCAGTACTAGGAAAAAAAAAAAAAACACTAGAAAAAACTAAAAACATTAGTTATATGATTACTAGATCGCAGGGATTGATGACAAATGGATCCAAAGTTGTAGTGGAAACATGTTGTGGGAAATTTTTCATTGGCTTTACTGCAGTTTTTGGTGCATGCCATTTTTGAAGCTAAAGCTACTACTCGTGTTTTATGCCGTTTTCAGAAACTTTTAAAAATTGGATGCGGATTATCAGGAACAAGGCAACCCCCACAAAAAAAGTACAATAATTTAAATCAGAAATTGGCGCAAATAAGAGCTGGCATAGAATTCAGTTTCTGTGATTATAATGACAAGACTGCTGAGAAGTCAAATATACAGAAATGGAAGGGTCAGTTTATTGTGAGGCTCAGTGACCAGTGAGATTGACAAGATTTCAGGATTAAAGGCCCAGTCACACTAAGCGAGATCGCTGCTGAGTCACTAGTATTGTGACGTAATAGCGATCTCACCAGCGAGATCACTGTGTTTGACAATGACCAGCGACAGGCCCCCCTGCCGGGTATCGCTGATGGTGCCCGAAAAGTCTGGACATTTTTTTGGTCGCTCATGTCCCGCAGCGTCGCTTGTATCGTCACGATTGACACCTAGCCCAACGACCTCGTTAGCGACTCACAAGCAAGACAAAGGCGTGGATTTGCATTCCCGTTTCCACATCTCCCTCTGCTCTGATTGGTGGTCACTACAGCGTCCTTATTGGCGGGCTTCCTTTTAAAAGAAGCAAACATAGTAGCACTTCAGTTCTTTGTTCGTGACCCGGGTGTGTCCTAGTTGAGATCCAGTTTTCGTCCAACGGCTGCGACTCCATATTGGCTCATCTGATTTTCCATCTGCGTTGCTTCTATACACTGTTTATGGTAGGTATATTTTAGGGGTCTGAACAGCGATTCCACTTATAGATTTTATTTTTAGTTTAATTTTTTTAAAAATCTTTTTAATTTTTGCAACTGTTTTTTTGATGGGAGGATTTTTTTTTTTTTCTTTTCTTTGTGAGAACAAAGGGCCATGTATGGGCAGCCATTTTAGGCTGTATTTTAAGTGAACACAGCCAACAACCTTCTGTTTTTCTGGAATTTTTTTTTGTTTTCGTCATATACCTTAAACAAGGTTCCATTAATGTTCATAGTTTTTTAACCTTTTTTTTCTTTTTACAGATGTCTTACAACAGTGAGGACTTTCTTCGGGAGATGATTGAGCTGTATCGGTCTCTTCCATGTCTTTGGAAAATAAAGTCCGCCGACTACAGTAACAGGATCAAGAAACCCTAGCAAGAAGGTGGACGAAACTCGTTAGGAAAAAAATACAGTCTCTCCGCACTGTTTATAAAAAGGAGCTGAACAAGGTGGAGAAGTCGAGGAAGTCGGGTGCTGGCACAGATGAGGTTTATGTTGTGGTACTCCGAGGAAGACTGTGTTCCATGAGGCCCAATGTGCAACCTGACACAGAGATCGAGAATGATCAAGATTCCCCTGTTGGTGATGTAAGAACCTTTTTTTGAATTTTTTATTTGCATGTACATGCCGGATTTTTAGTGAAAAATATTTTATCTAAAACATTAGCATATGGCCGACTAGTCATTTAAATTAGCCACATATTTTCAATTTTTTGTTTTACGTAATTTGATTTGTTTTCTTTGCTCACACATCAGCAGCATCAACACAAACAGGCAACGCAAGGGAGTGACATCACCGAGAGTGAACGTAGTTTGGAGGACGTATTTGAGGGGTCGAGTCAACAACCTGCTCCCCTTACTGTTTGTCGTCGACAAAATAATGCTCGCAAAAGGAAGGAAACTTTACCCCCGTCTCCAGACCTTATGTGTTTAGCCAACCAAATAATGGCGAGCTCGGCCATGGACAGTTTTGCCCAATTCACAGCTGATCGCCTTGGAAAGCTGGATGCTAACCAGAGGAAACATGCAGAACGACTCATTTTTGAAACTTTGAGTGAAGCAGATTCCAGTCGGCTGGATGAAAATTCTACCGTAAAAAGATTGATCGCCCGTGAGCCTTCTTGGCCAGCTTCAAGGACAGAAACTCAAGAGCCACTGCGGACCACACCACTGCGGAGGATTGGGCCACCGCAAAACCATCCCCAAACCCCGCCCAAGCACCATTTTCCTCACTACTCCCAGTCGTTTCTCTCCCAACTATCTTCTCCGCCCAGACGTGGTTTTCCAAATGTTGATAATCAATATGAAGAATTATATTTTTTTTTACCCTTTTTTTCGTAACCTGTTTACAATATATTTGATAGTTTGTTAATTTTTTGAAAATAAACACTCTAATTTTAACGTTTTATTGTTTGCTGTTTTTAACAAACTTTTCACGTTTTTGAACTTTACTTGACTGAATTTGTCATTTTACTTTGCCTATTTTGAACAAATATGTGGAGCCTCAATAGGGATGAAAAGCTTTATAATGCTTGTGAGCGAGGGTAATTTTTTTTTTTTGGGAAAACGCAACAACTTTTGATGTGTATCGCCGTGGTTTCGGCAACTTAAATAAAACAAGAACTAACAAATAAAAAAGCATCAGTGTCTTCCGCCACGTGGTTGGGCCGCCGCCGCCCTTAACAGCAGCTGTTTGTGGTCCTCGACTGCTTGGGTGACTCTCCTGAGTGACTCCAGGAGCTCTTCAGGTGTTGGGATTCCTATGGTGTGAAATGTTTAAATTTTACAATTTTAAACTTGACACATATTATCGGTAATTTTTTTTGTTCAATAAACTCTTACCGTTTCTCGCTGCCGCAGATTATTCAGAGGATGAGGGGCTTAAGTTCCAACCAGATCCTCGTGCATCCTCTCCTTCGTTTTCCGGTGTGTCTGGCTGTGGCTCCGGCTCTTCATCTTCTGTGCCAACTTGGCTCTCAGTATCTGCAGGACAAAAAAAAAAAAAAAAAAAAAAAAAAAAAAAAACACTTTTCAGGGACCATATTGGGGTCCGTGTGTCTGTGCAGGTCCTGGGTGGGACTTTTCAGGGACTATATTGGGGTCCGTGTGTCTGTGCAGGTACTATGCGGGTGTGTGCAGTTCCTGGGTGGGACTTTTCAGGGACTATATTGGGGTCCGTGTGTCTGTGCAGGTACTATGCGGGTGTGTGCAGGTCCTGGGTGGGACTTTTCAGGGACTATGTAGAGGTCCGTGTGTCTGTGCAGGTACTATGCGGGTGTGCGCAGGTCCAGGGTAGGACTTTTCAGGGACTATGTTGGGGTGTGTCTGTACAATGTGCACTTACCATGATGGGAGACCATCTGGGCATGGACACGGGCGATACGTCTGCTAGAGCGGTAGCGCAGATCTGCCAGCTTCTTTCTGATCTGGCGGGTGGACCGATCCACACCAAATAGCCTGGCCAGGCCCCGCCTAATACTACGGAGGACTGCCTGCTTATGAAGTACAGGGTGTGGATGTGGCTGGGTGCAGGCATAATCTTGCTCATCCACCTCCCTGATGAGATACCGCACCTCTGCATCACCCCAGTGACTTGAACACCGCCTGGTCGCCATGTTAAAAAGTACTAGGCCGCAGTAAGGTCATAACATAAGCCCAGGACGCTACAGCTCCACCCACATTATTGACATGCGGCGGCTTCGCGGACGCTATTGCGTCCTCCAAGGGTTAACGATATAGTTACGGGGGCGCTTTAGCGTCCCGAAACCAAACCACATTGCACATGGGCATATATTTATATTGCGTACTGAATGTGTGAGTGTGCTGTTCTGTTTGGGATTGTGTAGTATAAGTATTACTAGGTAAAGACACATTTATGTTTGAGTGTCTAAATGTGTGTAAATGGATTAGTATGTACTTTAATGTTTTGTTAAGACACAAAACAAGTAAACTATTAGTTTTAATTTTAAAAAACTTTAATATTAAAAAAATCATAAAACAATCATGTTACTTAATTTTTAATCACGGAACAATCCAAAATAAAAAATAAAGGTCACTGCTAAAGCTGCCAAGCAACAGCGCCAGGACCATTGAAATAATGGCAATACAGTTCATGGCAGGTCTTGGCATCCTGGGTGTTGCGTCCACTGAATCAATAAACCCAGGCGGGCAGTACAAACTGGAATCTCGCCGACGGAGAAAGTTATGGAGCACACAGCATGCCATCACCACAGAGTCAATTGAGTCCAGTTTCAAGTTAATTGGCGTGTGCAATACACGGAACCGACTGGCCATGATCCCAAAGGCATTTTCAACCACACGACGTGCCCTTGACAATCGGTAATTGAAAATACGTCTTTCTGGCGTTAGATTTTTTTGGGGGGAACGGTTTGAGCAAATGTTCATGAAGCGGGAAGGCCTCGTCACCGACAAACACAAAGTTCATGTTTCCTCGGGTGTCGGAGTTTGGAGGCAACTGAAGGTCAGAGCCAAATAAGCGTTCACCAAAGTGGGTATGTTCCAAAACCCCCCATCGGAAACCCTTCCGTTCATCCCGACGACAAATAAATAAATTCATACTTGGCGTTTACAAGGGCCAGCAGGATGATACTAAAATAGCCCTTGTAATTGTAGAAGTATGACCCGCTGTTGGGCGGTTGGGTGATGCAGACATGTTTGCCGTCCAAGGCACCACCACAATTGGGAAACTGCCAGACTTCCTCGAAATCGGAGGCAATCTGTTTCCAATCCTCGTCCGTTTTTGGAAAATCCATGAAGCTGCGTAGACACTGGAAAATCGCTCTGCATGTCTCCGGAATAAGAACACTGAGGAGGGGCCTTGAAATTGTGGCACAGAAATGCAGGTCCTGAAATGAGCGCCCGGTGGCCAGGAATCTCAGCGTGACTGCCAATCTTTCATCTACGGGGATAGCTGCACGCATTCTTGTATCCCTCCTTTCAGTAAGTGGCGAAATTAGCTCCAATAACTGGATAAACGTTTCCTCGGACATCCGCAGGTAGTTCCGGAAATCGTGTGGATTTTTGTCCTGCAACTCTCGCACTATCTGCATGTGCGACAATTCGGACCTCCTCTGCAGCCACTCTTTGGTCCACATCCGACGTTTTCTTTTGGAACGCCTTTCCACGATCTGGGCTTCATCACGACGGCGAGCTTCCTCAGCCAACAAGGCAGCCACCACAACCGAACACTGCGCCTTGTTCATGATGGAGCAAACTGCAAAAAAAAAAATAAAATATTATAAAAAGTTAGAAAATATAGAAATCACAACAAGCAACGTGTTATGCTATATTGCATACCATCCTATTAACCTATTAGACCCCAAAGATACATACCGTTAACACTGAGTTCGCGTCTGGGTAAATCAATCGGGAATCACAGTCCGTGAACGCTATTTGGACAGCCGGTGAACACTACTAGGGCAGCCGGAGAACGCAAATAAGACACCGCTGAACGCACACCTCTGACCGCTACTGGGTTCTGCTAGCCAAAAGAATACATGTTCAGGAACAATGAAATGAAGCGCTATAGTATGTCACCTTCTTTTAAATGAAAGGCCAATCTGGACGCGGTTGCGTCCACCAATCAGAGCAGAGAGGGCGTGAAAAAGGGAGCGCAATCCACGCCTGTGTAAATACAGCGTCACACAGTACATCCCTCATCGAGGTGTGAATGGTCAATGGAACATGCAATGTGACAGGGTCCCAACGACCACAGACATCGTTACAAAGGTCGTTATGACACGCCAGATCGTTGCTCCTTTGTTGGGTAGATTGGATTGTTTGATATCTCAATAGCGACCACATAGCGATGAGGCAACGATCCCTGTCGTTTCGTGTCGCTGTCAGGATCGGAAGATCGTAAACATTAGTAAAACATTATAAGAGGGTAAGAGGCAGGTGCAAAACCTGTCAGGCAGGAGCTTATCGCCTGTAGGAACAACGTATATGGCATATTGAAATCTAACCATCAATCTTGCTCACCCTTCCCTTAAACATCTGTTATATGGGGACAGTCAAGTAGCCAAAATACACAAGATCTTTGGCCATTCCAGGTTAACGCTAAAAATATTTCTAAGCATATGATCAGCTTTAGGCTTTGCTCACGTAACTTACCTTGTGCCAGCTACTGCTCCATCATTTTTTCCTAAAGGTTCATCTAACTCTACACCACACCACTCTCCTTTGGCAAAATCGGTCTCCCCCAGAAACCGTATAACTCCAGCTTTTGAACCGCTTACCTAAAAATTAAGAACACCACATTCAGTGCCCCCACATAACCCCAGTGACAGATTAGTTTGTTGCTCTGTGCTGCCAATGTGAACAAGGCTTAATAAGGAGTCAACAAGGATAATAAAAACATGGCTGGTTTAATCCAAAAACAGCACAACACTCCAAATGAATGGTACTGAGCTACAATGCAACACACAAATTGTGCAAAGGTGTGGCACTTACTGCTCTCCAGCCTCTATTACTTTTCCCTGCCCACTGCTGGCCTCCTGTCAGTAACTGGCAGGTCATTCTTCTCTGCAAGGTCCCACTCACCTGATCCAAGATCCCAAATAAATGCCGTCATTCCAGTTGTAGGCTCATGTTCAGATCAATAGTAGGACTTTTGAACAAAATAAGGACCTTATGATGCATGCGCCAACTCTGGAAAGGACAGCGCTTGAGATCTTGGGCCTAGAAGCGTGAACTGTCAATCACTAACAGAGTCTATCGGCGGGTGGGGAAAGAGGCTGGGAAGCTGTAAGTGCATGCTAACCATAAAAATTTGCTGGTGGATGTCTAGAAAACAGACACTGATCTATAAAACAAAAAGTATGGACATAATCAACATTACAGGGCCTTTACATAATTGACATTAATTTTGGGTCTAAAAATCTGCCGAAAGGTTCCCTTTATATTGATACAAACACTAGTTAGTTAGGTTTACAGGGCTTTTCAGTGGGTTGGGAACTCGATATTCAATTTTTTTATAAGCAACTTATTCAAAAACCACAGACAGCAAAGCTTTTAAGTAATATATGTTTACAGCCAATGAATACCATATGAATCAGAAACAATCAATCTATACAAGTTTCTTCAGCTCCCTGAAACTCAAAGAAATAGCAATTTTTTTTATTGAAAGAGGAAAAAAAGGCCTTTTTATGGACGTAGGATTTTCTATACATAGAACAAGTGATCGAATGATCACAGGTTCAAGTCTGCTGCTAAAGGGACTAACAAAAGAAATAGTGGATAAAAATGTTATAAAAATTGACGTAATAAAAAAATTTGAATCACTGCCCTTTCTCCACCAGTCATTTAAAATAAAGATTTTTTTTTTAAAAAAAGACATTTTAATGGAACAAAATTAATTAGATCAATAAATTCTGCAAAAAAAGAAAATCAAAATTTTACCATTTTCTAGTACACTATATGGTAATATGAATGGGGTTGTTCAAAAGTACAACTGGTGCTGAAAAAAAAAAAACAAGCCCTTATACGATTATGTGGGTTGACTTATAGAAAAAGTTATGGGTCTTGGAACAAAGTAAATGAAAGAGCAAAAATGAAAAATTGCCCGGCCCTTAAGGGGTTAAAAAGTCCTTTATATAAACACCAGAAATGTCTCATAGTTGCAGGTGCCACAACCATTAAAGTGAATGTGTGGATGTATCTCCACCAGGATCAGGTGACCATTTTTCACACAAGTCTGCAGCCCAAAGGTGGGACCCACTTCTATCAGATATTTAAGACATACCCTGTTATATGACAAGATAACAAAATGTCTGTAAACTTTACATAAATGTATTTAAAAAGCTAAGAAATAAAGTAGTATATGACTTAATAAATGAAAACAAAAAAAACAAACTTACCAAAACTCTATCCCCCAGCTTGAGCTCTCGTTCTTTTTTGACTGACCCAGCCTCAGACAGATTTGATATAGATTCACTTGTGGTTCGGGTGAGGTTACTTAATTGTGCAGGGGTATTAAATTCCTTAGAAGTTGTAGTACTTTTTAGAGGAGTTGCCATGGAGGCTGGCACAGAAGACACAACATTTGAAGAAGAAGACATAGAGGTTGGTGAGGTAGCTCTTGATGCATTTTGGTTACCATTGGTTTCATCTTCCAATGGTTTCCGTGACAACTTTGAAGGTCTTGTAAAAATTCCCCTTAAGGCTTCACATTGGAAATAACGAACACCGGCAACAGATCCATCATTTTTACCAATTGCTTCGTCCAAAACAATCCCCGCCCACTGTCCAGGAGCAAACTGAGTCTCTCCAAGAAACTGAATGAACCCAGGTTTACTACCATTGACCCATACATGCTCTCCTACTCGAAAATCATCCACAAACCCTTCAGGGGCTTCTGCAGCTGGTGCATTCGCTGCCTTTTCTACCGGTTTTGCTGGGGTAACTGCAAATTAAAAAAAATAAATAAATGTAAACAGTACTATGCACATTATCATTAAAATACTTTGCTTTTTCTTGTAACATTTACTATGTTTTATTATACTATACTGCCAACAAGATGATTTAATACATAAAATGATTTTACTAACATCACACTTCAATCACATAGAATAAAAGCAACATTACAGCAGTAACTAGATCTGGAATTCTTACAACTACAAGTACAGTGCATACTTGATCTTTGCCAGTTATCAAAACTCCAACAGCCCGCCATCCATACAGGGGCGGGGCCATCCAGCAGCCCGCCATCCATACAGGGGCGGGGGCCATCCAGCTGCCTGCCATACAGGGGCGGGGGCCATCCAGCTGCCCACCATACAGGGGCGGGGGCCATCCAGCTGCCCACCATACAGGGGCGGGGGCCATCCAGCTGCCCACCATACAGGGGCGGGGGCCATCCAGCTGCCCACCATACAGGGGCGGGGGCCATCCAGCTGCCCACCATACAGGGGCGGGGGCCATCCAGCTGCCCACCATACAGGGGCGGGGGCCATCCAGCTGCCCACCATACAGGGGCGGGGGCCATCCAGCAGCCCACCATACAGGGGCGGGGGCCATCCAGCAGCCCACCATACAGGGGCGGGGGCCATCCAGCAGCCCACCATACAGGGGCGGGGGCCATCCAGCAGCCCACCATACAGGGGCGGGGGCCATCCAGCAGCCCACCATACAGGGGCGGGGGCCATCCAGCAGCCCACCATACAGCCAGTATCTGATACATGCTGTCAGTGGATTGGGGAGCATGTGTGAGCTATCAGGTTTCCTTTAAGATAAGAGAAAATCATATGAGACAAACACATGGTAATAAGAAGAAGAAGAAGAAGAATGGACTTGTGTCACAAGTATGGGCCATGTGTATATATGGAAGACTACATGGACCTATCATGGAACAAGAACAAAAAGGAAAAAGGACTATGGACTGGTCCAAAATGATTGAACAAAATATATTTTATTGATAAAAGGATAACAACTGGTATGGGGGAGTGGGGTATACAGTTGTGCTCAAAAGTTTACTCCCCCCCCCCCCCCCCCTCCTCAGAATTTTTGCTTTCTTGGCCTTTTTTCAGAGAATGAATGATAACACCAAAACTTTTTCTCCACTCATGGTTAATGGTTGGGTGAGGCCTTTATTGTCAAACTACTGTGTTTTCTCTTTTTAAATCATAATGACAACCCAAAACATCCAAATGACCCTGATCAAAAGTTTACATACCCCATTTCTTGATACCGTGTATTGCCCCTCTAACATCAATGACAGATTGAAGTCTTTTGTGGTACTTGTGGAGAAGGTTCTTTATTTTCTCAGATGGTAAAGCTGCTCACTCCCCTTTGCAAAAAGCCTCCAGTTCCTGTAAATTCCTGGACTGTCTAGCATGAACTGCACGCTTGAAATCTCCCCAGAGTGTCACAATGATATTGAGCTCAAGAGATTGAGATGGCCACTGCAGAGCAGAAGCTTCGCTTTGTACTGCTGTACCAATGACAGGTCGACTTGTCCTTGTGTTTTGGAGTCTATAAAGTACAGTTAGACTCTCGAAACACAAATATATATATATATATATATATATATATATATACACACACACATATACATACATACACACACACACATACACACAGTTTTCACTTCACAGGTGTGCCCTGTCAGGTTTAATAAGTGTGATTTCTTGCCTTATAAATGGGGTTGGGACCACCAGTTGTGTTGTGCAGAAGTCTGGTGGATACACAGCTGATAGTCCAACTGAATAGACTCTTAGAATTTGTATTATGGCAAGAAAAAAGCAGCTAAGTATAGAAAAACGAGTGGCCATCATTACTTTAAGAAATGAAGGTCAGTTAGTCCGAAAAATTGGGAAAACTTTGAAAGTGTCCCCAAGTGCAGTGGCAAAAACCATCAAGCGCTACAAAGAAACTGGCTCACATGAGGACCGCCCCAGTAAAGGAAGACCATGACTGGTCACTGTGGAGGCCAACATAACACTCACTGTATCCCTCTGTTAGTAGAGCCAGAATTGAGCCCTACTTTTCCTTGCTCAAGACTTTTCTTTTCAACTCCTTTGGCATGGTTAAAAGTTATTTTTTCATTCCTATTACTTTTGGGATATTACTAGCACTTGTTTTGCCATCCAGCTTGTCCTATGGCAAGAGGATTGTGAACACCACAGCAGGGTTTTTTTTAGGGTAAAAATCCGGTTTAGCGGATTTGGCCGCTGCGGATCCGCAGCAGTTTTTGCTGCGGTGTACAGTAGCATTCTACCCTATGGAAAAAAACAAACAAACGCTGTGCAGACGCTGCGGAATTTTCCGCGCGGATTTGCTGCGGTTTCAAAACCGCAGAATTGACATGTCAATTCTTTCTGCGGATTCCGCTGAGGTTTGCCATCTCCTCCATTGTGGAGATGAAAAACCGCAGGGCAAAACCGCAGGCTAAGCCACAGGTAAAACCGCAGGTCTTTTGACCTGCAGATTTTACAAAATCCGCGCGGCCAAATCCGCAGAGCATTCCGCAGCGTGTGCACATACCCTTATACTTTTCTTCGTTAAATAAGACTTAGTTCAGGTGATCACCTAATCAGAAGCACATTAAGTAGAATGAGGTGTACTCTGGTTGGAATTTAACAGACACTGGAATGGAATGGCTGTCAGACATGGAGAGAAGCTGATTTTTATAAAACTGTGCAGTGATTTCTTAATTTTTGCCAGAGGTGTGGGTGTGTGTGTGTGTGTGTGTGTGTGTGTGTGTGTGTGTGTGTGTGTGTGTGTGTATATTATATACACACATATATAATACACACACACACAAATATATATACACACACACACACTTGTGGCCGAAAGTATTGACACCCCTGCAATTCTGTCAGATAATACTCAGTTTCTTCCTGAAAATGATTGCAAAAAAAAATTCTTTTGTGCTTTTTCATTTAAGACAAATTAAATGAAGATAATACCAAAGAGAATGAAGCAAAAAGCAAAAACATTGATCATTTCACACAAAACTCCAAAAATGGACCAGACAAAAGTATTGGCACCCTCAGCCTAATACTTGGTTGCACAACCTTTAGTCAAAATAACTGCTACCAACCGCTTCCGGTAACCATCAATGAGTTTCTTACAATGCTCTGATGGAATTTTAGACCATTCTTCTTTGGCAAACTGCTCCAGGTCCCTGATATTTGAAGGATACCTTCTCCAAACTGCCATTTTTAGATCTCTCCACAGGTGTTCTATGGGATTCAGGTCTGGACTCATTGCTGGCCACCTTAGAAGTCTCCAGTGCTTTCTCTCAAACCATTTTCTAGTGCTTTTTGAAGTGGGTTTTGGGTCATTGTCCTGCTGGAAGACCCATGACCTCTGAGGGAGACCCAGCTTTCTCACACTGGGCCCTACATTATGCTGCAAAATTAGTTGGTAGTCTTCAGACTTCATAAAGCCATGCACACGGTCAAGCAGTCCAGTGCCAGAGGCAGCAAAGCAACCCCAAAACATCAGGGAACCTCCGCCATGTTTGACTGTAGGGACCTTGGTCTTATCTTTGAATGCCTCTTTTTTCTCCTGTAAACTCTATGTTGATGCCTTTGCCCAAAAAGCTCTACTTTTGTCTTATCTGACCAGAGAACATTCTTCCAAAACATTTTAGGCTTTTTCAGGTAAGTTTTGGCAAACCCCAGCCTGGCTTTTTTGTGTCTCGGGGTAAGAAGTGGGG